>NC_136411.1:198553939-198988939 GCF_051521515.1 Lactuca serriola
CATTCATTCCTACATCTACACAATACTTATCATCCACATTATAACCTAGCCCTATATATATATATATATACATACATATATGGCTAGGTTATAATGTAGATGGTAAGTATTGTGTGGATGTAGGATTGAATGTAGACCAAGAGTTTAAAATACATATTCTAATAGAACATTGTCACACCCCAAAACCGGAACGGCGGAAATGTTCTGGGGTGGAGGACGTCATGTTTAGAATCACAAGACATGCATCATAGTAATCAAAGTAATAAACAACCATTTCATTAGAAAGAAAGAGTTTACAAAGGATGTGTTCACAAAACATAGAGTACATAAGCAAATAACAAAACAAGACTGTAGAGACTAGATGTTGTAAAAGTCGAAGTGTTTGTTTCTTTAGTTTCGCATGTTAATTATTTTACTAAGTCTTCACTTGTGCGAAGCGTATAGTTCAGGACTTAGTATAATTTTTGTACACTCAGGTTTCCTATAAATAGGGACTGAGGTTAGAAGTAGAGATATTGAATGCACAAGTGATTCATTAATCATTCGCAAGTTCTCTCTGCTTATTTTATGAAAATCTCTATCTTATCTTTTTTTTTAGAATGCATGCAAGCATCTATAAATAATAAACCCTACAAAATTACTCACGGATGGACAAGCTCATACCGAAGACTAAACTGGACTAGCTAACGAGCCCAAGACGCAACACTAACTGGACCTAACAATCTCCCCCTTTGCGTCAATTGGAGTGAGACTATCACTTCTTCTTGCTGGGTCCAGCTGCCGGAACCTTCTTAGTGGTATCAAACAGACGAGGGGTAAGAGCGAGGATTGTCTGTCTGAAGCGAATGTACCACTGGATCATATCATCGAAGTACTTCTTGTCATCAGCTGAGTTTTACTTGCAACGATGAATGACACCCAAAACATGTTCCAGGCATGCAGTGGTGTATAGATGTTTATCTGCCAAAGCGAACAGGCATTTTTGGCCTTCGTTTCTGGTAAACATAACAAAATTTCTTTTCGGGTCTATCTTCCCCATCTGCATCATGTTCAGATCACTTGCTGAGCCAACAGGAGAAATAGTAGGCTTTTTCTTGAAGACACTAGCGATCTCCTGATCCATCTTGGCAACTTCCATGATGTAGCAGACAAGCATCCTCTTGAAGTGGTCAATGATCGGACCATATTCTGCTTCATTTGTAAGAAGGATATTGTGCAAAATTATCCAATCATGTGGATTTAAATTGGGAAGATCAGCAAGCGAAATGGCATGTTCGGTCCTGGCAGAACCTCTCAGCACCTTGAACCGAACGTTCGTGAAGTTTCCTTCCCGATACGGCTTGAGGACCCGAACGTTAATAATCTTCTGAGCGCTCCATGTTTGATATTGTGGTTGGGCAGCTCTTAGATAGAACTCGACAAGATCCCTGTCAACCTTAGGAGGAGGATGAGGGATATCTGCAATGTTGTCAAAGGCATGGAAGATGAAGGCCTTTCGGGTCAGTGGCATGTCGAACTGAGAATCGACATAATTGATACGATCAAGTGAGATCACCGGTTCGAGCCACAGGATGCTTGGGGTTTCAATTGCTTCTTTCAGCAACTTCTCAAGAGTCCAAGGAGGAAAAAGGGTTTTCCTACTCTCAAGAAGGTCGTGAGCTTCTTTCATCTTTCTTTCAGCTTCCTCAGCCTCTCTAGCAACCCGAGCGCTCATATCAGCATCCTTATCTCGACCTTGCTTTTTCAAGAGATCAGCAATCGTCTCTTTGTCGTCGTCACTATCTTTAGCAATTTGTTTCACTTTGTCTTTTACACCCGAACCTGAGGCTTGGATTGTTGGAGGAGGTTCGGTTGTTTTTGTTGCTGTAGAAGTGGGAGGCGGTTGAGATACATTCTCTCCCCCTTGTATCGGAATGGACACGAACTCAAGGAGCCCTTCAATTTTGCTCAGGAGAGAAAGAGCAGGAGCAAGCTTTTCCGCAAGAGTACGCCTCACTGAATAGTTTAATATTGGATCATGTGCTTCACAGAGGTTTGAAAGTGCTGCGTGGACATCCGAAACCCACGATGAAATCACCTCTCTTTCAGATCGAAGAGACTCAATCTCCTTTTGAGAATTGGAGAGTTGAAGATTCTTGACCTTAAGAGCAGTGGTCTTTCTAGCAAGAGCATCTATGAGGGAGTTTTCGGCAGCTAGATCTTCTTGAAGCTTGGTGAGGCGCTCCTCAATGGTCGCCTTAAACGCGGAGTTGTCGTCGGTGAGAGTTTTACGAAGAGTGGCGAAGGACGTCAGTTCAGAGGAAACTGAGGTAGCTAGCTTGTTGATGATGGGGTCAAGCTTCGTTTTAGTGGCTTCGGTAGTTTCCTGTAAATAGTTTTTCAACTTTTTTGGTCGCAGCAGCACAGGCTTTGGTGGATGCGTCAATGGCGGCAGTAGCTGAGCTAACGGAGGCTTCATGAGCCTTAGTAAAAGCGTCAACCATCCTCTGAATAGCAACCCTAGAAATGGTAGACTGTGATGAAGAAGAAGAGGAAGCGATGAGAGAATCAATCTTCTCGTGAAGCTCCTTGAGATGCTTTTTGGTGACGGGAGCATCATCATCATCGTCACTTTGCACCTAATACGGACTGTAGTAGACCGAATCAAATGTCATGTCCTCCCCACCAAGAAATGGTTCTTCATCCTCTGCGGATGGAGCAGGAGAGGAGGGTGGATGCTCGGTAGTGAAAGTAGGTTCGGGTTGTGAAATAGGTTCGTTAGTGGGAGTAGGTTCGGGTGCTTTAGTAGAAGCCCCCGTATCAGATACGTTGGTTCTTACTTCAGCTGTTGTTGTGGTAGCTTCAGTGAAAATGGGAGGGGGTACTGGGATAGAGGTAGATGGGATTTGAGTGGTGGAGGTTATCGGGGGAATGGAAATAGGAATGGTGATTTGTGGAGAAGAGACAGGTGAACTGGAAAAGTGTACTTCTGGGGTAGGCGATCGTGGAGGAGTGTTACCACGAGGGGACTCGTCAGAGTCTGAATTGTCTTCCTCAGATTCGCTTGAGGAGGAAGCAAGTATCAGCTTTCGCCTAGGTTGGGTTTTTCTCTTCTTCAGTGGAGGAGAGTGAGCAGCCTTGGTAGGTTTTCGTTTCTTGGGAGAAGGGCCTTTCGCTCCCTTGCCAACCTGTTTGTCTTTTCCCTTTTCATTCTTCTTTCCCCTTAGAGTAGGCTTACCAGCTTCATGGATGGATTTGATCATCTCAGGAGTGAGCTCTCTAGGACCAGAGCGACAAAACTCCTTGTAGGTTCGGATGATACCGCTGTCAGCAGGAACGTATCCAAACATTGACTCAGGGATGGAGCTAATAAACTGAAATTTTGATGCATCGGAGACTATGATCTTCGTGGTATGGAAAGTACCAATCGAAGAGAGTGGAGAATCAGCAACAATGGGGACGTGATACTTGTCCATCACCCATTTTGTGACCAACGTCTAGAATTGAGCGTAGGAGATCTCTGAATGTCGAGATGTGGATGCAAGGCTCTGGATCAGTTGCTGCCATAACACCGACCCATAATCCAGGTTGATACCGTTGTATACCCCATAAAGAATCGTGATGAATAGACGACTCGCTCCGTCTGAACCGACATTGCATTCCGATAACCCCTTGAATAGCACCATAAATAACCCGTTCCATTGTGGAGGCAGGCACGATTTCTTGAACTTAGTGACAGTCGTCAGAACCTCGGTGTATCCCATGTTATAGAACATAGAAAACAAGTGACCCACTGGAATGGATTCAAGGTTAACCCTAGATGAATCAAGTTCAAACCCTAAAAGTGAGCAGAATCGCTGCTTGGAGATTGATGCCTTGTGATCAAGAATGTCGAAGAAGATCCTATCGACAGACTTATCGTAATGAGCAGTGGCAAAGATTTAGGATAAAAATTCCATTGGAACAGCTTCAGCTTTGGTGAGAGCGGGAGCAAGCGGCGAGTATTTGAGGCATTCGATGATCGGGAACATGAAGGCGTCGTAAACGTGTGGAGTAAGATCGATGATCAGACTCTGTTGAGGACGAATCGGCAGGATGTGGGAAGTGGCATGAACAGATGATGAATCCACCATTGAAGTGAACAAGTTGGGAGAGATGATGAATAGTAGAATTCTCAAAGCTTTTTTTGCTCTCTGAATTTTGGGTGCAGTAAAGAGGTAAATAATGGTCAAGATTACCTTTTATACTGTGGCTAAAGGAGAGAGAAGAATCTGTTCCCAAATCTTCGAAGGAAATACGAAGGGTTTTTCGGAGGTGATTAATGTGTGACAGTTGGTAGCCCCGATGATTACGCAAGAGAGAGAAGAACTATCCCGATTCACGTGCCTTCCCATCAGGCGCCGTTTAAGAAAAATGGTTCCACTTCGCACGCCTGTCATTCAAGCGCCATTTGAAAATTAAATCGATTGGACTCCCACCTGAGTCAACATCTTATCCCTTTAGAGAGGAACGCCATCTTAAATCAAAATGACCACGTGTAAGAATGTGAGCCACACGTCTTTAAAAAAAATTGCCTTGTAAGTAATGAAGCCAGAATTATGGAAAATCAAAAGATTTTCGTGCTTAGTGTGTAAAAGAAAAAGAAGTAAAGCAACACATATGTGGGAAATTGTGATGTCAATAAAGACACGAAACAATGGATCCCGGGCACAAATCACGTCCTTCAAAGTCAAGAGAGACCTTAAAGTGTTTGTTTGGTTTTCCGTTGAATAATGATCAGACACTTATTGAGAAGTGTTGAAAGGCTTCTTTTAATTAGGCTGATTTGGGTGGCTTTCGCTTCAGTTTAGAATTCCTGATCTTGACATAAGACAGAAATCTACTGAAGTACTTGTGAGACCAATGTAGTCTGTTGAACAAGTAGGTTTGAAAAAAATCTAAGTTGCATTGTGAAAATATTTTATGTGAAATCTCAAAGAAAAATAAAACTGGATTCCAAGGGAAGAAATGTTATGGGTTTTAACAATTTCATAGGAATCACACAAAAAAGAAATTAGAGATTTCATGCTACATCTATTGGATTAGTGTCTAAGTCCATAACTATTTTAGTATGTACTTGACCCAATGCTGCATGGTCCTTTTGAGTTGCCTTCACCAAAGCAACTTGATAGGATGAATTAGGTAGAGAAAGGATTAAATATGATTTATTAATATATTATGAGAATAATATATTAAAGGAGAAATCATATTGTTTAATTAATATTAGTCAATAATTAATTAGTAATTAGTTTTGTGACTAAAAGAAATTAATTAAACTTAAGGGACTTGAATTGTAATTATAAGATAATTGCAATTTGGGCTATGGATTGTCTTAAATTAAGGAGTCGACGAACTCTATGGGGAAGCCCATAAGAAATCGTCCAAAGCCTTAATTAAAGGAGTCTATGGGTTGCTTAGGGCTTAAGCATCCAAATTAGGGTTTCCTTGTTAGATAACCCTAATTGCCTAACTATATATAAGACCCTTATGACCCAAAAACGAGAAGAAGCTTTCTTCTAGGGTTAGAACACGTTTTGGGAAGCCTTCATCCTCTCTCCTCTTCATCCTCTTGCTTATGGTGTTTGTGAACCATTAGAGGAGTGACATTTGTGACTCTAAGCTTTCTAAAGTCAATACAAGGAGATTTAGGATTTTTATTGCTACATAACAATCAAGGTAACATCTTATAAACCTAATTATATGTTATATTGATTGTCATATGCTAGAATTAGGGTTTATAGTCTTGGATAACTTGCATGTACAATAGAGAAACCTAGATCCAAGCATTAGGGTTTGTATGAGCACATAGGATGTTCTTAGGACTAAAACCCATCAGTGGTATCAGAGCCTAGATTGGTTTCTATTGTATTGATGCATTGTATGATTGAAAAATTCGATTTTTGTGGTTCTGGAGGCTGGACTCGCCGAGTCCATAGATGAACTTGTCGAGTCCAAGGTGACTCGACGAGTCCATGCCTGACTCGGCGAGTCGGCTCGTCAGAAGGAGGGAAAACCGGGATTTCTTGCTGTTTTTGCTTAAGGATAGTTGCCTTATCATATTAGATCAATATAAATCCGATTTTATGATATATTTGACTATTTTTTTGATCTAATTGAAGATATTTATCAATTAATAAAATATTTGTTTCCTTATGTGATAATTGATTGATTATTTTGATTAAATTGGTAAATTGTTTTGCAAGAAATCATTAAATAAATCAAATATGGATAATTATGTGATTAAGATTATTTGTTATTTGATCCTTGTTGTTATGAAAAGTTTCATATTTTCCCCTTTAGGTTTTATAGTTTAAATTTGAACCCAAAAGTTTTGTTGTTTTGAAATTTAAATAGTTGAAACCCTAATGTTTTGAAAAAGGTTTCAAAACTTGCCCTCAAGTTTTGGAATTTAAATTTTGAATTAATAGTTTAATTTTTATATATATTTAAATTCTAAACCCTAATGTTTTGAAATGTTTCAAAACTTGCCCTCAAGTTTTGGAATTTAAAAGTTGATTAAAAGTTTAATTTAGGAATGTTAAATTCTAAAACCCTAGTATTGTTTTAAAAAGTTCAAATCACTCCCTTATGGTTTTATTAATTAATTAAGCTGTATAATTAAAAGAAGTTTAATAAATCCATAAAAGTTTAAGTATAAAATTTAATTAAATTAAAAGTATAATTATTAAATTAGACCACCTAGTATTTTAAAAGTGTAAAATACACCCTATACTATATATAACATTAAAAGTCTAACATTATATATATGTATGAGTAAAAGTCAGTCTTACCGTTAGTAGGCCTCATTCACGAAGCTGATCTATAAGGGGTGTTTAAGGAAATTGCCTATAAAATGGCGATTGAATGGGTATCCGCTCTTACACACCGCACTCTTGACTAGTGGAGGGTCCTTAGCCGAATGGGTAGGATAGGACGAAACCTTCCATTATAAGTATAATGAATTATTAAAGTAACTAAATGTTTTCATAAAATTCCTAATCTTAGTTACTTAGGCAAAAGTGAATTGATGTAATTCCATGAAATTACACTTTGTGCCCTTGCGAAGACGTTAGTGGAGCGTGTGTGGTTTACCGGCACACTAAATGGTTCTAAGAAAAGGTAGCAAAGGGTGACTCAATGTTTGTCATATTTCAGTGGAGCGTGTGTGGTTTACCGGCACATCGAATAGGCGACTGTAACATGTGAGGGCACCATGTAAGTTTGCATGGTTATTCACACCCGCTTTGTGATCCTCGGCATCCCAATCACAAACAAGAGGGGCATATCGAGATTTAAACATGCCATTGAAATGTTCAATGAATCTCATAGGATCTAGGAGTTTTCATAGATTTAAAAATTAAATTCTTTTTCGTTTTTCGTGGTGGAAATTAGTGAATCGTCATTCACTTACCTTCAAATATTCTGCAACTAGATTACGGCATCCCTTTTCTAGGTTGTAGCGTATTGTGTTGGGTCCTAGCCTTAGTATCTCATTTGGGTGATTTACTAAGGACTCAATCAATCAACTAACTTGAATTCATTTTCTCCCGTTTTGTAGATGTCAAAGTTTGACAACTATGGTCTTCTCAAATCCCGTGGAACAAGCATTCCACATGAAGATGATATTCCACGATTCGATCGAGGAACAAGAGATCATACTTCACTTCCTCCTCCTCCTCAAATTATTCTCCCTATCCCACAAGTTCAAAGGCTTGAAAAGTTCAAGATCACTCAAGCCCTTTTGGCAAGTAAACATAAAGAAGGAAAGTTGGTGTGTGCACACATCCTAAGGATGAAGTCACACATTGATAGGTTAAGAATGTTGGGATCCATTGTTTGTGAGGAAATGGCTGTTGATTGGGTTCTTCAGAAACTTCCTAACTCATATAGTGAGTTCGTAAGAGAGTACTATATGGTGAACAACGACGTGACCCTTATAGATCTCACCTATATGCTTATTGCTGCTGAATCAGCAATGGTTTGGTGCAATAGAAAAAGCAAAGTTGATTGGTGAATCTGCCTTCAAGACCTCTATGGATATAGACAATGGAAACCAAAGACATGCTATGATCGAAAAGTTTGATAATTAGAGAAAGGCAATGTCTGAAGTAGTTCCATGTCATGTTCCAAAAGAGTCAATTTGCTTTTATTGCCAAGAGAAAGGGCATTGGATACGAAGCTGCCCCATTTACCTAAGAGATCTAAGAGATGGGAGAGTCGAAACGTATGGCTCTAATATAGGTAAAATCCATTAACTAACTCTTTTAAGCTTCTATTCTAGATTCTTAATGCATATTGTGATAAGATTACAATTGATATTTTGTATGATCGAAGAAAAGAGAGGAAGCTTAAGGGAAGAAGTGAGTAGAATCTAACCGTGAAGGAATGGATTTCGATCGCATTTCTCGAAGATTAGATTCTTGAGCTACTACTTAGAGTTAGAATTAGATTGCTAAGAAAGATGTATTAACATAGTTTTCAATGAATTGCATTGTAAGGACAAATTCTTCCGCAATAAAATAAATTTTGATTTTATATTATTTATTTATCCTTGTAATGGCGTATATGAAAAATTGATGTTTGAATATTAGCAATAATGGATTTGGTACTTATTATGTTATTTATGGAAAGTCGAGAATTTACCAAATAGGGAGATTTTCTCATCGCCAAAGTTTCAATTGGACAGAAACTTGGAATCATGCAACTTGGTTGCATGATGAATGAGAAATTTCATATTTTGGAAATTAGACTAATTCATTGACAAAGTGTCAAGTGAAGGACTAGGAGATCGAGTACACAAAGTTGTGTGTTGATCAAGTCCACCATAAGAGTAACAAAGATATTCGTCATGATTTACTAATAGTTTAGTAAATGTGATTATACTTACAAGATTAAGTGTAATTATGAATTGATTGAAAAGGTTTAAATCAATAGCAAAACGAATAAGAAGAATCACGTAGGCAGAAAGATAAAAGTTTCTCCATTCTAAGAAGAAGGGAGAGTAGCTTTTATGCTTTATGATAGGTCTTAATGATTAAGAACCATATCTCAATTGATCCTCTAAGTGAGTCTTAGTACAATTATATGTCTAAGAAGAGGAATCAAGAATTGAAGAAATGGTTAAATCAAGAAGTCAATCATACATCGTTCCAATAACAAGTCTTAAAGTTAAGATTGTGATAATGAGTGACAAGTATTAAAAAGGTTTATAACATTCATCAAATGTGGAAAGTTGTTATGTCTTGGGTAAGACAAAGACCAACTAGGACCAATTTATGAAGTGTTTTAATAAAAGATACACTAACTCTTGAATATTTGTTTGTCAAGAAATGGTTATTGACAAGAGAATCTTATATGTCAAGGAGTCAGTGGGAGTCTTATTGGTCTTGAAAGGCTTCAAGAAAAAATCAAATAGACCTTATCGATCATCACTAGCACACGAGTTGAGGTTTACAACCTATCGTGTTGACATTATTTTGTTTCTATGCCGTTCCACTTGAGTTAATTATGCATGTGAGTCCTATGAGTTCTCATTTGAATGCATAAAAGGAAAGGACCTTGATCAATGGAAAGTACATTGATAAGAAAAGGTGAGCTGCTTAACTACTTGGAAGACATGGTGGGCAGTTGTGCTACCATAAAGGCAAGAAATCGAGATCAAGAAAGTTCGATCCATATGAGTTTGAATTTGTCGTAAACTTTGGTTTTGGCAAATTCACATGGATAGGAACAAATACACCATTTAAATCTAAGTTTCATAAGATTTCCTCCTTCATGAAAATGATTGTGAGGAAATACTTTCACTAAGAAAGATTTTAAGAAGATAGTGATTGTAAAATTGCATTCTCAAATTCGATTATGGTTACGGTATCCCTTTCCATAATTTGAATTGTGAGGTTTGAAAATTGTTTAGACACACATATGAACTATCTAAGGCAAAGGTGTATAAGTTCAAGAAGCCTTGATAAAAGAATATCAAAGCACTAAGTATTAGAAACAAGGACTTAAGAAATTCAATAGGTATTAATTTTCTGAAAGTTAAGTTGTTTCTAAATACATGTCAAAGCTAGTGGGAGCATAAGTGTTATGTTTATAATAATCATCATGATAGTGGGAGCATAAATGTTATTATTGTATGATTATTAAGGCACGTATTGCAAGTTGGAAATATTAATTATAGAAAACAAGAGTTATACCTTGCAAAGTCGTAAGGGTTGTAAAGTTGTTTTGCTATAATTAAGTGAGAGAATATTATGCTTCATTTCAAATCTAAAGGCTTAGGTTGTGGAATGTTAATAAATTTAGTCAAAGGTAAATAGTGTGTTCTTAAAATTTTGATTATGATTACGACATTCCTCTTCACAATTCGAAGTTTGAGAACATAGCAAATAAAACATTATGCGTCGTGTCCCATACGCTTCGGGTATAGGATCGATTGCAAATGCTTTAATATTTGACCATTCTAAAATTTTCCAAATGTCTAGCGCATTTAGAGGGAAAAGGGCCTAGAATCGATTTTGACTAAAATAATTAAACAACTATCAAAGGACAATCCAAAGTTCGACGAGGATTGGTCGCTTGTGGGTAGTTGGAAGCATGGTATTGGATGGACCATATCGACATTATTATGAATAGAAAAGATTCTATTAAGAATAAGTTGTCATATGGAAAATATGGAAATATTTCCATATTGGATGGACCATATCGACATCATTACGAATAGATAAGATTCTATTAAGAATGAGTTTTCATATGGAAAATATGGAAGCGTGTCCATATTGGGAATTGAATATTGAAAATCTATGTCTAGATTAGAAACTTTTATGCAAAAGGATGATCAAAGAATGTACTTTGAGTGAGAGACATCGTATCTAAGGAATTGTCTTGTAACAATCTCCGATAGAGGACTCTGTAATATCATTGGCAATAGTCTTTGTGACTTTGGTGCAGTGACATTACGAAAGGATCGTTGCATAGAATGTTATAATCTAGCATATTCTATAAGTAGCAAGAATTTGATATTATTTCACTTATGGAAAAAGGATTTGGAGTTGTGAAATGAGAATGATTTGAAATGTGTTCAATTTGATCTATTTCACAAAGTAAGAACCATAGGTAAACATTGTGTGCATGCTAGGAGCATGGGACAAGTGTAATAATTCAAGTAAGAAGTTGATTACCCGAAACGACAAAGAATGAGTAATCAATATGGTGATAAATAAAAGAAGTTTTATTTATACTCAAAGGTTTGAGGCCATATGGGATTAGTATTATTCTTGTGTTTCACATTTGCATGTTTTGACTTCCAAAATAATTGAATTTATTGAGAATAATCGAATTATTCGAACGGGCCACAATCTTTCATATGTTGGAAGTAGATATGAATGAAGACTGTCGTGAATTGGTGTGTGGATTGTCTAAAAGAGTATTAGACATAAGCAAATGTTTGCTGCAACGTTCATGAGTGCTTATGAATATGATTTGAACATTGGATTAAACCCACGCTCACTTGGATCACTCCATGGATTGTATCACGAGTGATTGGTGAGACGATAACATCTTATATTCTTGAAACCGAGATGTGTGAGTTGTATCTTGCAAATCGGTTGCACATTGATAATATGTAAACGCACTAGTAACTTGGTGTTATAAAATATATTGTTGTGTGTGATTCGGTGAGTAAGTGCAAGCAAGCATTGTATCAAATTTTATCCGTTCCTTTTATCCAAGGTAGGATAAAAGCGATATCTTTGGGCCCCTCGATGGTTTAGTGATGACAAACGTAAATGCTCGGCCGGGCTAGGGCTAATTTGATTTGTTCAATTAGTCAGTCGTCATATATCGGGAATCGAGATATAGTACAAAGAGAATGATTTGAATTCATGTCTCATACGATATCTAGAATGGAGGAATATATG
The DNA here is from genome assembly GCF_051521515.1 of Lactuca serriola. Lineage (NCBI taxonomy): Eukaryota > Viridiplantae > Streptophyta > Magnoliopsida > Asterales > Asteraceae > Lactuca > Lactuca serriola. The sequence continues at coordinate 198,565,876 of NC_136411.1, forward strand.
ATCCCTTATCTAAGGACACGCATATCTGATAGGATCAGAGTTGACAGCGGCTTTGGAAAGCTACGATTGCAGATCAGGATCTGAAGTCATACGCATAATAGTTATTAGACTTATCCAAGTGGGAGACTGTTGGATTAGTGCCTAAGTCCATAACTATTTTAGTATGTACTTGACCCGATGGTGCACGGTCCTTTTGGGTTGCCTTCACTAAAGCAACTTGATAGGATGAATTATGGAGAGAAAGGACTAAATATGATTTATTAATATATTATGAGAATAATATATTAAAGGAGAAATCATATTATTTAAATAATATTAGTCAATAATTAATTAGTAATTAGTTTTGTGACTAAAAGAGATTAATTAAACTTAAGGGACTTGAATTGTAATTATAAGATAATTTCAATTTGGGTTATGGATTGTCTTAAATTAAGGAGTGGACGAATTCTCTGGGGAAGCCCATAAGAAATCGAACAAGGCCTTAGTTAATGGAGTATATGGGTTGCTTAGGGCTTAAGCATCCAAATTAGGGTTTCCTTGTTAGATAACCCTAATTGCCTAACTATATATAAGACCCTTATGACCCAAAAACGAAAAGAAGCTTTCTTCTAGGGTTAGAACATGTTTTGGGCAGCCTTCATCCTCTCTCCTCTTCATCCTCTTGCTTATGGTGTTTGTGAACCATTAGAGGAGTGACATTTGTGACTCTAAGCTTTCTAAAGTCAATACAAGGAGATTTGGGATTGTTATTGCTACATAACAATCAAGGTAACATCTTATAAACCTAATTATATGTTATATTGATTGTAATATGCTAGAATTAGGGTTTATAGTCTTGGATAACTTGCATGTTCAATAGAGAAACCTAGATCCAAGCATTAGGGTTTGTATGAGCACATAGGATGTTCTTAGGACTAAAACCCATCAACATCCCCATGGATAAGTTCATCAATTCGTTAGTGAAAGCTAGAACAAGGTTGATTGTTCACTGTCAATGCATAATAAGTATTGAATTGTGGGTTTCACTTAGCACGTAGTGGCACGAAGCTAAGATCATGAACACAGAAGTTGTGTAACCATAAACCTCAGTGGTAATTTGTGAGAGTCTCAAGGGTTATGTTTATGAAGTGAATGAGATGGAGAAAAGTAGTGTAGATGGTGTAAAGAGACCAAAGTACCTCTACTATTAAAATAAGGACCAACCAGAAAACTCTTATCTCATGTGAGAAGAGAGTAAGGTAGCTCATGATTAGAATAAATATAAAAGCCTAATTGGGAAGACAAGGTTTGTATATACCAAGTCAGTAAGGCTATTATTCTGAATCGGGTGAGGCTTTGGACACATACAGCAGCATGCTTCTAGGGACACTTAACTAATGAAAGAATTTCCACACAAATAGCCACACAAAAATATGAGATAAAAAAAATTTCGTACAAATAAAAATAAAAAAAAATGTTTTTAGAGTTTTTGATAAAAAATTTTTGGAATGTTTAATATAAAGAGAAAGAAAAGTAAAGAATTTTTTTGGAACCGAACCCGAGCGTTCGGTCTATTTCGGTTGCAAAAAAAAATTTGAGAAAGAAAAGAATTTTGAAATTAAAATAAAAAAAACTTTGAAAATAAGAGAGATGAAATTTGAAAAAGATACAAAAGGTTTATAGCCAAAGAAACTACCTTTGAGTGATAGGCGAAGATAAGAGAATAGGACCGAACCCGAGCGTTCGGTTCATTTCGGCACACACGTGAACCGAACCCGAACGTTCGGTTTATTTCGCTTCCAACTTTTAGTTTTGAGAAGTGGTTTTTGGTACTGACTCCAATTCCATCATTCCTAGCCGTTGTAGAATTTTATTGAAACTCGCTTCAGGAAGAGCTTTGGTGAAGATATCGGCCAGTTGATCAGTGGTTCGAACAAAGTGAATTTCGACGTTTCCATCTTCCACATGATACTTTATAAAGTGATACCTCAGTGCAATATGCTTGGTCTTGGAGTGTTGCACTGGGTTATGACATATCCTAATTGCACTTTCTGAATCGCAATATAGTGGGATCTTTTTCATATTGCGTCCATAATCACAGAGCTGGCTTTGGATCCAAATCACTTGAGATGTACAGGAGGCAGCTGCGATGTACTCTGCTTCGGCTGTAGACAGAGAAACACATGTCTGTTTCTTTGATTGCCAGCTAACCAACTTCCCGTCTAGGAATTGGCAGCCTCCAGTGGTGCTTTTCCTGTCTAAACCACATCCTCCAAGGTCTGCATCTGACTAGGCTTGAACGAAGAAACCTGAGTTTGATGGATACCATAGACCGAAGGAGGTGGTTCGTTTCAGATACCAGAGTATGTTTTTCACTGCAAGAATATGTGGCTCACGAGGATTCGCCTGAAACCTAGCACAATAACATACAGAAAACATTATATCAGGCCTGCTAGCAGTAAGGTACATTAAGGACCCAATCATCTGGCGGTATAGCGTAATATCGACTGCCGGTTTTTCCAAGGATGGTGTGAGCTTGGTGCCGAACGCCATTAGAACTTTGACCTTTGAGTCTCCCATCATGCCAAATTTAGCAAGAAGAGTCTTGGTGTATGCTTCCTGGTTGATAAAGATGCCTTCATGTCCCAGTCAAATATTTAAACCAAGGAAAAAGTTAATCGGACCCATTGAGCTCATTTCAAATTTAGTCTCCATCGGCTTTCTGAATTCAGTTGTTAAGCTAGGATTCGTTGAGCCAAAGATGATATCATCGACATAGATTTGAACTATCATAAGGTGGTTACCTTCCTTCTTACGAAAGAAGGTTGGGTCAACCGAACCTTGTTTGAATTTTGACATCTTTAAGAACTTAGTTAGCGTTTCATACCATGCCCTAGGTGCTTGTTTCAAACCATAAATTGTTTTTTCCAGAATATAACAGTGATTTGGGTACTTTTCATTGACAAAACCAGGAGGTTGCTCCACGTAAACCGTTTCTTCAAGTTCTCCATTCAGAAAGGCGCCTTTTACGTCCATTTGGTAGACCTCGAAGTTCTTGTGTGCAGCATAGGCCAGAAATATTCGAACAGATTCCAGCCTAGCTACCAGAGCAAAAGTTTCTTCATAATCAATTCCTTCTTCCTGGTAGTATCCTTTCACCACGAGAAGAGCTTTATTTCGAATTACATTGCCTTCCTTGTCCATTTTGTTTCTGAAAACCCATTTGAGACCAACGACTGAGGCATCTGTAGGAGTTGGAATGAGGTTGCATACCTTGTTTCTTTCAAACTCATTGAGTTCATCTTGCATGGCTTGGACCCAATTGGAATGATCAAGAGCTGTGTTGACAGTCTTAGGCTCAACTTTGGATACGAAAGAATTATACATGCAGAACTCTACTTTGGAGAATAGAGATGAGTGCTTTGCCTTCAGTTGAGATCGGGTCAGGACCTTTTCAGAGACATTACCCACTATCTGAGATACAAGATGATCTCTGGTCCATTTAATAAGAGGAGGATAATTTGTGATCATAAGATGGATCCAATTCGGCGTTGACCATGTCTTCCAATTCAGATTGACTATCGTCATCGAAAAACATGTCAGAATTCTCCCCCTCGACCAATGAGTTCTCAGGTGCAGCAGAACTCTCAGGTGTAGCTGGACTTTCTGGTGCTATAGGACTTTCAGTTGTAGCTAAGCTTTCGGGTGCTACAGGACTTTCGGTTGCTACAGGACTTTCGGTTGTAGCAGAGCTTTCGGGTGCTACAGGACTTTCGGGTGTAGCAGGAATAGAATTCTCCCCCTGAAAGTGTGAGTTCAGTTGATTTGAAGGAAATGGATTCTCCCCCTCGACTGAAGTACCTTGCTGAGGAGGTTCGTTTGGAACTTGTTCTCCTTCACCCATTTGTTTGGCTGCATCTTCGACGATTTGCTTTAGATGGTCGATTTTGTTGTCTGCTGCCTTGTCTTCCGAGAGAGTAGCTTTCTCAGGATCATCGAATAATTCCACAAACTGATCAAACAAATTAGCATTGGTGGTCGTGACCTGACCTGTTTGAGAGAAAATCTCTCCAATTGCTTCTTCAGTAGCCTTTAGCTTCTTGACGTAGTTATCATCGAAAGTCACATAATATGTTTCTTCGATCTCCCTAGAACGCTTATTTAAGACCCAGTATGCTTTTGAAGTAAGCGAATATCCCAGAAAAATTCCTTCATCAGCTTTAACGTCAAACTTGTTACGATGTTCTTTGGAGTTGAAGATGAAACATCGTGAGCCGAACACATGGAAGAATTTTACGTTCGACTTCCTATTATTGATGATCTCATAAGGAGTAAGAGAGAAACGTTTGTTGAGATAAGACCTGTTTTGTGTAAAACATGCTGCAGCAATAGCATCAGCCTAGAAATATAAAGGAAGAGAAGCAAAACTTAGCATGGTTCGGGCCGCCTTACACAAGGATCGGTTTCGTCTTTCGACAATTTCGTTCTGTTGAGGCGTGTAGGGGCTGAGAAGCTGTGACTGGTTCCTTTTTCTTCCAAAAAGTCTTCAAATTCTCTGTTCTTGAACTCCAGTCCATTGTCGCTTCTAATGTTGCGAACGACTTTTCTCAGTTGCACTTCAACCTGCTTGATGAACATCTTTTGCTTTGGAGTAGCCTCAGATTTGTGCTTCAGAAAGAACACCCATGTAAAATGAGAGAAATCATCAATGATAAAAAGAATATACTTGCTACCGCCAATTCTTTCGATTGATCATGGACCACACAAGTCAATGTGAAGCAACTCAAGTGGTTCAACAACTTTTGTGTTTATAATAGAAGGGTGACTTTGACGACTTTGTTTCCCCATTTCACATGCGGCGCACAAGTGTTCTTGATCAAACTTGAGCAAGGGAAGACCCCGAACATGACCTCCGGTGACAAGCTTGTTGATGTCTTTGAAGTTGAGATGTGAGAGCCTTCGGTGCCACAACCATCTTCGTCAGAATGAGCTTTGGACAAAAGACATATAGCTGGATTTCCTTTGATTGGTTTGAGATTAAGAGGAAACATTTCGCCTTTTCGGTCTGATTTGAGAATGACCTTGTTTGATTTCTTCTCTATAATCTCTGAACCTTCGTCGTCGAATGAAACCTTGAGACCGGTACCGCCCACCAGTTGAGATACACTGATGAGATTGTGCTGCAACCCTTCAACGCACGCCACCTTTCTTATTGAAAAGTCTCCATTGGTTATCATCCCATAACCCTTTATCGTTCCATAAGAGTTGTTGCCGAACTTGACATTCCCACCATTTTGAAGAGATCGAAACTCCCTTAGCTCTTCCTTCCTTCCTGTCAAGTGACGTGAGCAGCCACTGTCAATGTACCATTCTTCGTCGAACTGCTCGTCACTTATAACCTACAAAAATTAAGCAGATTTAGGAACCCAAAGTTTCTTGGGTCCACGTGAGCCTTTCACAGGAACAGGAATAGTAAGAGTAACATCAACAAGATATGTTCTTTTTATTAATGTTGTTTCATCTTTCCTCTTAATAGTGAAAACTTTGATTTTGTTAGGGTTAGTTACAGACGTTTTGGTTTAAGATTTTGGTGTTTGGGCATTAGTCTGCTTTCGGTTTTCCTGGACTGAGGAAATCTTCGACTTTCCTTTCAAGTTCATTGATGATTTTGAATTTTATGCAGGAACATAATTGGGTTTAGATGAGAATTGAGAATGAGAGGAATCAGAACGAGTGAATTTAGACTGGGAGTTTTTTCTGACATGAGGTTTTAAATGACCCTTTTGTTTTTGGTCATTGGAGGGACCGAACCTGGACCTTCGGTAGCTTTTGCCTTCGTGACCGAACCTATCCTTTCGGTAGCTGTTGCTCTCGAGACTGAATTTGTCCTTTCGGTTGTTGTTGCTCTCATGATCGAACCTAACTTTTCGGTTCTGTTCCTCATGTGGACCGAAAGCCTTTTTCTCTTACTTTGAATTTCTATCATGATAAGAGAAATGAGTGTTTTGAGAGCGCCAAAACTGCTTTCGCTCAGAGAGATTCTTTTTATATCATAGGTTTCTTTGCTGCTTTTGATTTTTCACCTGTTTCGGTTGTCTATGGATATTAGCCTTTTGCATTAACTTCTTGACAGCCGGTTCGCTCTTCGTAGATGAGGTTTTGCTTGTGGAGTTGACTTCTTCTACAAGTATTTCTTTTGTGCCACTTGTGCTTGGCACGTCAAAGTTGTTAGGCTTATTCAACGGCTCTGGTACATATCTCCCTTTTGTTTTCCAGGACGTTCGCTCTGACAAACCAACTGTTTCGTCGGCATTATCTATAGGAGCTGACCAGAAGAACTCATCACAGCCATATGCGTTATCTTCATTCACTATGGCAGTGAGTTCAGCTATTTGATGTGCGGTTACTCCTGTGACTTTATATACCTGATTTGGGGTAGTTCTAACCTTCTGAAACACAAGAGCTTTTTCTTTAAGGGCTGGGGACTTATTCTTGGACAAACGAACGAATTCCACAGAATTTTCAGAAATTAGATTTTTGTGATTTTCGGGTTCACTCTTGACAAACTCATAACAGTCAACTTCAACCTCTACAAAAATTTCACTCATATCATCGTCCTCATTAAGTTCAGATGCGTTTTCAACATCAATTTTATTTTCTGAACTTAAATTGGCACTCAATGATTCGAATTTTTGTATGGTTTCGGTCCTTAGTTTCAGCTTATCGTTTTCATCCAAAAGATTTTTCAGCATGTCATTATGGTCTTTGGACTTTATAAAAGATTCTATTTTGTCCAGACCGTACATATAAGTAGGATTCACATCATCAGACGAAACAACACTTTCACAGTTGTATGCTTCAGCATCGATTTCATCCTCCTTAAACTCAAGGAAGGGTAAAATCATGCGATGTATTTTCTGCCCTATTTCACAATTCAGATGCAGTTGAGTAATGTGAGCGTAAAGTCTTTTAGCAATCAAACAAAAAACATTTCTTTGTTTTAAAAGTTTCAAATTGTCTCTTTGAAAATAAATGTTTTCATCCTTAGACTTAATCAGCTCTAACTCCTTCTGCTCAATCCACATCCTTCGCTCCTCACTCTTGGATGACACCCTGCTTATTTGGTCAGTTAGGTTAGAATTGGTGACCCGTGTTTGAGTTAAACAACTATCCAGATTTGAGATTCTTGAATTTAAGTTATTTAATTCCTTTTCATATGATTTCTGTGGAATTTTGATCGAAATAAAAAGAGATTGTACCTTCTTGATCAATTCATCAAGTTCATTGATCTGCACACTGAGAGGTTTTGCTGTGAAGCATAAGTCCTCTCGCTCTTTGGTGTCCTCATTTCCACCATCTGTATTGTATCCTCTCATGTGAGATACGTCAGTCACCATCAGACACTTTCCACTGCTTTCACCACCTCTGGCGACATACGCCTTTCCATGCGAAGGCTTTCTCACCTCATCATCTTCTGAGTCGGTCGACCACACCTGTACGCCACCGAACTCGTTATCCTCTGCTGAACCCTGTACAATAAGAGCATTCATAGAAGGATTAGTAGCATATTTCTTTCTCTTAATCTCTTCTAGCTTTTTCATCAGGATTGCTTCTTCATCTTTCTCCTCATCTTTCTCTTCCATTTTCTTCAGAACACAATCTTTAGCATAATGATTCTTTCCACCACAGTAATAGCAGCTGACACCAGAATCTCCTTCAACCTTTGCCTCTTTCTTTGGTTCCTCAGTCTTCGGCCCCTCCCTTACATTCTTGCTTTTAGACAGAAGGGCCAAGGACCCCAAATTTGAGACCACACTCTTCTCTTGCATCACTATCTTTTCTTGGGATTTCAGAATTCCCACCAGTTTCGCCAGCGAATATGACTTGAACTGCTCGTGAGCTTTAACTGTAGACACGACAGCTCTCCATTCGGATCTTAAGCCATTCAGAAAGGTGACCTTCTGTTTAATCAACTTCCTTTCGATATCATATTTGATCATCTTGCTGAGAAGATGATTGAAGCAATCAAACGTCTGTGTAACAGACTCCTCAGATTTTTGCTTGAACTCACCAAACTCAGACAAAAGTAAGGTCTGAATTGAGAGTTCTAAATCTTCGCAGCCGATCCCAGATTTCTTTAGCTGTATGGCAGGAACTCACCAACCTAAACGTGTCAGACTGAAGAGCGAATCGGATCAGTCTCAATGCTTTGATGTTGCACTGAAACTTCTCCTTTTCGTCTTGAGCAATGTCTTTCACATCTTTTAATAGATCATTATACTCTTTCTGAATTTTAATGATTCTGGATGTTCCTGAATGAGCAAATGGTCCAGACACAATAGCTTCCCATATGAGATACTCATTATCTTCAGATCCGATGACATAGTCTTCAAAATGATGCGCCCATACCTCGTAATCTTGAGTGTAAAGAATTGGAATCTTTGTTGTTGATCCAATACTGTTTGAGATGTTGATAGGATTAGATTGAGAATCGTCCATGCTTGATCGTTTAACCTGTTGCAAGATCAGACTTGTAATATGTAATATTAGTGGAAAACGAATAAATAATGAGATACGTCAATTATCGAGTGACGGCTCAATAAATATCAGTTAATGCGGAATAACCCTAATCACTTCTTTCACATAAGAGATGTGTATGAATTACATAGCCTCCTGCTCTGATACCAATTGATGAGTTTATAAAACTCTTGATCGATTAGATCTTATAACAGGAAAATCAAGAAAGTAATAACAGTAAGACAAAAACACAAGAATGGATCTGAATGAGTCGAATGATTCTATTTACTCAATCCTCAGCAGAGCTCGATGAAGAACTTCCGATGTAGAGGATTCTAGGGTTACAAAAGATAAGAACGTGAACGCTATGAAAATCTCTATCTTATCTTTTTTTTAGAATGCATGCAAGCATCTATAAATAATAAACCCTACAAAATAACTCACGGATGGACAGGCCCATACCGGAGACTAAATAGGACAAGCTAACGAGCCCAAGACGCAACACTAACTGGACCTAACAATTTTGTAATCAGTTCTTCATCAATATAAGATCTGATTAATATTTACTTTCTGTGTTCTTACTTTTCTTTCATAAAATCATGATTGCTTTCTAAATCTCGATTACAATTCTCATCAATTGGTATCAGAGCAGGATTCAAACTGCATTGATCTGATTTTCGTTTTAGAATCATTTGCTTTTTGAGTAGTAACATTACTCAAAATTTTCCGCGCATTTTGGTTCTGAAAATCTTTCTTGATCTTTAGATTTGAATCGATTCTTCATTTGAATTGTTTAGTCGAGTGATCGATTAGCAATTGGTGATCAATTCACAAATACATCAAGTATTTCAAGCTTTCTAAAAATTTCTCGTGTTCATCAATGGAGAACTTCAACATGAACACCATGACTTCTTTTTCTCACTTACTTGGTTCTTCAACCAAAATTCCAATGTTAATCCCTGAATACTATGATCCGTGGGCGGATAGGATGGAGGATTACTTAAATGGAATTGATGAAGAGCTCTGGAATTGTATCATTGGAAAAGGTCAACTTCCTGATAATGTTCAGCCAATTGGACAATCTGCTTCTTCAGATGAAGTTGCTAATCAAGAGAATCGCATGAAGCAAAAAGAGAAAAGGTGTATGAGAGAACTAAGAGGTGCTTTGCCTCTTGTGGTTTACAATTACATTCATAGTTGTAAAACAGCCAAGGACATTTGGATCACACTAAAAGAGAAGTATCAAGGTAGCGAAAAGACGAAGATCAATTTTGTTAAGCAATGTCTTGTTGAACTTAAGGAATTCAGACAAAAGGATGTTGAAACTCTTGAAAACTACAATGATCGTCTGAATGAGCTTGTTTATCATTGCAGTAGGTATGGAATCACAAGGTCTCTCATGGAATTCAATCTAACATTCATCATGGGTCTTCGCAAAGAATGGCGTAGTGTGAGTATGATGATAAAGAACCAACAGAGTTTTGATACAACCAGCTTGAATGATCTTTACAACCAACTGAAAACACACGAAAGTGAAGTTACAGAAATGTTTGAAGAATCAAAACAGAGTCTATGAGGTCCTTTGGCTTTGGTTTCAAAGATTTCAGAAACTGATACTGGTGAAACAGAAGGATTAGACAATGAAGGTTTCTTAATGAACTTTGATGATGAAGCAGTTGCATTCTATTCAAACAACAGAGTTAAGAAATTTTTCAAAAAGCCTTTCAATCCAAAAGGGAAGCCAAATGATGTAAAGAGTGGTTTCATAAAAGCTGGAGGTGAGGAAAAGAAGAAATTGAAAAAGGTTGAAGAAAAGAAGAAACATGCGAAGGAAGAGAAGAAACTAAAAGGTGATTCTGGAATTTATTGTCATTACTGTAATGGAGCAAATCACTTCGCAGCTAATTGTATGCTGAGAAAGAAAGAGGAGAAGAAAAGCAAAATCAAAGATGAAGCCTACTACTCAGAAAAGCTTGAGGAGGTGCGTGCGAAGGCAAAAGGCTTGTCATTAGTTGCGAAAGGAGAGTCTGATGAAGAAGAAAGTGGAACTTATCAGATCTGGTCTTCAGGATCTGATGATGAAGAAATGAGGCACCCAACTCATGGTGCAATGTTCGCAAGCTATGAAGATAATTGCAAAGAGAATGTTTCTGGACGATGATTTGGGTCTAAGTCCACTGATAAATCTCCAAAGACCACCAAGGTACATGCTATTCTTGAATCATTTAATACTCCTTTAGCTGCTTATGATGCTGAAATAACTTCATTTGATGATATTCTTGCTTATTTTCATTCTGTTATTGTGTCTGCTAGTACAGAAGCACAAAATCTAAAATTGCAACTAGTTGAGACAAGAAGAGAATTAGAAATAAAACGAAGCAGAGTAGATAAACTTGAACTACAAATGGAAAATGTAAATTGTGATAGGAACAATCTCGATAAAGAAGTTAGGTTGTTACTAGCACAAAGAAAAATTTATTGTAACTCTGCTAAACATTTGTATGCGAAGTTAAAAGCTTTACATCATTCATCTGAAATAAGCAAAGAACAACATAGGAAAGTTTTACCTTTTCTTGAATATGAACGCGAAAAAGTTGATGTTGTTTCTTATGACTGCGAAAACACACTTGCTCATTTTGACAAAATACCTGATGATAGATTCGCATATGGTATTGTCAAAATTGATGAATTCTTGAATGATGATGAGTTGGTTGATATTTTCAATGAAAGTTTTACAAAGAATGAACAAGTGAAAATCTTAAAGAAAACTAAAAATTCAACTCTTGATTTTCAACTCAATGATGCTGATGTCGATGACAATTCAGATAATGTGAGTGAAATCAGTGAGATCGAAGAGGAAGAAGAGGTTGATTGTTCTAAATTGTCAATCATTAATATCACATCTAAGGTCAAAGGTAAAGAAATTATAGTTGATTCAATTGTAAAGGATGAAAATGATAAACCCTCTACTTCGCAACATTGTGACTTTGATAATGTGGAAGTTGAAAGCTGGAAGACTGATGACACTGATGAAAACAAAGAAGAAGTGAAGGATTCACATGAAACACCTTAACAAGTTGTTGTTAATAAAGTGTTTGGTGATACAAAAGAATTCGACAAAATTCTTAATGATAAAGGTGCACATTATTTGGAAACAAACACTGTGGTTTATCCAAATTTTACATGTATAGATAACACAATTTTTCCAAATCAAGTCTTTGTCACAACTGGAAATGTTGAGAAAATTAAACTTAAATTCAACAAAATGGTTGAAAATGATAATCAAAGGTCAACTACTGAAGGTTTCTTTGCAAATCAAAATACAGTAGAAAACAATTTGACTCAAAATTCTTATGTTTTTCAAGGTCAAAAATCATCACAAAAATGGGTGGTTAAACGTGAAAAAGAAAACAAAGTTTTTGAAAGAGATGAAAAACCAAAGATGGAAATGAAACTAAATTCTCATGAATTCAAATTGATGGTTGGAAAGTATTCAACAGAAAACAATGTTTTAAAAAGAAAAGCAAGAAAAGCAATCTTTTGGCAAGTTGCGTCTAATGATAAACCAAAAGTTGAAAAAGCACAAATTTCAAAGACAAAATCATCAAAATTTCAAAAGGATACAATTTTTCACAAACCAATATATTCTGTTGACAAAATTCCAATGAAAAATAATGATAAATTTGTTCGGAAATATGACAACATTAGAAAATTCGAGACTTCACAAAAATTTGTGAATGATCATAAATTTCACAATGTTAGCAAATTAAGGAATAATTCATCAACTTTGAATGTCAAAACTCAAGCAAAACCAAAATTTTCACCTAAACAACCAAGTTTTCCAAATCCTTCGATCTCAAAATCGACCAAAGTTGCATATACAAAAGGAAAATCTGATGTATATACGATCAACAATTGGCTTGAAGGGAAAGGAAAACAATATCAAAATAGGAAGTTTTCAGAGCAACAGATAAAGATTGGATTTGACAAGTTCGTGAATAAGTCTACTACTGGTAGTTCATCATCTCATGATTCGCAAGTCCCGGTACAAAAATGGAAAACAGTTATGAAAGTTGCGAATGTTGTGAAGGATGAGATGAAAGTCAATGGAAATCCAAAGCTATTGAACAACAATATTTCAATATCTAGATATGTTGATGTTGATTTCCTGGATAGTGTCTCAGACAAAGTGAAAACATGGTTTTTAAATTCAAAGAATTTGTTCAAAACTACTAATAAAGGACCCAATAAGTTTTGGGTTCCTAAATTTTTTCAATAAATGCAGGTGATATGTGACGAGCAATATGATGCGAAATGGTATATTGATAGTGGTTGCTCTCGGCACATGACTGGAAGAAAGGAAAACTTGCGAGATTATAGAAGCTTGGAAAATGTTGGAGTAGTCAAATTTGGAAATAATCACAAGTGTCAAGTGAAAGGCTATGGAAAAGTCACAAATGGACAATTCACAGTTAGCAGGGTTGCTTATGTTGAAGGTCTTCAACATAACTTGATTAGTGTTTCGCAACTTGTTGTGGGTACTAGAAATCAGGTTGTGTTTAATGAAGAAGGAAGTATCATTTCAAACACAAAGACAAATGAAGTACTTCTCAAATCCAAAAGATATTGCGACATGTTTACACTAGACATCAAACCAATTGTGGGCAAACCTGCTGTTTGTTTACTATCAAAGGCCTCTAATGATGTTAGCTGGCTCTGGCATAGAAGATTGTCGTATTTGAATTTTCGCAATATTCATAAACTTGTCACTAAAGATTTGGTTCGAGGTTTACCTATACTAAAATTTGACAATGATACTTTGGGTGCAGCTTGCGAACAAGGAAAACAACATAGAAAAGGTCATCCAATTGTGATAGGTTCAAAGATCTTGGAACCATTGGAACTTCTTCACATTGACTTATGTGGACCGTCGACTGTTGCTACAATCAATAAAAAGCGATACATTTTAGTTATTGTTGATGATTTTTCTCGATTCACATGGGTATTTTTTCTCAGGTTAAAATCTGAAGTTGCTCAGACGATGATTGATTTTATCAAAAAGATTGAGATGAGTCTTAAAAAGAGTGTTCGCTGAATTAAAAGTGATAATGGTTCGGAGTTTAAAAATCAAACACTAAATTTATTTCTCACAGGCAAAGGCATTTCACATAATTTCTCATCACCATATACTCCACAACAAAATGGTGTTGTTGAAAAAAGAAATAGGTCTCTATGCGAAGCAGCCAGAACCATGTTAACATATGTGAACTTACCTCAATATCTTTGGGCTGAAGCTGTATCGACTGCATGTTTTACTCAGAATCGGTCATTCATTCATCGAAGATTCAATGTCACTCCATATGAAATACTCAACAATCGAAAACCTAATGTAAATTTTTTCCATGTTTTTGGTTGCAGGTGTTTTATAATGAATCTAAAAGATAATTTGCCCAAGTTCCAAGCTAAAGCTGATGAAGGCATGTACTTAGGATATTCACAAAATTCAGTTGCATACAGGGTGTTAAACAAGCGAATAAGAAAAGTTGAAGAAACTTTCAACTTAACCTTTGATGATTACTATCTTAGACAAACGGATAGTAAATTTGAACATAAATCAATTCTTGTTGATTCAGATACTTAAATTGAAAATTCCGAAATAAATGATTTTGATTATGACTTAATTTTCGGAACTCCTGACAGGGCAATTGATGCGGAAGTTCATGCTCATGATAATCAAACATCAGAATCCTCAAAACATACTGATAATACAACAATAACTACAACGTCAATATCTTGCGAAAGTGTGCCTAAAGTTCGTATGGAAGGGGAGCATATGATCACCAATGTACAGAGAGAGCAAACTTTTGAGGAGGAGAATGATAATATGAATCATCAAGTTGAGGGGGAGCATTCTCAATTTCAATAGGAACATCATGTTGAGGGGGAGCATGATGCAACAGAGACAATTAATCTTGATGAAAATGATGAATTTCATGAATTAAATGATAATTTTTCTGTTACAGATCTGAAAATGAAGATATGTATGAAGATGCATCATTGGAATTTAATCCCGATTTTCCACCACTTGAAAAATGGAGACGAAATCATCCCAAAGAACAGGTAATTGGGAATCCACAAGATGGTGTGTTGACAAGAGCTCAAATTCATGCGAAAAATGAGGTACTGAATGCGAACCAAGAATTGTGTATGTTTAATGTTTTTATTTCGAAAATAGAGCCAAAGACAGTAAAGGATGCTATGGAACACTCAGATTGGGTTGTTGCTATGCAATCTGAACTGGTTGAATTTGAACGAAATAAGGTTCGGAGATTAATTCCTAAACCTTCTGATGTTTCAATTGTCGGATTAAAATGGATTTTTAAAAATAAAACCGACAAAGATGGCAATATTATTTGTAATAAAGCTAGACTAGTTGTTAAAGGCTATTCACAACAAGAAGGAATAGACTATGAAGAAACATTTGCTCCTGTTGCAAGACTCGAAGCAGTTCGCATATTTTTAGCTTATGCAGCTCACAAAGACTTTGACGTTTTTCAAATGGATGTTAAGTGTGCATTCTTAAATGGAGAACTAGAAGAAACAGTTTATGTTGAACAACCACCAAGATTTATAAATGAGGAACATCATGATCATGTCTACATCCTAGACAAAGCAGTTTATGGGTTAAAACAAGCACCAAGAGCATGGTATGCAACACTTACAAATTTTTTGAAACAATCTAAATTTAACCAAGGATCAGTTGACCCCACATTGTTTTGCAAGAAAGTTGGGAATCATCTCATGCTTGTTCAAATTTATGTTGATGATATTATTTTTCGCTCAACTGACCCAGCATTGTCAATTGAATTTGAAAATCTAATGAAGAGTCAATTTGAAATGAGTATGATGGGAAAAATTAATAATTTTCTTGGTTTAAATATAAGACAGAACAGGGATGGAATTTTAATCAATCAAGAAAAATACACAAAGAACCTGCTTGAAAAGCTTGGAATGATCAACAGCATGAAGCTGAGAGTACCTATGGCAGTGGGAACAAGACTAACTCCTTCATTAGATACTCCTGCTGTTGATTTAACTCTTTATCGGAGCATGATAGGGTCTTTGTTGTACTTAACTGCAAGCAGACCTGACATTATGTTTTCGGTATGTAATTGTGCGAGGTATCAAGCTAATCCCATAGAACCTCATTTAACTGCAGTGAAAAATATTTTTCGCTATCTTAAGGGGACAATTTCGTTAGGACTTTGGTGTCCTTCAAAATCGGGATTCTTCATTCAAGCTTTTTCTGATTCTGATATAGGAGGATGTACTTTGGATAGAAAAAGTACAAGTTGTGGGTGTCAACTATTGGATGAGAAATTTGTGAGTTGGCAGTCGAACAAGCAAACTTGTGTTGCTATATCAACTGTTGAGGCTGAATACATTTCAGCTGCTGCTTGCACTTCGCAAATCATTTGGATTCAGAGTCAACTTCGTGATTATGCGATAAATATGAAAAAGATTTCCTTGTATTGTGATTCTCAAAGTGCAATTCGCATTTGTCATAATCCAGTACAACACTCAAAGACAAAACACATAGCTCTTCGATATCATTTTATCAACGATCATGTAGAAGATGGGAATATTGAAATACATTTTGTTAAAACCACTGAACAACTTGCTGATATTTTTACTAAACCTCTTGATGAAAAATCATTTGTAAGAATTTTAGCAGGTTTGGGGATGATCGATGTTAATTCAGTTTCAAAATCAATAACTCAAGAATGAAAGGTCCATTCAGCAGCTCTGAGTCAAAATCATTCAGAAGCTACTGTGCATTAAGAGGCTTCGCATTCACACATCTGGTAACTAAGTTTTGTGTGTTTTTTTAACTTTGTTCTTTAAGTTTTGTGTGTTTTTTAGTTTTAGTCAAGAGCAAAATGCGAAGAGGTCATGCTTATATGTTTCTATGGGAAGGTATCATTTCTTTCAACTTTGTACTAGTTAGGATGTCCCTAGAAGCATGCTGCAGCATGTTGACCCAAGCCTCATATGACTCTATGTGTAAGAAACGAAAGCCTTAATGAAATTGTCTCATGAAAATTTCTTCCCAATTAGGCTTATATTCGCATTAGTCAAAAGAGCTACCTTACTCTTCTCATATGAGTAAGAGTTTACTGTTTGGTCCAAATCATAACAGAGGTACATTCGATCTTATAACCAATCTTTTTCATCACAAAATTCTTAACACAAATCACACACAAAGACGTATGTCCGAGAGGTTTGTGATCAAACCCATCGAGACTTAGATATACAAAAATTATGTGTTAATGATCTGACATCATGAGTTTGTGATGAAGGTGAAACCCAAACATCTTACAACTTAAGGAATTGACGAGGAACATTGTTCTAGAGATTGACGAAACTTTTGTTTCAGTACCAAAATTCGAAACTCCAAATCATATTCAATTCGCATGTGTGGTCTTGATCAAACATTCGCAACCCAAGATGTTTGTTACCCAACAAGATCGAGTACATAAATTTTTTTTATGAATATGATTTCCGTGTGAGTCTCATTTGAATGTCCTGGTCATGATAAATATTTTCAAAGCTGACTTGTCACTAATTACACTAGTCATACAAGTAATTTCTGTTACAATTTATCACCTTATGTTTAGGATGACATGTAACGAAATTTTAAACCAACCCAAGAATCACTTTTAAAAGAAGCCCTTTGATACTTATCAAAAAGTATTCGATTGTAATTCACGCGAACATACACAAGCTGTTGATCATCTCTCTTGATGATTAACGAAGCAACCTTTGCCCGGGGTTTAACTGCTTTCGTGTCAAATTGCATTTTTGACATCACAGAATTCCAAAAATTGTTTTTACTTGCTTCTTATCTTATTTCTTTGGAACACTGCACTCACAAAATCCTTGAGGTTCTGCCCGGTTTTCTAGGCGAAGTGACAGCTGCTTTTTGAAACAAGGCTAACTTTTCGCAGTAATGGTCCGATTTTCAAGGTGCCACGTCGGATATCATTAAATGCATCCCGCTTCATATTCAAATCAATCAGGGTTACATATAAAAGGGGGTTCAAGAGTGTGTTATACAGTTACACGATCAAACACAAAAATTCCCAAATTCTCTGATTCTTCATCTTCTTCAAACCCTAACAATGGCTGCTACTCAATCCAACACCGACGAAGTTTGTTTCACAGTCTCTTATGAATATTCAAAGCACCAACTACCAAGTTGATCCTAATGTTTCATCCTACCCAGAAGAATTGAAGATGTTGATCGTTGCACTGAAAAGGTCACCATTATCAACTGCAATGTTCAGTTCTTTTCCGGTTCCTATAACTTGGTTGTCAATGGCGGCATCAAGTGCGTCATACAACTATGCAACTGATGTTATCACTTTCAATCTAGTGAATAACAAGAGGGTTCGTCTTACCAAGAACATGTTCATTGACTTCCTGAACATTCCTCATAACCCACCGTTCTTTAAACCCACCAATTCACAGATTATCTTCATGTTCAATGAGATGGGACATCAACCTACTCTTGAAAAGATAAGTGATTTCAGGAAATCAAGCTTACCATGTATTTGGAATTTTTTATTTGGTATCTTTCTAAGATGTTTGACCGGAAGGAGTGTCGGTATAGACAGGGGACGAATGGAGGTTTATGCAATGGTTATGGGTCTTTACTATGACTTAAGTGTCGATTATTGAACTCAGCTTTGGAAGGAGTTTAACAAAAGCTTAGAAAACACCAGTGTTGATAAGGGGATTTCTTGTGCAAGGTACTGGAGTTTGATTATGGAAAAGGTTTACGCAAAAGAAGGCATTCAGGTTCTTGAAGAAGGAGAAGTTGCAGAATTTTCTTTGTACCAGTTTCCAAAAGTTGTTGAAGATGATGAAAATATCTTCACAAGTGTTGCAATAATTCCTGATGCAATGCTTCGCAAAGTGTCCTCTACTCACAAGGTGTTAGTTCGCTACATGAAAACGTTTGATCCTAATGTGCGAACTGGAGTTTTGCTTGAAGTTAGTGCTGAGTCCTCAAAGAAGAAGAAAAATCAAAAGAAAGACAAACATGAATCTTCCAAAGTCTCGAAGGCTGAAGGGGTTGAGAAAGATGAGCTTTCTCCCAAAACAAAGAAGGAGACTATACCAACAAAATCAGGGGTATTAAAGAAGTTTCACAACTCATCACATATGACGACTACTTCTCCTACTATTCGCAAAACTGAGGTGAGTAGTAAGGGGGATGTGTTTAGAGAAGTTCGGGCTCCTGTTTCTCCTGGTTCAAAAAGAAGAAGAGCTCAAGAAACGAAAGATGATTATTCGCAATGAATCATCAGAAGATGAAGTGGTTCTACGGACTCCACCTGTTTCCACAATGGTAAATGTTTCTCTTCCAATAACTTCGTAAATTTACACTACCAAATCCATTCCACTTGAAGTTGTTCCAAACAAATCAGTTCAAGAGGAGGAAATTATTTGTGATAAGGTTGTTAACGTATCTAATATGGGGACACCTATCACAAATGTTGAAGTTATAATGCCAATCACATCATTTTCTCTTCCAAATACAAGCACAACCACATCATCCATATTTGATCATCCTTTAAAACATCCCTTTACTACTTTGTTCCCATCTCAATCACCTGAAACACCACAACCTATAACTTCGCAAGCTCAGTCTGATGAAGAAACCGAAGGAGGAGGTTTTGGAGGAATGTTTGAAGCCATCCACATTGATTCAGAGGAGGAGGAAATACCTGATCATATGCTTATGTCAGGTAAGCAACTCAAAATCCTGAATTGAAAGTTGAATGCCATTATTCAATCACAATCTGATGCTGGTAGAAAGTCATCTATATCGGGATTGGAGGTTGAATCTATGATCAAAGCTGCAGAGAAGCGTATCATTACTAAAGTTGATGATTCTGATAAGAACAATGAGCTTCGCATTCAAGCTCAAGGAAAATCGTTTGATGGTGTTATAAACGATTTAAAAATTGTTACAAAAGAACGACATGTTCTATTTGTCCAAGATGTGAAGAAGGTCAAGGAAGATGTTAACTTCAAAATTGAGGAGTTAAAGAAAGAAATTGAAAAGGTGATTCAAGATCGTCATTCGCAAAATTTGGAAGTACAAAAACGTGTTGATATTATTGCTGAAGCACTAACCAAGCTTGCAACTGATTATCAACCGTCTGCTCAAATTATCAAAGCCAAGCATCAAGAGAATAAGGAGCAGTTTTCAAAATTAATTCAGTTGGCTACTGAATTAAAAAGTTGTGTTTCACAGCCTTCTCAAAAATCGATTCTTACTCCTGAATTTTTAACTCTCAAAGTCAACACTTTAGAGCAAGCTATCCAGAAGGCGTTAACCCCGATTACCGATTTTACTTCTCTTTTGCCAAAGAATGCCCCACCTGCTTTCACAGGGGTGCAAGGGGGGAAATAAAAGGAAGTAAAGGAGAGGATGCGAAAACTGTTGGGAAGATTATTTCAACTCAGATTAAAACAACTCTGCCTATAATCACGAAACCAATTCCTTCAACAATAGTAACAACGAAGCCAATCACTAAAGGAATTATAATTGGTTCAACTAAAGGAGGAAGTTCGAGTGCGAAACCTCAAACAATGGATACTGGAAAAGGCAACGAGGTGGTTATTGGAAAGTTGAAAGAAGAAAAGAAAGCTGAAGTTGAAGCTGAAATGGAAAAACAAAGGCAAATTCAAAGTATACTGAGGCAAAGAGAAAGTGACCCACCAACTTTGAACAAGGGTGATCCTGCGAAGTTGTACTCATTTGAAACCATTGAATCTAAAGTTTTGGGGATTCACTTATACGAGTTTGAGAAAAAGCCTAGAAGAAGTTATGATGTTGCAAACTCAGACAGAAGCCAACTTGATTTTCCAATAAACGAAATGATGTTTATTACGACGCAGTACAAGATAAGTGAAAATTTTGAAAATGCTGATGAATACACTTACCTGAAGATCAGATTTCATGTTGTACTTGCGAAGGATCAAGAGGAAGTTTGGTCTTCAATGAAAATCAAGAAAGTTCAGACAATCAAGAAGGATGTTATGTTCGAGAACATGCTTCAAAACTTTCGATATTTCGTGGTTCGTGTAGACAACAAGGCATTTGATTTTACCATAGCTGATTTTCCCTGATGAATCTAAATGATCTCATTCATCTGGCATTAACTCTTAAAGACATGGAAGAAAACAAGATGAAAGGATATGATACTGATGTGTTCAGATTTGGTTTCGCACATATCAAGATATTCATAGATAACTACTATGATTGCTTGGCATTGACTGATGAAGAACTTGCATCAGGACTTGGAAGACAAGTTACTGTTTCTTTGGAATCAACTTTGCCTCAAACAGAGTTAAAGAAGTATGAAGATGGAGAAATATGCCTTAAACCTTTTGGCATGGTTTTCGCAGGAAAAGATATGAAGGGGAAGCCTAAGAAGTTTTTGTTCAAAGTCTTAGAGATTGAAAGATACACCACTTCGAAATATACGAATTTCATTGTTCGTATGAATAATTGTACGAAGAATAATGATGGAGACAGGAAAGAGCTTAAAAAGATAATCACTTGGTATTCATAAATTCGAAGAACAATGCACTCAGCTATTCAGAATCTCACAAACTATATAGTTTCGACTGTTTACAAAGGGGGAGATTGTAGAGACTAGATGTTGTAAAAGTCGAAGTGTTTGTTTCTTTAGTTTCGCATGTTAATTATTTTACTAAGTCTTCATTTGTGCGAAGCGTATAGTTCAGGACTTAGTATAATTTTTGTACACTCAGGTTTCCTATAAATAGCGACTGAGGTTAGAAGTAGAGATATCGAATGCACGAGTGATTCATTAATCATTCGCAAGTTCTCTCTGCTTATTTTTTAATCAGTTCTTCATCAATATAAGATCTGATTAATATTTACTTTCTGTGTTCTTACTTTTCTTTCATACAATAATGATTGCTTTCTAAATCTCGATTACAATTCTCATCAAAGACTTGAATCTATACTGCTCCATCTTCTGAATTCCCAGCGCGAGTACATGTCTACTAGTCTCCTGAGAATACAAGTTATTTTGAAAGAGTTGATCAGCAATTAAGCTGGTGAGTTCATAAGATTTTAGTGATGTGAGTAAGTTGTAGAAAGCTTAGTAAGTTGTAGTAAATTGTAAGTTTGGTTTAGAAAAGTTCGCATGTTCCTCCAGAAAATCCTATATTTCCTACTTTGATGAAAGATAAGTAAAAATGACTATACAATCCTTTCTATGAGTACTAAATGGATACAAGTTATATAAAACTCAGAGTAAACAAGAAATCGATTATGTGTATCTGCCCTAAGCCCAAAACCAAACAAGGAATAGGAAGTAAGGCGGAAAGCACACATCCCATTGTTTGTTAGATCATTGTTGTATATAACCCTGGCGTATTCACTTGGTACTCATGGAGTTAACTGTAATAGTTCCTTTATATTTGATGAAAATATTCTTTAACAAAAACCTTATTTCTTATAATAAAAATAGTAACCAGAGTGGTCCCTTCTATAATCACTTAGTTTATACTAGCTATATATAATCTAATATCGAACAGATAGTTAATTGTGTGAATCTGCCCTAAGCCCATAACCAAACAAGGAACAAGGAATGAGGCGGAAAGCACACATCCAACTACCTATCGGGTATTAATTATATATAACACTGATGTATAAGCTAAGGTATTATAGAGTTAACCACCTAAGGTCCCTTAAGTTTATACTTGGTTTAATAAAATGGATTCAACCCTTTACTGGTAAGTTTCTAGTTTTGTATATCAAAAGTTCTATTTGAAAAGTATGTTTTGTACTAGAAAATTATGCATTGAATTAGTGTCCTATGACCTGAACAATACTGGTACCCCTTATGATGACTTAATGTATACAAAACATATATATAACTAAGATCAAATGGATAATAGGTTGGGTGCATCAGCTCTAAGCCCACAACCAAACAATGAACAGGAAGGAAGCGGAAAGCACACATCCTATTACTTGTCGGGTCCTAATTATATATATCTCTCTTGATGTATACATTAAGGAATCATAAGGTTAGCATTATGGTCCCTTTTTACTGAATGTACTAGACCCGACTGTTCTGTTTGTCGTTTGTAAAATGTAAGTTTTCCCTAGTTTATAACTATCTTGACTCAAAAGTAGTTTGCATTAAATTTCAAGTGGAACTGTCACTCTATGAGAGTAATGGGAAAATGAAAGTACTCAGTTGTCTTTTAAATTGATATCCTGGCATACTAGTTTCCTTAAAACATGTTTGTTTTATTAAGGTCATAATTCGAAGGCTAGTACCCATACTATATGCTCTCCCTGTCAAGAGATTCTGGTAACCAAACGTGACTTCCGCAACCCAATTTCTAGGCCGTGTAACCCACATTAAAGTTATGTGATCATGTATACCCAATTTAACTATCACCTTTTGTTTAGAACAATGAGTTAGTGATTCATTGGTATAATTAGATCATGTAATTGTTCCATGCTATAGCATCTTAGTATGATCGTTCTGTTATAGTATCTTAGTATCTTCGCTCTGTTATAGTATCTTAGTATCTTTGTTCTGTTATAGTATCTTAGTATCTTCGTTCTGTTATATTATCTTTGTACGTTCTCGTTATAGTATGTACTGAACCCTTAAACTATACCCTTTATAGTTTACTAGTATTCTACTTGAACTGATTATTGAAAGACTCATTTTACTACTAAGTTATGGTTGTACTTTAAAAATGGACTTTTGTTAAACTATAAAGTAACATAACTTTAAAAGAGTTTTTGAAATGTTTTGTTCACTTATAAAAGACATAAGCAATCTTTTGAAAGATGTTTATAAAAAACATTTACACAAAAGTCCCGAGACTTAACGAGTCTTAAATGACATATAATGGCATATATTGACATAAATATAGTGTTTATAAGCAACCAAATTCAGGGAAACACCTCACGGGACTAGGAAACACTTTGACCAAGTGTTGGAATCACATGTGATTCACTAAAAGGGATTGGAATGGCACTACCATGAGTTTACAACCATGGGTTTATGGCCAAGGGAGTTTACGGCCATAAACTCATGGTTAAACATGCATATGTGTGTGTTTTAAGATCCTACAACATCCATTAAGGGTTCAAGGTCTAAGGCTTGGTTATTAGAAGACTTTAAGGTCCAAACATGCAACAACATGGAGTTTACGGCTAAGGGAGTTTACGGTCGTAAACTCACGATGTTCTTGGGAAATGCATGTTTCAATGGTGTAAATCAAGGCTTCCTAATAGATATGAAGTATATTGAAGGGATATTTACGATATTGAAGCCTAAAAGGGTTGATTTCGGCCAAGAACACTAGTGTGTGTTCTTGGTGTTTTTCGTGAAAGTTGAAGATTTGAAGATCTAGTCAATAAGATGATTTCCATGGATGAAATCATGAGATGATACTATATTAAGAAGGATTAACAAAAAACCAAAGGAAGAACACTTACATTTATGAAGATCTGAGTGAGAAAGCTTGATGATACTTGAGAGAGAACTCGAATTCTTGGGTTTGGAATGAAAGAAATGGCTAGAAATGATCAAGAGCCATATATATGGACTTGAGTTTATGGCCGTAAATTGATTGACATTGTGGTCGTGAACTCCTTATGATGAGGTTAAGGCTTGATTTGTTGTACAGTGGCTTTAGCAGGTACTTCCTAACACTTATTCCTTAAGTGTACTAGGCTAAAACTCCTTAGAATGACCTTTAACAAGGCTAGAACTCATTACTAATGAGTCTGACACTCAGTTGAGTTCACTGACTGAGCTTTCAATGGAAAAAAATTTCGGATTGTCACAAATACATATTCTGAATGAATAAAAATTCTGACAGAATACATATTTGATTGAATAAACATTTTGAAAAGTAACAAAATTTTGAACCATGAGTCGAAGAATAACAACATTCTTAAAGAAGAATAATCTATTATTAACATTATTGAAGAATCTAAGGTCCAAAAATAAACAAAAAAAATACAATTTTTACTGTCACATTCTATAGAAATACAATGTTGTTTTTTGAATTTTTGCCACATTCTATTAGAATACAAGTTTTATAGTGATTAATTCTTGAAAAAATCTTCATTCTAAAAGAATACAATGTCATGAAATTTCTCTTAATTTGCATCCATCATTGTTGTTGTAAACAACTTTGCTACATTCTGAGTGGTCCTGAAACAAAACACATACAAATATAAGAATCTATTTCATAAAATATGACTACAAGAATACATTCACTTCAGAATACATTTGGAAAAATAGATTATATTTTTCCATAACAAATTTCTCTTTGACATTTCATCAAACACTTTTAGGATACTACCTAAATATTTACCTTTTCTATAAATCTGACCAAAAAAATCCAATTCAGAAGCATAAAAATCAAATTCACAATAAGATGCTCCAACATCATTATAAAAACCAAGTATTAAAAGTTGAAACCGTAACAATTAGTACGTCATAAAGAAAGAAAAAAAGAAAATAGGGCAACTCAACTGCAACTTTCAACATGTGAATGCTTTAGGAAGTGTGAGGGCAAATCAATCTTTTTTAAATTCAAGGGAGAAATCAAGAAGAACCATGTATTTTGTAAGCAACTCCAAAGTTTATGTAACCCTGTTGAATATCATGTTAGAAACCGAAATGGGTGTAGAAATAATGAATGAGTGAGATTTAGAGAACTTACATAGTGAATCAAAATTGATTAGTTATAATAAAAAAACAAATGAAGACAAACAATAATGAATCAAGGTCTCCATTTGTTTGAAATTTATGATTTGCATTGAGTCAATTATAACCCCCACCGCTACCACCACCACAAAAAAGAAAAAAAATAGATTATTGTGTTCTAATAAATGAAGCAGCAGAAAGCCAATTGTTGGCCAAAAGTATTATATTAATTTTTTTTAAACAGAAGCAACACATAAAGGACTAAATGCAAATTTCTTATTGTAAAAAAATTTGATAAAAGACCACCATGTGAAACAGATGTTCTTGCCTCAGACAGAAGCCAACTTGATTTTCCAATAAACGAAATGATGTTTATTACGACGCAGTACAAGATAAGTGAAAATTTTGAAAATGCTGATGAATACACTTACCTGAAGATCAGATTTCATGTTGTACTTGCGAAGGATCAAGAGGAAGTTTGGTCTTCAATGAAAATCAAGAAAGTGCTGACAATCAAGAAGGATGTTATGTTCGAGAACATGCTTCAAAACTTTCGATATTTCGTGGTTCGTGTAGACAACAAGGCATTTGATTTTACCATAGCTGATTTTCCCTGATGAATCTAAATGATCTCATTCAAGTGGCATTAATTCTTAAAGACATGGAAGAAAACAAGATGAAAGTATATGATACTGATGTGTTCAGATTTGGTTTCGCACATATCAAGATATTCATAGATAACTACTATTATTGCTTGGCATTGACTGATGAAGAACTTGCATCAGGCCTTGGAAGAAAAGTTACTGTTTCTTTGGAATCAACTTTGCCTCAAACAGAGTTAAAGAAGTATGAAGATGGAGAAATATGCCTTAAACCTTTTGGCATGGTTTTCGCAGGAAAAGATATGAAGGGGAAGCCTAAGAAGTTTTTGTTCAAAGTCTTAGAGATTGAAAGATACACCACTTCACAATATACGAATTTCATTGTTCATATGAATAATTATACGAAGAATAATGATGGAGACAGGAAAGAGCTTAAAAAGATAATCACTTGGTATTCATAAATTCGAAGAACAATGCACTCAGCTATTCAGAATCTCACAAACTATATAGTTTCGACTGTTTACAAAGGGGGAGATTGTAGAGACTAGATGTTGTAAAAGTCGAAGTGTTTGTTTCTTTAGTTTCGCATGTTAATTATTTTACTAAGTCTTCATTTGTGCGAAGTGTATAGTTCAGGACTTAGTATAATTTTTGTACACTCAGGTTTCCTATAAATAGCGACTGAGGTTAGAAGTAGAGATATTGAATGCACGAGTGATTCATTAATCATTCGCAAGTTCTCTCCGCTTATTTTTTAATCAGTTCTTCATCAATATAAGATCTGATTAATATTTACTTTCTGTGTTCTTACTTTTCTTTCATACAATAATGATTTCTTTCTAAATCTCGATTACAATTCTCATCAAAGACTTGAATCTATACTGCTCCATCTTCTGAATTCCCAGCGCGAGTACGTGTCTACTAGTCTCCTGAGAATACAAGTTATTTTGAAAGAGTTGATCAGCAATTAAGCTGGTGAGTTCATAAGATTTTAGTGATGTGAGTAAGTTGTAGAAAGCTTAGTAAGTTGTAGTAAATTGTAAGTTTGGTTTAGAAAAGTTCGCATGTTCCTCCAGAAAATCCTATATTTCCTACTTTGATGAAAGATAAGTAAAAATGACTATACAATCCTTTCTATGAGTACTAAATGGATACAAGTTATATAAAACTCAGAGTAAACAAGAAATCGATTATGTGTATCTGCCCTAAGCCCAAAACCAAACAAGGAACAGGAAGTAAGGCGGAAAGCACACATCCCATTGTTTGTTAGATCATTGTTGTATATAACCCTGGCGTATTCACTTGGTACTCATGGAGTTAACTGTAATAGTTCCTTTATATTTGATGAAAATATTCTTTAACAAAAACCTTATTTCTTATAATAAAAATAGTAACCAGAGTGGTTCCTTCTATAATCACTTAGTTTATACTAGCTATATATAATCTAATATCGAACAGATAGTTAATTGTGTGAATCTGCCCTAAGCCCATAACCAAACAAGGAACAAGGAATGAGGCGGAAAGCACACATCCAACTACCTATCGGGTATTAATTATATATAACACCGATGTATAAGCTAAGGTATTATAGAGTTAACCACCTAAGGTCCCTTAAGTTTATACTTGGTTTAATAAAATGGATTGAGCCCTTTACTGGTAAGTTTCTAGTTTTGTATATCAAAAGTTCTATTTGAAAAGTATGTTTTGTACTAGAAAATTATGCATTGAATTAGTGTCCTATGACCTGAACAATACTGGTACCCCTTATGATGACTTAATGTATACAAAACATATATATAACTAAGATCAAATGGATAATAGGTTGGGTGCATCAGCTCTAAGCCCACAACCAAACAATGAACAGGAATAAAGCGGAAAGCACACATCCTATTACTTGTCGGGTCCTAATTATATATATCTCTCTTGATGTATACATTAAGGAATCATAAGGTTAGCATTATGGTCCCTTTTTACTGAATGTACTAGACCCGACTGTTCTGTTTGTCGTTTGTAAAATGTAAGTTTTCCCTAGTTTATAACTATCTTGACTCAAAAGTAGTTTGCATTAAATTTCAAGTGGAACTGTCACTCTATGAGAGTAATGGGAAAATGAAAGTACTCAGTTGTCTTTTAAATTGATAACCTGGCATACTAGTTTCCTTAAAACATGTTTGTTTTATTAAGGTCATAATTTGAAGGCTAGTACCCATACTATACGCTCTCCCTGTCAAGAGATTCTGGTAACCAAACGTGACTTCCGCAACCCAGTTTCTAGGCCGTATAACCCACATTAAAGTTATGTGATCATGTATACCCAATTTAACTATCACCTTTTGTTTAGAACAATGAGTTAGTGATTCATTGGTATAATTAGATCATGTAATTGTTCCATGCTATAGCATCTTAGTATGATCATTCTGTTATAGTATCTTAGTATCTTCGCTCTGTTATAGTATCTTAGTATCTTTGTTCTGTTATAGTATCTTAGTATCTTCGTTCTGTTATATTATCTTTGTACGTTCTCGTTATAGTATGTACTGAACCCTTAAACTATACCCCTTATAGTTTACTAGTATTCTACTTGAACTGATTATTGAAAGACTCATTTTACTACTAAGTTATGGTTGTACTTTAAAAATGGACTTTTGTTAAACTATAAAGTAACATAACTTTAAAAGAGTTTTTGAAATGTTTTGTTCACTTATAAAAGACATAAGCAATCTTTTGAAAGATGTTTATAAAAAACATTTACACAAAAGTCCCGAGACTTAACGAGTCTTAAATGACATATAATGGCATATATTGACATAAATATAGTGTTTATAAGCAACCAAATTCAGGGAAACACCTCACGGGACTAGGAAACACTTTGACCAAGTGTTGGAATCACATGTGATTCACTAAAAGGGATTGGAATGGCACTACCATGAGTTTACAACCATGGGTTTATGGCCAAGGGAGTTTACGGCCGTAAACTCATGGTTAAACATGCATATGTGTGTGTTTTAAGATCCTACAACATCCATTAAGGGTTCAAGGTCTAAGGCTTGGTTATTAGAAGACTTTAAGGTCCAAACATGCAACAACATGGAGTTTACGGCTAAGGGAGTTTACAGTCATAAACTCACGATGTTCTTGGGAAATGCATGTTTCAATGGTGTAAATCATGGCTTCCTAATAGATATGAAGTATATTGAAGGGATATTTACGATATTGAAGCCTAAAAGGGTTGATTTCGGCCAAGAACACTAGTGTGTGTTCTTGGTGTTTTTCGTGAAAGTTGAAGATTTGAAGATCTAGTTAATAAGATGATTTCCATGGATGAAATCATGAGATGATACTATATTAAGAAGGATTAACAAAAAACCAAAGGAAGAACACTTACATTTATGAAGATCTGAGTGAGAAAGCTTGATGATACTTGAGAGAGAACTCGAATTCTTGGGTTTAGAATGCAAGAAATGGCTAGAAATGATCAAGAGCCATATATATGGACTTGAGTTTATGGCCGTAAATTGATTGACATTATGGTCTTGAACTCCTTATGATGAGGTTAAGGCTTGATTTGTTGTACAGTGGCTTTAGCAGGTACTTCCTAACACTTATTCCTTAAGTGTACTAGGCTAAAACTCCTTAGAATGACCTTTAACAAGGCTAGAACTCATTACTAATGAGTCTGACACTCAGTTGAGTTCACGGACTGAGCTTTCAAAGGAAAAAAATTTCGGATTGTCACAAATACATATTCTAAATGAATAAAAATTCTGACAGAATACATATTTGATTGAATAAACATTTTGAAAAGTAACAAAACTTTGAACCATGAGTCGAAGAATAACAACATTCTTAAAGAAGAATCTATTATTAACATTATTGAAGAATCTAAGGTCCAAAAATAAACAAAAAAAATACAATTTTTACTGTCACATTCTATAGAAATACAATGTTGTTTTTTGAATTTTTGCCACATTCTATTAGAATACAAGTTTTATAGTGATTAATTCTTGAAAAAATCTTCATTCTAAAAGAATACAATGTCATGAAATTTCTCTTAATTTGCATCCATCATTGTTGTTGTAAACAACTTTGCTACATTCTGAGTGGTCCTGAAACAAAACACATACAAATATAAGAATCTATTTCATAAAATATGACTACAAGAATACATTCACTTCAGAATACATTTGGCAAAATAGATTATATTTTTCCATAACAAATTTCTCTTTGACATTTCATCAAACACTTTTAGGATACTACCTAAATATTTACATTTTCTATAAATCTGACCAAAAAAATCCAATTCAGAAGCATAAAAATCAAATTCACAATAAGATGCTCCAACATCATTATAAAAACCAAGTATTAAAAGTTGAAACTGTAACAATTAGTAAGTCATAGAGAACGAAAAAAAGAAAATAGGGAAACTCAACTACAACTTTCAACATGTGAATGCTTTAGGAAGTGTGAGGGCAAATCAATCTTTTTTAAATTCGAGGGAGAAATCAAGAAGAACCATGTATTTTGTAAGCAACTCCAAAGTTTATGTAACCCTGTTGAATATCATGTTAGAAACCGAAATGGGTGTAGAAATAATGAATGAGTGAGATTTAGAGAACTTATATAGTGAATCAAAATTGATTAGTTATAATAAAAAAACAAATGAAGACAAACAATAATGAATCAAGGTCTCCATTTGTTTGAAATTTATGATTTGCATTGAGTCAATTATAACCCCCACCGCTACCACCACCACAAAAAAGAAAAAAAATAGATTATTGTGTTCTAATAAATGAAGCAGGAGAAAGCCAATTGTTGGCCAAAAGTATTATATTAATTTTTTTTAAACAGAAGCAACACATAAAGGACTAAATGCAAATTTCTTATTGTAAAAAAATTTGATAAAAGACCACCATGTGAAATAGATGTTCTTGCCTCATTACGAACATGTGTTCTTGTCTTTTGATCTTTCAGGAGGATGATGTGCTTGTTCTCTATGGTAAGTCATTGCACACTTTCGAACATAAATAAAAACAAACAAAATAGTTACTAATTCTAGCTTCTTCTGATCATAATTTCTTTTATTTGTGTTATTGTAATTTACTAGGGATGATCTGAAAGCAAAATAGTGGAAAAGCCATAATGATAAGAAAAACTAATAAATTTGTCACCTATTGAGGAAATTTTACAACCAGAAAAAAAAAATGAGAGCAACAGGGGAAATCAAAACAATTTAAGCAACTTCACTATCGTTTGATTGAGATGTCATTTTGTCAAACACTTGGTAGGCTTCTTTTAGTATAGTTGCAAATAAAAAGAGTTACCAGTAGTAATGTTTAGTCCACAGTGTCTGTAGTAATGTTCATTCAAAAAAACAAAGTCAAAAGTATGTGAGATTCACAAATCATAACATAACATTAAAAATCAAATTCACATACTCAATCTGTCACACCCCAAAACCGGAACGGCGGAAACGTTCTGGGGTGGATGACGTCATGTCAAGTATCACAACACATGCATTATAGTAATCAAAGTACACAACCATTGCATTAATAGTAATAGTTTTACATGGTTTATACTACAATACAACAAAGTAATACAAGTAATATAATAGGTGCAGCTCGGTACTAAACTGTCTTCATCAAAAGCTCTGGAATGTACCTGTCTAAAGCTGACCTGAGAATACAAGTTATTTGAAAAGCGAGTATCAGCATTTTTTACAAATGCTGGTGAGTTCATAAGCATTTAGTGTCATTTTATCCAAATAACTTTAATAAAATTAGTAGTTTTAGAGTGTCCATTACATTAGTGTCTTTTCCAGAAAATCCTATATTTTCTTTAATAATAGCAGTCTTCTACCAAGACTTGACGGAGTTATGTGGTAAAAAGTAGTTTTCCCTTAATCGCTATCACTGTCAAAATACAGAATTTGATTATTAAAGAAAGCAAGAGAAATCAGGGAAAATAACATATGCCTCAGCAGTGAAGACTTCTGACTAAGGCAAGGGGAATCATAGACTCCATGAGAGTATCGAACGAGCGACACAGCTGGCTCAGTCTAACAAAAGAGACACAGACCCCAGACGGTACCAAATGAAAGGTATGGCTAGCAAGGTCTAAAAATAGAGACTACAGACCCCAGACAATATCAAATGAAAGATACAGCTAGCAAGGTCTAAAACAAGGAATACAGACCCCAGACAGT
Organism: Lactuca serriola; assembly: GCF_051521515.1. Taxonomy (NCBI): domain Eukaryota; kingdom Viridiplantae; phylum Streptophyta; class Magnoliopsida; order Asterales; family Asteraceae; genus Lactuca; species Lactuca serriola. The sequence goes on from NC_136411.1 coordinate 198,597,972, forward strand.
ATCAAATGAAAGATACAACTAGCAAGGTCTAAAAACAGTGTGACTCTGAGAGTGGGTTTTCAGCATACAGTGTAAAGTAAAGTGTAAAATACAGTGTGAAATACCGTTACCTTAAGGCCATGAATTATAAGGTAACCTGGGATACTCGTAACCATACTAACCGAGACTAGAGTACCTGACGCCCTGCAAGCGTCTATAAATGTGACATTTGTCACCCCTTGGATTGGCAGGTCGTGGACTGTAGCTAGCAGTTAGGGTGCGGGGGTGTCAATCCTGTATAGATCTATACATACAATGTCCGCTCTCCCTACAGGAGACTCTGGTTACCAACTAGACGATGGAGAAGGTCGTGTCCCGAAGAGGCATCCCAAATAGTGGGTAGTGGGTTCCAATATAAGTGTTGAACTAGAGGTAGAGACTCCTAACTGAACTGACTAGAGTAAACCTATATGTCTATGCTTGCATACATAATATATAACTAATGAACCAAACGACCTTCGGACGGCCATCCGATCCCACCAGACCACATCTCAACGAAGAAAAGTAAATAGGGCGGACAAGCCTTCCTAAGTCCTTCAATCATTATTTATATGCATCTATACAAGCACATGCATACATCTAACTACGTCTGAGTGTGTAACAAGTGGAAACGTATCGTGGAGTAAAACCGAATCGTGATGTATAAACGTACAGTGTGGAATAACCGAATCGTGAAGTATAAGCGTACAGTGTGGAATAACCGAATCGTGATGTATAAGCGTACAGTGTGGAATAACCGAATCGTGATGTATAAACGTACAGTGTGGAACAACCGGATCGTGAAGTATAAGCGTTAACAAGTATAAGCGTATCACGAAGTGGAAACGTTATCAAGTAAGAGTTTAAACTAAGTATAAGCGAAGCAATGGTATCTAACAAGTAAGAGTATACAACATGAAAGAAAACCTTGATGAAAAACCTTGGAAAAACCTTTATACTTAAGTAAATCGCAACTTGGTATTCTTTGGTAAAATAAGTTTGAAAACCTTTAGAAATTCCTTGGAAACCTTTCATAAACCAGTTTGAAATGAAATTTGAATAAACAATATAAGTAAGAGTTTTAAACAAGTGAAAACCTTTTGGAAAACCATTTATAGTATCTTATTTGGTAAAACAGTTTACAGTGTGGTAAATCCTTGTGCATGCGGGTTATCAATCACATGTGATTGATATGATAACTGGCATGTTTAACTTGTATTCCCCCCCCCCCTATAAAACATGTAAAAACATTTGAAAGGTTCATTTAGGGGTATGAAGTCACCTGGTGTAAGTGGATCCGACGGGGGTGCCAGTTAGGTGCTCGGTGTCAAGTAAAGACTTGGACACACTTAGTGACCTATTTAACATATGATAACATATGTTCACATACAATTAGTACATTTAATACTAATTAAACAAGTATACGCACTCTAAGGAGCGGAAAACACTTTGGTTAAGTGTCTTGGGTGTCCCGGGTAACATCTAAGGGCTTGAATGGCTTAGGAATGGACTTTACTCTCCAAGAGTAAACTCTCCATATAGTGTTTACGGCCCTGGGACAACTCCCCATGAGTTTACGGCCGTAAACTCATGGTGAGGGTGTTCTAGGATGCTTAAAGGCTTTATCTCGATCGTGGAATTTTCCTAGGTCCAAATCTAAAATGTATGAATGGATTTAAGGCTTTTAAAGGGACCAAATGGGATATTACGGCCCTAAACTAGGGAGTTTACGGCCGTAAGCTCCTATGTACATATTTATTGGTGTTTTAAGGGCTTAAATGGTAGAGGATAAAATCCCATGCATTTTTGCAAGTCAAATAAAGGAGTTTGGGCACCATTTGGGCACTAAATGGGAGTTTACGGCCTATGAACCACCTCTATGGGAGTTCACGGCCGTGAACTCCTACTCCCTTGGTTTTATTTAAGTAACATAACTTTAAAATAGTTTTTGAAATGTTTTGATCACTTATAAAACACATAAGAAATCTTTTGAAAGATGTTTATAACAAACATTTACACAATTATCATTGTGTTCAACTTGTATTCCCACCTTAAAAGCATTTAAAACAGATTAAAAGATTGATTACGGGGTATGAACTCACCTGATGTGGGTGATTCAAACGAATCTGTGTGTAAGGATGAGAAGTTCCACGAATGAAGTCCCGAGACTTAACGAGTCCTAAATGACATATAATGGCATATATTGACATAAATATAGTGTTTAGAAGCAACCAAATGCAGGGAAACACCTCATGGGACTAGGAAACACTTTAACCAAGTGTTGGAATCACATGTGACTCACTAAAAGGGAGTGGAATGGCACTACCATGAGTTTACGGCCATGGGCTTATGGCCAAGGGAGTTTACGGCCATAAACTCATGGTCAAACATGCATATGTGTGTGTTTTAAGATCCTACAACATCCATTAAGGGTTCAAGGTCTAAGGCTTGGTTATTAGAAGACTTTAAGGTCCAAACATACAACAACATGGAGTTTACAGCCAAGGGAGTTTACGGTCATAAACTCATGATGTTCTTGGGAAACGTATGTTTCAATGGTGTAAATCAAGGCTTCCTAATAGATATGAAGTATATTGAAGGGATAATTACGATATTGAAGCCTAAAAGGGTTGATTTCGGCCAAGAACACTAGTGTGTGTTCTTGGTGTTCTTGGTGAAAGTTGATGATTTGAAGATCTAGTCAATAAGATGATTTCCATGGATGAAATCATGAGATGATACTAGATTAAGAAGGATTAACAACAAACCAAAGGAAGAACACTTACATTTATGAAGATCTAAGTGAGAAAGGTTGATGATACTTGAGAGAGAACTCGAGTTCTTGGGGTTGGAATGCAAGAAATGTGTCACACCCCAAAACCGATAACGGCGGAATACGTTTCGGGGTGGAGGACGTCATGTACAGTATCATCACAATTGCATAATAGTAAAAACAAGGAAACATACAACCATTGCATTTACATAGTGAATTTAATTACAAGTGTGTTTTGTAATGTTTAACAATCACCCAAAGGTAAATCAAAAATAAGAGATTGGTCTTGTGTGCTCCACCTTCTCCAAAAATGCTGCGTCTGTACCTGTCTATCTTTGACCTGAAGATACAAGTTATTTTGAAAACGAATATCAGCAAAAAGCTGGTGAGTTCATAAGACTTTAGTGTGAGTTTTTGTATACAAGCAATAGTGCGAAAAATGCGCCATTTATATTCATAAGCAGTAGAAACCTAGAAAATCCTAATTTTCCAGCAAATACATTGTAACTGAAAATCTGTTAAAAGTATGCATTCTTCCTTTTTGAAAACAGATTATTGTAAAAGTATATTGGCAAATCTCCAAATAGTAATGTGATAGAATAGGTTAAGCCTGTAATCATTGATAGTGGTGAAAGCTTCCTTTAGTGATAGATACTTACTTACTTCGGGATGTAGTTTAGCGTTTAGTGTAATATTTTAGTGTAGTTATAGTGTATTCCTTGTATATTTCTACTAGTGAGGATAATAGCGGATCCCATGAACTATCCAGTCATGCACAGTATAGTGAAGTAGTGGCATCCCTGGGCCTGCACGGCGCGGACTGATATTATCAGTCGGGATGTAATAGCGTCTGCCCCGTATAGATCTATACATGTAGTGTCGTCTTCCTGCCGGAAAACTCCGGGCGTAGTGGGTAGCGAATAGAGTATCTCGTAGCGGGTTAGTGTATTATTGTTTGTTTAGTGTTTTCTCTTCTGTTATAGTGTAGAAATCTTTTAGTATTGATCATAGTGTATTCTCTTACTAGTGTATTGTCTAGTAATAGTGAGTATTATAGTGTAGAGAGTAGTGACTTTAGCGAGTAGTAGCAGTAGCAACATTAATTATACCTATTATAGTTATCTTAGTGTGGATGGTTCTTGACAGGTTAGTGACTTTAGTATTTTAGTGAAAGAGAATTATTCGTATCCCATACTAATATACAAGCTATATAACTAAGAAATCAACGACAGTCGGACAGATAACTACTACCCTAAGCCCACAATCAAACAAGAACAGCAAATAAGGCGAGATATCGGTTCATTAAAGGGGTATGAACTCACCTGAATTCGCGTAATTCGGGTGAATCGGGTAAATCGGGTAAAAGTGTCGGTTGAGCGTTTGGTACCAAATAACGACTTGAGCACCTTTTAGGACCCTAATGTCATATGAAATATGTATTTTACAAGAAGTTAATCATCTTATGCTTTTCATTATAGTATTTGGACATTCTAGCATCGTTTTCGGAGTTTTAGGGCCGAGAAGGGGTTCCCGGGAGTGGTACAAGGCCAAGAATGATTTACGGGAGGGTCCATGAGCTCACTACCTTGGAGTTTATGGCCCAAAGGCCACTCCTTGGGATTTTACGGCCGTAAGCCCCCTAGGCTTGGCCGTAAACTCATGTGGTCCTCCAAATTGTATGTTTAAGGCCTTATTTCACTTCCTTACTTTAATGGTATGAGTCTTGGACCAATATGGAGGGATTAAACTCTTATTTTTGTGTCATTTTGGGGAGTTTACGGCCAAGGCTTGTTCTTGGGCCGTAAACTCCATTTAATCCATCAAAATGGGTGTTTAAATGGTACAACATGTTCTCATTCACCTTAGGTAAATCCTAGAAGGCCTTAAAATGAGTTTTGGGACAATTTGGCATGAAAATTGGGGAGTTTACGGCCCAAGAATATCCTTGGCCGTAAACTCTTCATTTGGCCTCAAAATGGGAAGTTTAATGGTACAACACACATCCAAGGGCCTTAGCTAAATTCCTTACATGCATTAGAGGAGTTTTGGGACTTGTTTGACACAAAAACTTGGGTGTTTACGGCCCAAGCTTAGCCTTGGCCCTAAACTCCTCTTTTTGTCTTCAAATGATGTTGTTTGATGCATTTAAACCTTCCTTAGTGTCAATTCTAAATTACCAAACACCTTAGATGAGTTTTTGGGGCTTTAAACAAGGATTTGTGGGGTTTTTGGGATGTTTACGGCCTAAGCACAAGCTTGGGCCGTAAACTCCTTTTTAAGCTTCAATTTCTTGTGTTTTAGTGTCCAAACTCTCCTAGGTATATGCCTTAATTAGCCCATAAGCTTAAAGGAAGGGAAAATGAGGTTTTTGGCAAGTTTCTAGGGGTTTACGGCCTAAGGGGCTTCTTAGGCCGTAAACTACTTTTTGGTCCTTGATTTCTATGATTTGGCCCCTAAATACAGTGAAGTATGTCTAGATTAAGATAGGGAATGAGTCCTTACGTTTGGAAGCCGGAAATTCGTGGATTTGGGGTCGATTTCGGGTATAGAGAGAGAAAGTAGTGAGAGAGAGTGAATGTGTGGTAAAACAGTGTTCAAATGTTGTTTACACTCATTTCATATGCCTCGGGTATCGTACCCAATACACGGCTACCCGATGCTTAAAGTTTAACAGGGTTAAAACTTTTTACTCGGGTGAAGTGGTTGAAAAAGTAATATAACTCTATTAGGTTAAACGGGGTTAACACATACAAGTTATATTTGCTTATGATAATATCAAGACATGCATATAACTAGATATTCGGTTATTGACGATTCCAAATATTACAGAAAATAACGTATAGTGACGCATTCCGTTAGTGAAGATGAGATTTGTAACGGGAATAGATTTGGGGTTGTCACAAAATGGCTAGAAATGATCAAGAGCCATATATATGGACTTGAGTTTACGAATGTAAACTCATTGACATTGTGGCGGTGAACTCCTTATGATGAGGTTAAGGCTTGATTTGTTGTACAGTGGCTTTAGCAGGTACTTCCTAACACTTATTCCTTAAGTGTATTAGGCTAAAACTCCTTAGAATGACCTTTAACAAGGCTAGAACTCATTACTAATGAGTCTGACACTCAGTTGAGTTGACTGGCTGAGCTTTCAAAGAAAAATTATTTCGGGTTGTCACATCATCCCCCCGTTAGATGGAATTTTGTCCCGAAATTAACTTTCTTATAGTACTACTGGGGTTGCGCTCCTTTGATTTGCAGAATACCTACTCATAGATCTGGCAACTTTGCCCTGGAGTTCATGATAGGATTCATACTTGGTCCATTTATCATTACCTCATGTATACAAGTCACATATAATTAGGATTAGTAAGACGGTCGGATGTGCGACTCTGCCCCAGGTCTACAACCAAACAAGGAATAAGAGATAGGGCGAAAACACACATACTAAATCTGCATAATCATAATCATATACTACCCTCGCGTATGCACTGAATAGTGATAGGTGGGCCGTATTCGTCCTTAGCCTCTATGCTCGAACTTGGTCTGTTGGGCAAGTGGTATTTTTTGACGGTCTGTGGAACATATGGTGGCAAGGCTTCGGAGGACAAAGTAGCCTTCACACGAGTACTTTGGGGTTAAGAATACAAAAGACAAAACTGAGGTTTAGGTCGGGATGTCGATACAAATGACGAAGGTTTCGTGAACTTGACGGTCGAAGCGATAGAAACATAAGAACTTAGTATGGTGAGTACCACGCCAACTCATGACAAATGATAGTAACGGACTCTTTACTGAACAAAGTTTTTGGCCGATTTGAAATAAACGTTCTTTATACGATGATGTACCCCTAGTGTGCTTGACAATGTACTGTTTGTAAATGTTCTACTGCTTTCTGTTTTCCCCTTGATGTTAACACTTCTACGTATCATACCGTGATGAGCAAATACACACTAATGAAAGTGTTTTGATAACTAGTGGAGATAGTTTATACTACGATCCTCTTTGGTACCACTACGATCGTCTGTCATATACAAGTTATGAATAATTAATATGAACAAGACAGTCGACTGAGTAACTCTGCCTCAAATCCACAACCAAAAAGGAACAGGAATTAAGGCGGAATCACTCACTCTATGTATGCAAAGTCTTAGCTATGCACAACCCTGATGTATATGATGGGTTTTGAACAAACAATCCTATGTGTGCATGCAACCATAGTATTGGATCTATGTTTTCACTATTAGATACACAACATTATGAACACATAAAGAAACCCTAATATGCCTTAGTATTTTCAAAATTCATATAGTAGGTTAGATTACATACCTCTTGTTGTTATATTGCAATAACAACTCAAATCTTCAAACCCTAAGTCTTGAAAGCAAGTGCCACAAGTGTAGTACCTCTAATGGCTCACAAACACCAAGAGCAAATGGAGAGACAAGAGGGAGAGAGAGAGAGAGAGAGAGAGAGAGAGAGAGAGAGAAAGAGAGAGGAGGTATGAAATCGGCCCTAAGAACCCTTTAGGAAGGCATGGACGAATTCATGTGCTAAAGCGGTGTTTATATAGGTGTAGGGATTAGGGTTTTAGTCCTTATCCTTATCTAGTTGCTTGCCCACCAAGCAACCCATAAGATAAGCCTTGAATACTTATCATGGAAGAATTCTAAGGCCTTATCACCTTAAATTCGTCTAACCTATCCTTGGGGCAATGAATGCCCTAATTTTCAACTATCACATAATTACAATTCAGCCCCTCTAGTTTAGTTAATTACATGTGATCACAAAATTAATTCTTAATTAATTATTGACCAATATTAATTAAACAAATATGATTTCTCCTTTAATATATTATTCTTATAACATATTAATAAATCACAATAACCTCTTTCTCTATTATTTCTCTAGTCAAGTTGCTCTGGTGAAGGCAACCCAAAAGGACCATGCACAATCGGGTCAAGTACTTGACAAATATAGTTACGGGCTTAGACACTAGTCCAACAGTCTCCCACTTGGATAAGTCTATTAACTATAATAGTAAGTACAACCTGATTAGCAATCGTAGCTCTCAAAGATGCTGTCGAACTCTGATCTTATCAGTAACCTGTCCTTTAGATAAGGGATCATATATTCCTCCATTCTAGATATCGTATAGACGTGAGACATGAATTGAAATCATTCTCTCAATCTATGTTTTTTTTCTCGATTTCCGATTTACGACGACTAACTAACTGAACAAATCAAATTAGCCCTAGCCCGGCCGAGCATTTACGTTTGTCATCACTAAATCATCAAGGGGCTCAGAGATATCGCTTTTATCCCACTTTGGGTAAAAGGAATGGATAAGCTTTGACTCAATGTTTGCTTGCACTCACTCACCAAATCACACACAACAATAAGTTTTATAACACCAAGTTACTGGTGCATTTACATATTATCAATGTGCAACCGATTCGCAAGATACAACTCACACATCTCGGTATCAAGAATACAAGATATTATCATCTCACCAATCGCTCGTGACAAAATTCATGAAGCAATCTAGGTGAGCGTGGATTTAATCCAATGCTCAAAATCATATTCATAAGCACTCATGAACGTTGTAGCAAACCTTTGCTATGTCTAATACACTTTAGACAATCTACAAACCAATTCATCACAGTCTTCATTCATACCTACTTCCAACGTATGACCGACTGCGGACCATTTGAATAATTCGATTATTCTTAATACACTCAATTATTCTAGAAGTCAAAACATGCAAAGAGAAACACAATGATAATACTTAGGGGGTGTTTGGCTTAGCTTTTCAAACCCCAAAAGTCCTTTTTGGAAAAGTTACAAAAAGTCAGGATTTCTTGACTTTTCCAAAAAGTTCCTTTTCCTTGTGTAAAAAACTTCAAAAGTGACTTTTAAAACTAGTTTGCCAAACATCTTTTGCTTTTTTTTCTTTTTCAAAAAGGACTTTTGGCTGTGAAAAGCTAAGCCAAACACCCCCTTAATCTTATATGACCCCAAACATGTGAGTATAAATAAAACACCTGTATCTAATCACCATATTGATTACTCATTATCCATTGTTTAATGTTTTAGATAATCAACTTTATAACTCGAATCATAACCACAATTGTCCCATGCTCCAAGCATGCACACATTGGTTTCTTATGGTCCATACTTTGTGAAATAGATCAATTGAAACCTTTTAAATGCAACTCATTTCACAATCCCCAATCCTTATAATTAGTATAGGAATACCAAATTCTTGCCACCTTTTAGAATATGTCAAATTCTAATATTTTATGCAATGATCCTCTTGTGAAGTCATGACCCAAAAATCACAAAGACTCAGCCAACGAAATCACAAGGTACTCTATCAAAATTGTTACAAAACAATTTTATAGAAGTGATGTCTCTCACTCAAAGTACATTCCTTTGAACATCCTTTTGCATAAAATTTTCTAATCTAGACATGAATTCTTAATTTTCAACTCCCAATTATGGAAACATTTCCATATTTACCATATGACAACTCATTCTTAATAGAATCTTATCTATTCATAATAATGTCGATATGGTCCATCTAATACCATACTTCCAACTACTCACAAGCGACCAATCCTCAGCGAACTTTGGATTGTCCTTTGATAGTTGTTTAATTGTCTTAGTCAAAATCGATTTTTGTCCTTTTTCCCACTTAATGCGCTAAACATTTGGAAAATTTTAGAATGGTCAAATATTATAGCATATGCAATTGTTCCTATACTCGAAGCGTAAGAGACACGATGCATAATGTGTTACATAAAGATGTGATACTTTATCTATCTTCTGCCATAATATTTTATGTGTCATATTCTCATAATTCGAACTATGAATAGGAATGCCTTAATCATAATCCAAATTTGAGAACACACTATGTATCCTTGACTAAATTTATTAACATTCCACAATCTAAGCATTCAGATTTGAAATGAAGCATAATACTCTCTCCCTTAATTATAGCAAAACAACTTTTCAATCCTTACGACTTTGCAAGGTATAACTCTTGTTTTCTATAATTAATATTGCTAACTAGAAATACTTACCATAATAATCATGCTCCCACTGATGATGATTATTTCTTTACCAGCATAACACTTATGCTCCCACTAGCTTCGACATGTATTCATAAATCAACTGAACTTCTAGAAAGCAATTTCTTAAGTTCATATTTCTAATACTAGATGCTTTGATAAAACTTTATCTAAGCTTCTCATACTCATACACTTTTCCTTAGACAACTCATACGTATATGTCTAAACGATTCTAGGACTCATATCAATAAGTCTAAAAAATGTTCAAACCCATTTGCCATTTCCCACAATTCGAACTATGAAGAGGTATTCCGTAATCATAGTTGAATTTGAGAAACCCAAATTACATAATGCTATCTTCAAAATCTCTCTTAGTGAAAGAGTTTCCTCACAATCATTTTCATGAATGAGAGAAACCTTATGACACTTAGATTTTTGTGGTGTGTATGTTCCCATCCATGTGAATTCATTATAACCATAATCACAAGATAATGTCATTGAAAAATCCAAACTTTTATGGATAGAACTTGTTCATCTTAATTTCTTTCCATCAAGGGTCCCACCATTACTTCCAAGTTATTGAGCATCCCACCCCTTCATTTCAATGTACTTTCCATTGAACAAGGTGCCTTGCCCCTATACAATCCATTGAGAACTCGTAGAACTCACATATATAGAAAACTTAATTGGAGTGGCACAGAAAACAAAATAGTGTCAACACGATAGGTTGTAAACCTCAAGTCGTGTGCTAGTGATGAATGATAAGGTTTATTCTTGATTTGTTCTTGAAACTTTTTAAGACCATTAAGACTCCCACTAACTCCTTGACATATAAGATTCTCTTGTTAAGAACCATTTCTTGACAAACAAATATTCAAGAGTTAGTGTAGTTTTTTATCAAGAAAAAACACTTCACATAATTGGTCCTAGTTGGTCTTTGTCTTATCCAAGACATCACAACTTAGCAATTTCAATTGTGCAAGAATAAGAAAACCCTTTTTTTTAAATTCCACATTTGATGAATGTTATAAACCTTCTTAATACTTGTCACTCAATTCACAATCTTGGAGTATAACTCTAAGACTTGATAGTGAAACGAAGTATGATTGGCTTCTTGATTTAACCATTTCCACAATTCTCGATTCCTCTTCTTAGACATACAAATTGTACTAAGACTCACTTAGAGGATCAATTGAGATATGGTTCTTAATCATTAATTACTATCATAAAACATAATAAAAGGTACTCTCCCTTCTTCTTAGAAGAGAGAAACTTTTATCTTTCTGCCTACTTGATTCTTCTTATTCGTTCTGCTATTGATTGAAACTCTTTTAATCAACCCAGAATTATACTCAATCTTATAAGTATAACCATATTTACTAAACTTTAGTAAATCATGATGAATATCTTTGTCACTCTTGTGGTAGACTTGATCAACGTGCGACCTAGTGTACTCGATCTCTTAGTCCTTAAATTGACACTTTGTCAAAAAATTAATCTAAATTTCCCAAATGTGAAAGTTCTAATTCATCATACAATACTTGTTGCACGATTCCAAGTTCCTATCCACTTGAAACTTGGACGATGAGAAACTCTCCCTATTTGGTAAACTCTTGACACTTTCACAAATAACCTAATCAAGAATCAAATCCATTTTGCTAATAATAGAAGTACAAAAACATTAATTTTTCATATACGCTATTGTAAGGATAACAAATAAGATAAAACCAAAATTTATTTTATCCATAAAAGCAGCGGAAAACATGTCCTTACAATGCAAAATTCGAATGAAAAAACTATGTAATCAAATACTCCTAACAAATCTAACATAACTTCCTAAGCTCAAAATCTGATCTTCGAATCCATGCGATCGTAATCCATTTCTTCGTGATCAGACTCATCTTGCTCTTCCATCAAACTTCCTCTCTTTTCTTTAATCCTGCAAAACATGCAAATGTAATCTTATCACATTATGTATAAAGAATAGGAATTTAAATGGAGTTGGATAGTGGATTTTATACCTAAAGTAGAAGCATACTTCTTGACTCTCCCATCTCTTAGACTCTTCAGGTCCTTTAGGCAGCTTCTTATCCATTGCCCCTTCTCTTTGCAGCAGAAATAGGTGGGTTCTTCTAGAGTGTCCAAGGAAGCATGGTTGGTCGAATTATCAGAAAAATATGCTCCATTACTTCACCAAATCATTTCTGATTCAGCAGCAATAAGCATGTAAGTTAAGTCAATGAGGGTTGCGTCAAGATCCATAATGTAATACTCTCTTATGAGTTTATCATATGATTTAGGGAGTGACTGAAGAACCCAGTCCACAGCCAATTCATTAGGGAAAGACGCACCCAACATAATCAACCTATCAATGTGTGATTTCATCCCTAGGACGTGAGCACACACGGGTTTACCATCTTCATGTTCCATTGCCAATAGGGTTTCGGTGATCTTGAACCTTTCAAATCTTCGATTTTGTGGGTTAGGGAGAACAACGGGAGGAGGAGAAGGGAGTGAAATCAAGCTAGTCCACATTGACCCTTCACTTTGGAACAAGCTTTCACTTTCAACAGGAATACCTTTTCCTTGGGATTCGGGAAGACCACGTTTAGAATCAGACATCTACAAAACGGGAGAAATTTCAAGTTAGTTTATTGAATCCTTAATGAAGCACACAAATGAGACATTAAGGCTAGGATCCAACAATATTATTTACACATTATAAGAGGGATGCCGTAATCCAACACGCAAATAATTTGGAGGTAAGTGAATGAAGATTCACTAATTCTTCACCATGAAAAAACATAAGGCTTAAGTTTTAAATGTATGAAGAATTCCTAGATTCCCTTTGAGATTCATTGAACTTTTCAATGGCATGTTTAAATCTCGATATGCCCCTCTCGTTTGTGACTGGGATGCCGAGGATCACAAAGTGGGTGTGAATAACCATGCAAACGTGCACGGTGCCCTCATTGTTACAGTCACCTATTCGATGTGCCAGTAAACCACACACGCTCCATCGAACTATGACAAACATTGAGTCACCCTTTTCCACCTTTGCTTAGAACCAATTAGTGTGCCGGTTAGCCACACACGCTCCACTAACTTCTTAGCAAGGGTGCAAAGTGCAATTTCAATGGATTGCATCAATTTCACTTTTTGCCTAAAGTAACTAGGATTCGGAATTTTCAAAAGCCTTTAGTTACTTTGCCTAGATTCATTATACTTATTAATGAAGAGAGGATTGCCCTATCCTACCCGTTAGGCTAACGACCCTCCACCAATCAAGGAAGCGGTGGGTAAGAGTGTATACCCATTAAACGGCCATTTTATAGGCCATAACCTTATACCCCCCTTATAGATCGGCTTTGTGAATGAGGCCTACTAATAGTAAGACTAGCATTTTAGTTATATATATATATATATATATATATATATATATATATGTATATATATATATATATATATAATATTAGACTTTTAATGTTATACATAGTATAAGGGTGTATTTTACACTTTTAAAATACTAGGTGACTTAAATTTTATAAATTACACTTAAAATATAAACCTTATCATTATGGATTTATTAACTCTCTTTTAATCATACACTTAATTAATTTAATAAAACCATAAGGGTGTAATTTAAACTTTTCAAATTTAGGGTTTTAGAATTTAGCATTTTTCAAAATTAAACTTTTAATCAAACAATTTAAATTCCAAATCTTGAGGGCAAGTTTTTGAAACTTTTCGAAACAATTAGGTTTTAATCTCACTTTAAAATTTTCGAAATTTAAGACTATTTAAATTAAAATTTTAAATATTAAAATTCTTGATTTAATAATTATCTTGAATTAAACTATTAATTTAAATTATTAAATCATAAGGGATTATCTAAATCATAAAGGATAATTACCAATTAAACAATTAATTTATCCTAATCCTTTTAATCCTTCTAAATTTCGAAAATCATGGGATAGGATAATTCAGAATCTTTAATTACCATATATGACCATTAAAGGATAATTACAAGAAATAGGATAATCCAAATCCCTAAAATTTTGGATCTTATCTTAGGGAGGAGGCTAATCTCGAAAATCCTAGACTCCTAGGGTTTATTGGCAATAAACCCTAATATGTCAAGTTCATACAATTGTATAATACTAATTGAAAACAAGTTAACCAAAGGCTCTGATACCACTGATGGGTTTTGAACAAACAATCCTATGTGTGCATGCAACCCTAATATTGGATCTATGTTTTCACTATTAGATACACAACATTATGAACACATAAAGAAACCCTAATATGCCTTAGTATTTACAAAATTCATATAGTAGGTTAGATTACATACCTCTTGTTGTTATATTGCAATAACAACTCAAATCTTCAAACCCTAAGTCTTGAAAGCAAGTACCACAAGTGTAGTACCTCTAATGGCTCACAAACACCAAGAGCAAATGGAGAGACAAGAGAGAGAGAGAGAGAGAGAGAGAGAGAGGAGGTATGAAATCAGCCCTAAGAACCCTTTAGGAAGGCATGGACGAATTCATGTGCCAAAGCGGTGTTTATATAGGTGTAGGGATTAGGGTTTCAGTCCTTATCCTTATCTAGTTGCTTGCCCACCAAGCAACCCATAAGATAAGCCTTGAATCCTTATCATGGACAAATTCTAAGGCCTTATCACCCTAATTTGCAACTATCAAATAATTACAATTCAGCCCCTCTAGTTTAATTAATTACATTTGATCACAAAATTAATTCTTAATTAATTATTGACCAATAATAATTAAACAAATATGATTTCTCCTTTAATATATTATTCTTATAACATATTAATAAATCACAATAACCTCTTTCTCTATTATTTCTCCAACCAAGTTGCTCTGGTGAAGGCAACCCAAAAGGACCATGCACAATCGGGTCAAGTACTTGACAAATATAGTTACTGGCTTAGACACTAGTCTAACAGTATATGCTAAGCCATCATAGGTTCTCTGAACGGATCTTTTAGTTCTCTTGAATCCACTGACTTATTTCCATAGGTGAGTTATTATAGTTACTTTTAAGTATTTTCCCCAAGTTTTAATCTTATATATAAATATAAATTAATTTTTTTTCAAAAATAACTACTATTTCGAAAACGTACTGTGGCTCGTAGACGACTCTGGGGTTGATTCTCCTGTGGTGATCATCATAATTCGTCCATCCGCGTCTGAGTTCTTTGTTATCGGGCAGTCCTTCTGGTAGTGTCAAGCTTCGCCACAGCCATAGTAGGCTTGGTTTTCTTCAACTCCGTGGACTTGGGAGATCAGTTGAACTGGTGCCCTGCAGAAACAGATTGTGTGTCCCTTTCTGTGGCAGTTCAGACACCGCATTTCCCGACATACTGTGGTGTGGTGGTAGTTGCACTTTCCACACTTCAGAAGGGTTCCAGCATATCGACTGGCAGGTGCTGGAGTAGCAGGTGTTGTGGCGGCGTGCATAGCACTTGCTTGTTGCTCTTACGGGGGTTCCTGTGTTGTTCACTTCTTCTTCCTCTTGTTCCCCGACTTCCGTTTATAGTCCTCTCCCTTTGATGGCTCGAGAACTGGGACTTCTACACCATGGCGGAATCCATGGTCAATAAGTCGCTGAGATAGGCATTTGGCGCTATCAAATGTGGCTGGGTTAGAAGACAACACATCTCCTTGGATCGGGGCAGTTAGACCCCAAATGTATCTTTCTATCTTCTTGCTCCTGGGGTAACCATCCCAGGGCATAGTGCTGCCAGGTCACTAAAATTGTTAGTGTAGGCCACTATGTCTGAGCCGACCATCGTGAGCTCCCATAGTTCTTGTTCAGTTTCGAAACTTCGCCTCTCGGGCAGTATTCTTCCAGCATCATCTCTTTTAGGTTCCCCCAACCCATTGAGTTAGCCATTGATAGGGTCAGTGACTTAACATGGTTATTCCACCATGTTAGGGCTCTATCGAAGAAGGTGTAGGCAACAACCTTCACTTGGATCCCTTCTGGGCATGAATAGATTGTGAAGACTGAATCTGTTTTCTCGAACCATCACATCAGAGTGATGACTCCACCATTTCCATTAAAGAATTGGGTTTGCAGTTCATGAAGTCCTTATACGAACACTCCCTTGGGTGTCTGTGAGTAGCTATGGGGTTGGTTAAGTGGGTACCGCTACCAGATCCGAAGTTACCACTTTCACCGAAGTAAGCTAGAGCAGTTGCTACTACAGAGGATATCGCTGCTTGGAGAGCAGCATGATCGAATTGAGGCGTTGTAGTTGGAGTTATCAGAGTAGTGCATCTATTTGATCTGCGAGGAGGCATCTTTGCTAAAAGAATACAAAGATGAGATAGGAATAAGTCTATAGCAATGGATAAAATCCGAAAGCTGAAAGACAAGGTTATCCTAGTTTTGAGCGTATTGGGTCCTGACTTCCACAGGTTTCTGGAAACAATTCATAAATGATTCTATCCCTAATAAACTTTATGAATTTGGAATGGCTATCCTCGAATGAATATTTGTGACCTGAATAACTGTTACCAACTGCATGTAGGAAAATAATCCTAACACATAATGTGAGTAGTGTTTCCACTAACTCATTAAGTTAACCAAGATTATTATTTATTGGTGTGACGCATATGACGTTTTGGTTACTTCGGCTGATCTCTCTTTGGAAACTTCTTCTTGAACTTGCTCTTGATCCTCCTTGACTCTTCTGATAACTACTATAAGGAAGTGGTTACATCTATATGGGTTTGTCATGCGAGAATGGATGTGACTAAAGAATCTACGAGATTTAAATGAAACATTATGGGGGTGATACTTACAGAGTCCTCCCATAATTGTACAATGTATACAAGTTGTATATAATTCAAGATTAAATAGACCTTTGAATAAGTGATCCTACTCCAAAACCACAACTAAACAAGGAACAGGTAATGAAGCGTAGATCACAAATTCTAAGTCTATAAAACCTTAATTATATATAACCTTGGGAGTATACATTGCAAGATTATAGACCTATCCGTAGGGGTCTTTTAAGTTATCACATAAGTTATTTATTTAGTGCCTAAAATACTCCTATAGTATTTTAATGTAAGGTACTTAGTATGTTTCAAACTTTTTATCGTGTTATAGTATCCTAAAATACTCCTATAGTATTCTAACTCTATGCACTTGATCTAGAATTCTCATGACTGGTGTTAGGTAAGTTTTAAGAATGTTGCAACACCACATCACTCCCAAACACATGTCACTCACATCTCGAATGAATATAGTTGATCAGGATATATCGAGTATGTGTCTACTAGTCTCTTGAGAATACAAGTTATTTTGAAATAGTTGATCAGCAATTAAGCTGGTGAGTTTATAAGATTTTAGTGATGTGAGTAAGTTGTAGAAAGCTTAGTAAGTTGTAGTAAATTGTAAGTTTTGTTTAGAAAAGTTTGTGTGTTCCTCCAGAAAATCCTATATTTCCTACTTTAATGAAAGATAAGTAAAAATGACTATACAATCCTTTCTATGAATACTAAATGGATACAAGTTATATACAACTCAGGTAAACAAGCAATCGATTGTGTGTATCTGCCCTAAGCCCTAAACCAAACAAGGAACAGGAAGTAAGGCGGAAAGCACACATCCTATTGTTTGTTAGATCATTGTTGTATATTGTTGGGTTTTGAGCATTCTAACACTCCTAAGTGTACACGCAACCCTAAATACCTTGGATCTATGTTTTCTCTATTATACATGCAAATATGAACATCCAAGGTATTATCCTAATCTATCATACAAAACAATGGATATAACAAGATAGAATACATACCTTTTTCATGTAGAAAGTCTTCATGAAGCTTGAGTGCCTAGTGCCCCAAGTGTGACACCTCAAATGGTTCACACATCACCAAATACACTTGGAATAACTTGAGAGAATTCTCCACTTCATGAAATCGGCTAGCCCTCTCTAGAATCATACTAGTTCCCGATTTTGTCAAGAATAAGATCTTTATATAGTGTTACAATTAGGGTAAACCCTAATTGTCATGAATTTCCATTTCCTTGGATCCATGGGTTCAAATACACCATGGAGCATCCATGGACCATCCTATGGGTTTTAGCCCAACTAGATTTTCCATGGAGCATTAGCCCACTATACAAGTATGGATGATTTACACAATCAACCCATATATTTAATTAGTCTTCTTTTGATCACTTAATTAATCCTAGATTAATTCTTGATCAATACTAATTAAATAATCTTATTATTCTTATTATTAATATACTAGAACTTATAATATATTAATAACCATAAGTGTCTTATTTCTCTCATTATAGTCTATCCAAGTGCATGATGCCATGCAACCCAAATGGACCATGTCGGGTCGGGTCAAGTCATACCACTTATAGTTATGGACTTAGACATTAATCCAACAGTCTCCCACTTGGATAAGTCTAAAACTGTTATTGTGTATGACTTCAGGAACCAACTGGCAATCGTAGCTCTCAAAAGCTTCTGTCGAACTTTGACCTTGTCGATGAACTCTGACCTTTGTCAATGACTTGTCCATTAGATAAGGGATCATATATTCCTCCATTCTAGATATCATATGGACTGAGACATGGATTATAATCATTCTCTCTGTCCATTTGTTGTTTCCCGATTTCCGATTTATGACGACTGACTAATTGAACAAATCAAATCAGTCCTAGCCCGGCCGAGCACTTCCATTTGTCATCATCAAATCATCTAGGGGCCCACAGATATCGCTTTTATCCCGAAGGTAAAAGGAATGGATAAACTTCGACTCATATGGCTTGTTCTACTACTTGTTGAATCATACACAAAGACACATTTTATACCACCGATTTACCAAATGCGTTTTCGTGCAATCAATGTACTATCAACTCATAGTAACAACTGATATCTCTAGGTTTGAAGAATATAAGATATTATCGTCTCATGATCACTCATGATAAAATCCATGAAGTGATTCCAATGAGCGCGGGTTGAATCCAATACTCAGAACTTATGAGCACTCACAAGTGTTGTAGCCCTTTGTCCAACACCTTAGACCTCTACAAGCCAACCCATGACGGTCTTAATTCATATCTACTTCCAACATATGACCGACTGTGGATGGTTTGAATAACTTAGTCATTCCGGAAGAATAACCTAGTTTATTCTGGAAGTCAAAACATGCAAAATGAAACACAATAATAATTGAATCCAATATGGTATCAAAACCTATGAACATAAATAAAACACCTTTTATTTATCACCATATGATTACACATTATTCATTGTATACTGTTTCAACTATCAACTTTATTCTTGAATTTAAAACAATAGTTGTCCCATGCTCCAAGCATGTACACTATGTTTTCTAAACACTAGTCATTCCATACACCAAGTATGCATACTATGTTTGTCTATGATCTTTACTTTGTGAACTAGATCAATTGAACATAACTTAAATGATTCTCTTTTCACACTCCCAAATCCTTACTGCAAATGCAAGAATTCCAAACTCATGCCATTTACTGAAATCTGTTAGATTCTAAACTTATATGCATTGATCCTCTTGTAATGATTATGCACAAAGTCAGAAAGACTTGACAACAATCATTACAGAGTATTCCAAAGGAGATCAGCTCCTTGGAAACATCCTTCTTGCACTAAGTTTCTTAATCTTAAACAGATTGAAAATTCTAACTTTGAAACATTTCCAGATTCCATTTTGACTATCACTTCTGAACAAGAGTTGCCTCCTTACAGATTATCTCAATATGGTCCTTCCAGAATTATCACTATACTTCCAACTGTCCTTGAGCAACCAATCTTTGGTAAACCTTAGATTGTCCTCGACAATTGTTTAATCCTTTTAGTCATATCCAGTTCTAAACCTTTTCCCTTCTTAATGCCCTAGGCATTTGGAAAATTTTAGAAAGGATGAATATAGCACATGTAATCGATCCTATATCCGAAGCATATGGGACACGATTCATGATGTCTCACATAAAGACTAAACCAGTCTTTTGCTATAATATTTCCATTTCAATTTGCCAAGTTCTCATAATTCAGATTATGGAAAGGGATGCCGTAATCATAATCGAATTTTAGAACGCAAATAATGGACTCATATACAAAATTTCCTTATGTTGAGCCATTCCAACATGAAATTCATATATATCCTTGACTAAATGATTAAAACCTCACGATCTAAGCTTATAGATTTGAGATGAAGTATAATTTCCTCTCCCTTAATTATAGCAAAACAACTTTTCCCAATTGAAACCTTTTGTTTTCTATAATTAACATTGCTAACTTGCAATACTTATCATAATTATCATGCTCCCACTAACATGATGATTATTAGCATAACACTTATGCTCCCACTAGCTTTGACATGTACTCAGAAATCAGCTACACTTTCTTACCAAAGTTCATATTTCTGATACTAGATTGTTTTGATAAGACTTTATCAAAATCATACACCTTCCCTTAGATAGCACACTTGTGTGTCTAAACAATTATGAAGAGGGATGCCGTAATCATAATGGTTAGACCTTTTTGCCACTTCTCACAAGTCCAGGTTAGTGTGCCGGTAAACCACACACGCTCCACTAACGACTATGAGAATGCAAATATCACAATTGCTATCTAGCTAAAATCTACTTAGTGAAAGTGTTTCCTCACCATCATTTTTCATGAATCGGAGAGAAACCTTATGACACTTAGATTTAATGGTGTAATTGTTCTTATCCATGTGAATTGTCAAAACCATAGACACAAGACAAGGATAATGACAAATCCACACTCATATGGATTGAACTCAATCTTAATTTCTTGCCACCTTGCAGCTCAAGGGCCTGCCATTGCTTCCAAGTTGTTGTGCAACTAATTGAAAACTCTAAGAACTCATATGCAAAGCCAACTTTAACTGGAATGGGCACAGAATATGTCAACACGATAGGTTATAAACCTCAAGTCGTGTGCTAGTGAAGAACTTCAGGTTTTATTCTTGATTAGTTCTTAAGACTTTCAAGACCTTTAAGACTCCCACTGTCCTCTTGACCTATAAGACTCCCTTGTCAAACATCCAAGAGATAGTGCGGATTCTAATCAAGACAAACACTTCACATAATTGGCCTTAGTTGGTCTTTGTTTTATACAAAACATCACAACTTACCAATTTCAAATGTACAAGAGTAGGAAACTTTTACTCTTACAATTGACAAGTGTTTTAAACCTTCTTTAAAACATGTCACTCAAGTTACAATCTTGGAGTATGACTCTAAGACTTGTATTGGAACGAAGTATGACTCATCTTCTTGATTTAACCATTTCAACAATTCAAGATCCCTCTTCTTAGTCATAAGAATGCACTAAGATTTCCTTAGAGAACTAATTATGCTATGGTTTCTTAATCATTAAGATGATCACAAAAACTGATACTAAAGTACTCTCCCATCTTTTCAGATTTGAGAAACTTTTATCCTTCTGCCTAATTTGATTCTTCTTATTCGCTCTGTCATACATTGGAACCTTTTTCCAATGTCTCAGAATTACACTTATGCTTGTAAGTATAACCATATTTACTGAACTTAAGTAAATCATGACGAATAGTCTTATCAATATTTTGTGGTGGACTTAATCAGTGCACAAGAATGTGTACTCGATCCCTTAATCCTTCACTTGACTCACACATCCATGTGAACAAGTAATTAGTCTTAATTTTCCAATACTTGAAAGTTCTCATTCATCATGCTATACAACTTGCATGATTCCAAGTTCCGGTCCAATTGAAACTTGGGTGATGGGAATCTTTCCTTATTTGGTAAATTTAGACATTAGCACAAATGAAAGAATCAATTTCATATTTCCACTCTTGCTATTAATGGAATCATATAAGCAACAATTTTTCCTCAAATGCCATTGTAAGGATATTTTAAAATAAATAAAATCAAAAATTTTCTTTTATTTTAAAACTTTGCAGAAAAACTTATCCTTACAATCCATATGAAACTTGTTGTTATCTATTCCTAAGCAATATCTCATAACTCCTAAGAAGTAGCTCAAGAATCCGATCTTCAAACTATGCGATTGATATCCATCTACACCATCAGATTCAGCATATACTTTCTTTAAGTTTCTTCACTTTTCTTTCATTCTTAAAACATCACCATGTGACCCAGTCACATAATGTATCAAGAATCTCAGAATAGAAACTTAGCAGAGTTAGATAGTGGACTTTACCTAAAGTAGAGTCAAACTTATTGACTTTAACACCCTTAGGTAAATTGGCAGATTCGCAACCGATGCCCCTTCCTTTGGCAATATAAACATATGGACCCTTTGGTAATGGTACACGGGACTATCACAGACTTAGTTTTTCTCTTTACCATTTGGTCAACCGAGTTGACTATGGCCGATCCCTTTCCATTAGGAAGAGAGAGAGAGTTTTACTAGATATCCAATGTCATCATTATCAATGTCCATAAAGTTTTAGGAAGTTGATCTTATCAAATAGATAAGATCATTAAGGGTCTTGTCACAGTCTGTTTCATAGGTGTTCCAAAAGAACTCACTATGTGACTTAGAAAGTAGTTGAACCACCAACTTTCTCAAGACTTTGACACCCAACTCTCCCGGCTTGTCAATATGTGACTACATCTCCAAGACGTGACCACACCTAGACCTTGCCTTGCTAATAGGGCTTGAGTTACCTTTGAACTTGTGGGTTAGGGAGGATAATTGGAGGATGTGAAAGAAGTATGATTTCCATGGGACATCATCTTCATTTAGGAAAGCTTGTTTCAAGAGATTTGGGAAGATCATAAATGTCTAAACCAGACATCTTTTGGGAGATATTCAAGATAGTTGATCTTAAGTCCTTAATATGACACCCAATATGAAATATTAAGGCTAGGACCCAACAAACTATTTTATAACTTAGAAGAGGTATGCCGTAATCCAAGCTATAAAATATTTGAAGGTAGGTGAATGACGATTCACCAATTTCCACCAAGATAAACAAAATGTATTATTAGGTTTTAATTGGTTTTGAAACTCCTAGATCTGTTGAGATTCATTGAACTGTTCAATGGCATGTTTCAATCTCGAGTGTGCCCTTCAGGTTTTGTGACTGGGATGCCGAGGATCACAAAACAAGGTGTGAAGTAACCATGCAAATTACTTGGTACCCTTAAGTGTTTACCCCTCAATCGATGTGTCGGTTAACCACACACGCTCCATCGATACTAAGATAAACATTAAGTTACCGTTTGCCTACCTTCTCAAATACGAGTTAGTGTGCCGGTTAACCACACACGCTCCACTAACCGACTTAAACAAAGTGCAAAGTGTAATTTCATGGATTAGCACCTTATTCACATTTTCCTAAGTAACTAACGTTGGGTATTATTAAGAGTTTAGTTACTTAATATTTATCATTAATACTTTTAATGAAGGGAGAATTATAGTCCTGTCAAACCCGTTCGGCTAACGACCCTCCACCAGTCAAGCAAGCGGTGAGTGAGAGTGGACACCCATTAAGTTGCCATTTTATTGGTAACAACCTTATACCCACCTTATAGACCGGCTTTGTGAATGAGGCGTACTAGCGGTAAGACTGACTTTATTCTTATACATATATATATTATTAACTTATAATATTATAAAGTATAAGGGTTGAATTTTAACTTTTAAAATTCTAAGGGCTAACTTGGAATTAAAGTATTCAAAAGAGAAAACTTTACAAATTCCAAAACTTGAGGGCAAGTTTTGAAACTATTCAAATCTAATTAATTCCATAACTTATGTGTTTAAAGTAGTTTTAATCCAAAAACTCTTCAAGTTCCATAACTTGAGGACAAGTTATGGAAGACTTTAAACTAATAAAAGAATTACTTTTCTTTATTTTGTAACTTATGGAATTAATTAAGGTTACACTTTATTTATTTATTTATTAATGAAGTGACTCTTGAACCTCCATAACTTAAGGACAAGACTCTTCATCTTTTGTAACCATTGCCAACTTTTATGAGTTTTATGAAACTTAAATGTGACTTTTCATATAACTTGAGGACAAGTTACAAAAACACATTTTAGAATCACCTCTTAGATTAATTTGGATTGAAAACAACTATTTCACTCAACTTTCTATTAATCTAAGCAAATCATAAGAACAAGATAATTCAAATCAAACTTTTTCATGTAATTAGTCTAAAACTTAAACTAATACAAAACATGAATCTATTGACAATTATCATTGAAATTGGATTAGCATGAACATTACCACATCAAAAACAAGTTTATAAGTTCAAAAACATCTTAGGGTAATGTTCCTAGTCCAATTCCAGCCCAAAAAGTCGAATTTATGCTGTCTGGGGGTCCAACTCGTCGAGTGCACGAATCAACTCGGCGAGTTGGATGCTTTTTTCCTTGGACTCGGCGAGTCCATTCATGGACTCGGCGAGTCTGCTGGGCAGACAACATCAAAACTCAATTTTCCAGCATCTTTTGCAAGTATAACAAGAAAACAAGCCTAGGCTCTGATACCACTGTTGTGTTTTGAGCATTCTAACACTCCTAAGTGTACATGCAACCCTAAATACCTTGGATCTATGTTTTCTCTATTATACATGCAAATATGAACATCCAAGGTATTATCCTAATCTAGCATACAAAACAATGGATATAACAAGATAGAATACATACCTTTTTCATGTAGAAAGTCTTCATGAAGCTTGAGTGCCTAGTGCCCCAAGTGTGACACCTCAAATGGTTCACACAACACCAAATACACTTGGAATAACTTGAGAGAATTCTCCACTTCATGAAATCGGCTAGCCCTCTCTAGAATCATACTAGTTCCCGATTTTGTCAAGAATAAGATCTTTATATAGTGTTACAATTAGGGTAAACCCTAATTGTCATGACTTTCCATTTCCTTGGATCCATGGGTTCAAATACACCATGGAGCATCCATGGACCATCCTATGGGTTTTAGCCTAACTTGATTATCCATGGAGCATTAGCCCACTATACAAGTATGGATGATTTACACAATCAACCCATATATTTAATTAGTCTTCTTTTGATCACTTAATTAATCCTAGATTAATTATTGATCAATAATAATTAAATAATCTTATTATTCTTATTATTAATATACTAGAACTTATAATATATTAATAATCATAAGTGTCTTATTTATCTCATTATAGTCTATCCAAGTGCATGATGCCATGCAACCCAAATGGACCATGTCGGGTCGGGTCAAGTCTTACCAATTATAGTTATCGACTTAGACATTAATCCAACATATATAACCCTGGCATATTCACTTGGTACTGATGGAGTTAACTGTAATAGTTCTTTTATATTTGATGAAAATATTCTTTAACAAAACCCTTATTTCTTATAATAAAAATAGTAACCACAGTGGTCCCTTCTATAATCACTTAGTTTATACTAGCTATATATAATCTAATATCGAACAGATAGTTAATTGTGTGAATCTGCCCTAAGCCCACAACCAAACAAGGAACAGGGAATGAGGCGGAAAGCACACATCCAACTACTTATCGGGTATTAATTATATATAACACGGATGTATAAGCTAAGGTATTATAGAGTTAACCACCTAAGGTCCCTAAAGTTTATACAGGGTTTAATAAAATGGATTAAACCCTTTACTGGTAAGTTTCTAGTTTTGTATATCAAAAGTTCTATTTGAAAAGTCTGTTTTGTTCTTTTAAATTGTGCATTGAGTTATTGTCCTATGACCTGACCCATACCTGGTAGTACCCCTTATGATGGCTTAATGTATATGAAACATATATATAACTAAGATCGAATGGATAATAGGTTGGGTGCATCCGCTCTAAGCCCATAACCAAACAATGAAAAGGAATGAAGCGGAAAGCACACATCCTTTTACCTGTCGGATCCTATTTATATATATATCTTTATGTATACATTAAGGAATCATAAGGTTAGCATTATGGTCCCTTTCTACTGAATGTACTAGACCCGACTGTTCTGTTTGTCGTTTATAAAATGTAAGTTTTCCCTAGTTTATAACTATCATGACTTGAAAATAGTTTGCATTAAATTTCATGTGGAACTGTCACTCTATGAGAGCAATGGGAAAATGAAATTCCTTAGTTGTATTTTAAATTGACATCCTGGCGTACTGGTTTCCTTAAAACGTGTTTGTTCTATTAAGGTCATAATATGAAGGCTAGTACCCATCCTATACGCTCTCCCTGTCAAGAGATTATGGGAACCAAACACGACTTTTGCAACCGAGTTTCTAGGCCGTGTAATCCACATTAAATTTATGTGATCATGTATACCCAATTTAACTATAACCTTTTGTTTAGAAAAATGAGTTAGTGATTCATTGGGATAATTAGATCCTGTAATATACCATGCTATAACATCTTAGTTCGTTCATTCTATTATAGTATCTTAGTATCTTTGTTCTGTTATAGTATCTTAGTATCTTCGTTCTGGTATAGTATCGTAGTATCTTCGTTCTATTATAGTATCTTAGTATCTTTGTTCTATTATAGTATCTTAGTATCTTCGTTTTTCTATAGTATCTTAGTATGTTCTCGTTATAGTATGAACTGAACCCCTAAACTATACCCCTTATAGTTTACTAATATTCTACTTGAACTTGTAAGGTCCTGAAACGGATCTTACCAGTGATCAAACAACAAACACAATCGATAATAATAAAGAACAAGTAGAAACAATGATGTAAACAAGCAAGAACATGCTTCTATTAGTGAAAATATCTGGTACAACTTGTGGAATAGCAGCAAATACTCTATGGCATCAACAACCAGTAAATGACCTAGCACACCTCTATATATACTGGACCCGGGCCAGCCTTGGGTTTACGGCCGTAAACTCATAGTTGGCCATAAACTACACAAAAGATATCAAAACTGTGTATTTAAACAAAAGAACCTGTTACATTGAAAGCCTATACCAAACCATTAATTAGACCCTTCAATCTCCCCCTTGGTTTGGTGCTAGCTTGAAGTTAATCTTTGTCCACGATCATCACATCGTCTAGCTCCATAGCTCCATTCCACATTCGCTTGTTTATAATCTTAGCAACCATAGAGGTGTATTCTTTCACGGGTGACTCAAATATCTCCTCAGCAACCCTGATCTGATAATGGCTTAAATGATGAATGTCCCATCTTCTAAACTGGAACAAATCCCTTCTATCATACAAACGAATGCATCCCTCCTTTAGTTTGATGACAGCAGATGCTGTGGTTTCATCAAATACCCAGTAGAGCATAGAGCTTAAGGATCCATCTGGGTAATTTTGAAGCACGGGAATTTGTTTGACCTGAGTTGTAGCAGGCCACATCACCACCTGGAGTGGATTACCAGTTTTGGGATCAATGACATTAGGATAATGCTTTATCACAGATTTCACGGTCTTCATAGATGGGAAACCCTTCTTCACTTGATCTTCTAAAAAGTGTTTGAAATTAGTTGCTTTGAAAAAGGAGATTGAAACAACTCTGAAAGATCCACCCTGGTCCAAGAATTAAGATCATGACAGTCTTTATATAGCTCCGTATTGCCGCTCTTTCTCTGTACAATCCACATATTTAGGGGATCGTGAAAACCCCAAGATATGATTCCTGACCGATCACCATATGTGTCTCTAAACCTTACGACTTCGAGATCCGTAACAGTGATTGTGGATTGATTTCCTAGTTCGTTTTTATCGGAACTCCTCTTGAAAGGGAGTTGTCCCTTCTCGGCGGATTTGGCTTGTCTGTCTCGAATAATCTCTGCAACATGAGGAGCATGAGCAGGCTCTTCTTCAAAACGGTTCACTACTCGAGAAGTCTGAGCAGTTGGCACAACAATAGGATGAGCCTGAGAGTGAAGATCGATTCTATACTCATCTGCAAATGTCTTGTACTTATCACCGAGATCTTCTTCAAGCTTCTTCTTGAGATCAAAATAGCTGGAGGTCAGAAGATTGAAATGAGCTTGGAGCTCAAAGAATTTCTTGGACTTTGTTGCCTTATCTTCTTGGAGATCAAAAACTTGAATCTTCAAATTTCTATTCTCACTCAAGAGATCTTCAACTCGAATGCTAAGCTCAATGTTTTTCTGATCCAACACATTCACTCTCCTCTAAAGTTCATCAATCACGGAATCATCTTCTCTTGACTAACCTTCTCTAAAAGCAATTCCTTTCCCCTTAGAAGAAGGTGTAGCAGCTTATTCTTGAGCAAGATGCAAGGCCAAATGCACAGAGGCCGCATCGAGATTTGTCCTTGGAGGAGAGGATCCTAGTGGAACGGAGGAGCCACCGGCTTCAAAAAATGTGCTAGGGCCTTCACATAAAGGTTTTGTAGTTACAATAGCAGGAGTGGTAGTTGGAGTAATTGGCAAGCCTTGAGACAGGCTGGAATCCAAAAACCTTAACCTAGGATCTCATCGTCTTCTTTTGGAAGGAGGCTGCGAGGTCTGGTCTGTTGAGTGATCACCCTGAAGTGGTTCAGATGTAGGTGATGCAACGTCAAGGGCAGGAATCCCTGACACGGCAGGAGCAACAGTCTCTTCTCCTTCTTGATCTGACACGGTGATCACATCTCCTTCTGAGATCACCTTTTCTGACGAAGTGGGCTCTGATGATATCTTATCTGAAGATCCGTGTGACTCAGTTGCTTCATTCGGCTCAGCAAATCGTCCGAACTTAACCAATGGATACAGCCCTTGAAAGATCACCTTCCCCTTGTGATTCTGTTTAATGAGCCCAATGGTGTGAGGGCCCAAGGACTTCATATTGAGCGTTTCTCCATCCTTTACCAAGTTAGGAAATTGTTTATTGATGAAGAGCTGAACGAACCGCGGGTACATTAGGAAGGTATCCCGAGTGGTGGCATTAATGTTGACCACAAACTCGTCTAGGATAAACCTAGAAAATTTGAAGCCGATCCCCGCAACAAGAGAAACAATAGCGCCAGTGTTTCTCAGGGATATTTCATCTGCACTGGACCTTCTGCTGGAGATGCAGCTCACGAACACGTGGGCTAGAAATATCCATTAGGGCGGCATAAGTTTCTTCATTGTAGGTGGAGAATCACCTTCGTACCCCATCTTCTTTAATATCTTCTGAGCATCTTCAATACCAATCTCCATGGGAAAGCTGATGGGTTTCAACCATAAGAACTTTCCTATGTGCACATGCAAACCCTAATGCTTGGATCTAGGTTTCTCTAATTGAACATGCATTGTATCCGAGACTTACAATACTAGATCTAATGTAAACAATTGAATCTAATCATATGAATTCGGATCTAGAACAATACCTTGGATTACTTGCTTGATACTTCTTCTTCTTGGAGCTTAGAGTCACAATTGTCACTCCTCTAATGGCTTACAAACACCAACTAGCAAGAGAATGATCTTGAGAGAGAAATAGGAGGGTGAGAAATCGGATCTAGGGTTCCTTGCCTTTCATGAGTGTCGATTTCCCTCACCCAAGGGATCTATTTATACTATGAGCTACTAGGGTTTCACCTTTAACCCTAATTGAATAACTTAGGCCCTAAGCAATCCAAGATCCTCCTAGATATTAGGCTTGGATGATTTTATGGTCTCCTAACCCTAAAATCCGTCCACCCTTATATCCATAAGGATACATAGCCCAAAATACAACTATCGCACATTTGACAGTTTATGCCCCTTTATTCAATTAACCTCTTTAAGTCACCAAATTAATTCTCAATTAATATATGTCTTATATTAATCAAATAACATTATTATTCCTTTAATATATTATTCGCAATAATATCTTTTCTCTCTTAACAAATCATCCTGTCAAGTTGCTATGGTGAAGGCAACCCAAAAGGACCATGCACAATCAGGTCAAGTACTTACCAAATATAGTTACACCTTAGACACTAATCCAATAGTCTCCCACTTGGATAAGTCTAGTAACTATATATACCAACACAATCTAATTAGCAATCATAGCTCTCAAAGACGCTATCAAACTCTAATCTTATCAGTATCCAGTCCTTTAGATAAGGGATCGTACAGTCCTCTGTTCAGATATTATGCGGACAATCTTATGGAACTTATTGTCCAGCAGTTGGTTTCTCGATCTCAGATTCATTTGACATAGAACTTAATTGAACACATCAATTCAGTCCTGACCGGGCCCGACACATAAGTCAAATCAAATCATCGAGTGGCCCTGATATCGCTTTTACCCTGTTAGGATAAAAGTAACAGATAAACTTCGACTTATATGCATTTATTATTTACTAATCAATCATACACAACAATGCGCTTTATGACATCAATTACTGATGCGGTTTCGCATTATCAATGCACAACCAATTAATAAACAATAAACCATATGTCTTGGTTTTAAGACCATATGATATTATCGTCTTGCAATCAGTTGTGTCTCATTCCATAAAGTGATTCCAGCAAGCACGGGTTTATTCCAATGCTCAAAACCTAAGCACTCATGAACGTTGTAGCAAACTTTTGCTATGTCTAATACCTTTTAGACAATCTACACACCAATTCATGACAATCTTCATTCATACCTACTTCCAACATATGAATGATTGTAGACCATTCGAATAATTCGATTATTCTTAATAACTCAATTATTCAGGAAGTCAAAATATGCAAATTGAAACAATAGTTAAACAATTAACATAAGACAGTAGCTTTACTTATAAATAATACTCCTTTATTTAGTCATCAAATGTCAATTACATTTATCTACTACATGTTTCCAAATTTATCTAATCTAAACTAGTATCGTCTTTCAGCCCAATGTTCCTAGCATGCTGCAAATGCTTACCTCTGCTCAGTCCCTTCGTAAGCGGATCTGCTGGGTTATCCTCCGACGATACCCTCTTTACTACGAGGTGTCCTTCTTATACTTGATGTCTAATAAAGTGATATTTTCTGTCGATATCCCGAGATCTACCATGATCCCTCGGTTCCTTGGTCAAGGCAACCGCTCCTTCCTTATCACGGAAATTTTCCATAGGCTCCTTTACAGTAGGCACAACTCCAAGATCACCAATGAAGTTCTTCAGCCACATCGCCTCCTTTGACGCTTCGCTCGCCGCAATGTACTCTGATTTGCACGTTGAATCAGCTACGGTTTCTTGTTTGGAACTTTTCCAAGTCACTGCTCCTCCATTAAGGGTAAAGACCCAGCCCGACTGCGAACGGTAGTTGTCCCTGTCGGTCTGGAAGCTTGCGTCACTATACCCTCACACCTTTAAGTCATCACTCCCTCTGAGGACTAAGAACCATTCCTTGGTCCTTCGAAGGTACTTCAGTATATTCTTGACCGCAACCCAATGAGCCCTACCAGGGTTCCCTTAATATCTACTGACCATGCTCAAAGCAAAGGCCACATCAGGGCGAGTACAAGTCATAGCGTACATGATTGAGCCAACCGTGGAAGCGTAGGGTACTCGGCTCATCTTATCTATCTCGACTTCTATACTCGGACTTTGAGTCTTACTCAATTTGGCATTACTATGTATCGGTAGTTCTCCCTTCTTCGAGTTTTCCATACTAAACGTTTTAGTACTTTATCCAAGTAAGTATTCTGACTAAGTCCTATTAGTCTCTTAATTCGTTCTCTCACTATCCTTATTCCCAAAATATAGGAAGCTTCTCCGAGGTCCTTCATAGCGAAGCACTGCCCGAGCCAGGACTTAACCTCCTGCAAATTCGGGACGTCGTTTCCTATGAGCAATATGTCATCAACATACAAAACGAGGAAGCTAACTATACTCCCACTGCGAGATGCTTGCTTAAGTCCATAAATGGACTTCTCAAGCTTGTACACTCTATTGGGATGCTCGGATCAACAAAACCCTCTGGCTGAGCCATGTAAACATCCTCAGCCAACTTCCCATTAAGGAAAGCGGTCTTGACATCCATCTGCCATATCTCATAATCATGAAATGCAACAATGGCTAGGATCACCCTAATATATTTTATCTTAGAAACTGGTGAGAAGGTCTCATCATAGTTAACTACGGGAGTTTGAGTGAACCCCTTCGCCACCAATTGTGCCTTATACGTGTGCACATTCCCATCCACGTCGGTCTTCTTCTTGAAGATTCATTTTCACCCAACCATCTTACGTCCGGGCACATTGTCAACCAAATTCCAAACTTGATTGTCATACATGGACTGAATCTCGTTGTCCATCGCCTCTTTCCATTTTACAGACTCTGGGCCTCCCATGGCTTCCTTATAGCTATTAGGTTCATCAAGATTTATTAGTGTACCATCATTAATATACGTTTCCCCTTCGGTAGTAATATGAAAACCATAAAACTGGGGTTGAACTCTAACTCTTTCAGAACGTCTAATAGGTAAGGACTCGTCAATCGGTTCAACCAGAGTTTCCTCCTCGGGTTGAGCGCCAGTGTTAGAGGTTCCTTCATCGCTCAACTCTTAAATCTCTTCAAGATCAATTTTCCTCCCACTGTCCCCTTGGCTTATGAGTTCTCACACTCAGAAAACCCCTCTCCTCGCAACGAAGACAACATTTTCACTCGGTCTATAGAAGAGATATCCAAAGGATTTTTGCGGGTAGCCGATGAAAATACACCGCTCACCACGAGGTTCGAGCTTGTCATGAGTTTCTCATCTTACGAAAACTTCACGGCCCCAAACCTTGATATGTGCCAACGGGGAGCTTTCCCTGTCCACATCTCGTGAGGTGTCTTGGCAACCTTCCTTGTAGGGACTCAGTTAAGGATATGGGCGATAGTCTCTAAGGCATACCCCCAGAATGAGATAGGTAGTGAAGCACGACTCATCATAGAATGAACCATGTCTAACAGGGTTCGATTACGCCTTTCTGCCACACCATTCAATTGCGGTGTCCTAGGTGGCGTCAATTGCGAAACTATTCCGCACTCCTTGAGATAGTCATGGAATTCAAGACTTAGGTACTCTCCTCCTCAATCGGATCGAAGCATCTTGATTTTCATGCCCAATTGATTCTCCACTTCACGCTTGAACTCTTTGAACTTTTCAAAAGTTTCTGACTTGTGCTTGATTAAGTAAATATACCCATATCTACTATAATCATCGGTGAAAGTCACGTAGAAGCGGTTCCCATCCTTTGTGGTGGATCTAAAGGGCCCACACACGTCAGTATGTATGAGATCCAATAAACCCTCACCCCTCTCACAAGTGCCAGTAAAGGGTAACTTGGTCATCTTTCCAAGTAAACAAGATTCGCACATGTCATCTTCCCTAAGGTCGAATGACTCCAACACTCCATCTTTTTGGAGTTGGTCTATGCGCTTCTTGTTGACATGTCCAAGACGACAATGCCACAAGGATGCTCTATCCATACTATTGGAAGAATATATACACAACACATCATTTCCTAGGTTATCTACAACCATAACAGTTCCATAAATTCCATTACAAGGCATTGCTTCAAAGTATAAAACACCATTTAGATAAGCATAAATCGAACCATTCTCATTATTAAACGAATATCTAAATCCTTGTCTAAATAAACCATGAAAGGAAATGATGTTTCTTGCCATATCTGGCGAGTAGCAACAATTATTTAAATCTAAATTCAATCCATTACTAAGCACTAAATAATACACTCCAATCTTGGTAACAGGCGATGATCTTATGTTCCCCATGATTAGATTTATTCTTCCAAGCTCCACATCCCTATTTCTTCCTAGTCCCTACAAATCAGAACAAATATGGTAACCACACCCTGTATCAAGAACCCAAGAAATAGCATGAGATGAATCATTAGATTTAATTGTGTAAATACCTGCGAAAGATGGCTTGATCTTCCCATCATTGATGGCTTGCAGATATTCCGGGCAGCTTCTCTTCTAATGCCCTATTTTGTGGCAATGATGGCACTCTGCCTCCTTTGGGTTTGGGTTGGGCTTAATAGGATCAACCTTGGTCCCACTAGAAGCAGAACCATCGTGGGACTTTCCCTTGCGGTGGTTCTTCAAAGAAGCCTTCCTCTTCTTGCCCCTTCCCTGCCCAATAGCCAAAACAGGAGTAGCGGGTGGATTAGGAGTTCGTGCAACAAACTTGTCCTTGAGGTTGCTCTCAACAGTCCTTAGGAGCCCTTGGAGTTTGCTTAGGGTGACCTCTTCCTTGTTCATGTGGTAGGTCATCCTAAATTGGTTGTAGCATGAGGGCAAGGAGTGAAGAACAATGTCGATAGCCAAATCTTCCCCAAAGTTGACATTCAACTTGCGAAGACGATCGACATACCTTTGCATCTTTTGCAAGTGCACGGTTAGAGACTCTCCACTTCCCATTTTAGCAGTGATCATATTTGTTATGATCTCATAGCGCTCTTGCCTCGCGCTTTGGTGATATCTCTCCATCAAGTCTAGATGCATCTCATAAGGATACATGTCCTCATAGGACTTTTGGAATTCAGAGTTCATTATGGCTATCATGATGAAATGGACTTTCGTTGCATCACGTTCATGTGTCTCATAGACAACCATTTCTTCGGGAGTAGCAGTTTCTGTATTGATCTTCTCGAGCTTCTCATCGAGAACATACTCCTTGTCCTCGTAACGCGCGATCGTGCGAATGTATCTTATCCATTCGCCAAAGTTCGATCCATCGAAAGTCACTTTTTGACAAAGGCTCATTAGCGTGAATGAGCTAGCAACAGCGTTGTTTGCGTTAGACATCTACAAATAGAAAGGAACAAAGTTGATTAGAATTAAGTCCCTAATTAACACCCAAAATGAAAATTTAGGGCTAGGACCCAACAACATTATTTACACATTAGAAAAGGGATGTCGTGATCCAACATGCAAATAATTTGGAGGTAAGTGAATGACGATTCACTAATTCTTCACCATGAAAAACATAAGCTTAAGTTTTAAATGTATTGAGAATTCCTAGTTTTCTTTTAGATTCATTGAACCTTTCAATGGCATGTTTAAATCTCGATATGCCCCTCTAGTTTGTGACTGGGATACCGAGGATTACAAAGCGGGTGTGAATAACCATGCAAATCTACATGGTGCCTTCATTGTTACAATCACCTATTCGATGTTCCGGTAAACCACACACGCTCCATCGAACTATGACAAACAATGAATCACCCTTTGCCACCTTTGCTTAGAACCAATTAGTGTGTCGGTTAACCACACACGCTCCACTAACTTCTCAGCAAGGGTGCAAAGTGTAATTTCATGGGATCGCATCAATTCACGTTTCCTAAAGTAACTAAGATTGGTAATTTTATGAAACATGTTTAGCTACTTTATATAGATTCATTATACTTATTAATGAGAGGAGGTTTTCCCTATCCTACCCGTTTGGCTAACGATCCTCCACCAGTCAAGCAAGCGGTGAGTGTGAGTGTACACCCATTAAGCGCCATTTTATAGGCAGCAACCTTATACCCCCTTATAGACTGGCTTCGTGAATGAGGCCTACTAATGGTAAGACTAGCATTTTAAATCATACATACATACATACATATATATATATATATATATATATATATATATATATATATATATATATATATATATATATATAGCTTGTAATAATATATTAGTATTGTGTTGAATTTTAAACTTGTAAAATTATAGGGTTTGAAATTTAAATTATTCAAATTAAACTTCTAATCACAAAACTTAAATTTCAAAACTTGAGGACAAGTTTTAAACTTTTCAAAACCATAAGGATCAAAGAGCAAATAATATAAATCAACTAATTAGATTATCTCAATTTGATGTTATTCAATATTACTTGCAAGACAATTCACCAATTCAATTCAAATAATCAATTATTATCATATAAGGAAATTATTATTCAACTAATTGGTGATTATCTTTTGTTTGGTCAAGAATATACTCATATATTTGATTGAAATCGGATTTTAATGACCCAAAAATTTCCAATCAATCTTATACCAGTCTCAATCAAAAATTTCGATGTCATTGTTGGTATGGACTGGTTGAGTCTTCATCGCGCCGATATCCTATGCTCCGACCAAGCCATTCGCCTGAATCTTCCAAATCACGAAACCCTATTGATCTATGGAGATAAACCCAGTACG
This sequence comes from Lactuca serriola, assembly GCF_051521515.1. Lineage (NCBI taxonomy): Eukaryota > Viridiplantae > Streptophyta > Magnoliopsida > Asterales > Asteraceae > Lactuca > Lactuca serriola. The sequence continues at coordinate 198,633,983 of NC_136411.1, forward strand.
AGCCTTCGTATCATCTCCAGTATTCAAGCTCAGAAATACTTGCGCAAGGAATGTCGCGCCTTTCTTGCTCACGTTATCGACACTAGCCAGAAATTGAAAAATCCAAAGGACATTCCTGTTGTATGCGAATTCCCTGATGTTTTCCCAGAGGATCTTCCAGGTCTACCTCCCAAACGTCATGTTGAGTTCAGAATCGACCTAGTCCCAGGAGCTACTCCCGTAGCTAAGTCGCCCTATCGTCTAGCGCCTGCCGAAATGCAAGAACTATCCGGTCAACTCAACGAAGTGCTCAACAAGGGTTTTATAAGACCGAGCTTCTCACCTTGGGGAGCTCCGGTCTTGTTCGTGAAGAAGAAGGATGGATCGTTTCGGATGTGCGTCGATTATAGGGAACTCAATAAACTCACGATCAAAAATCGCTACCCTCTCCCTCGTATCGACGACCTATTCGACCAACTGCAAGGAGCAAGTTATTTTTCCAAGATTGATCTTAGATCCGGGTATCACCAGTTAAGGGTGCTTGAGGAAGATGTTCCGAAGACAGCCTTCCGAACCCGTTACGGGCACTTCGAGTTTGTAGTGATGCCCTTTGGACTGACTAACGCCCCCGCAGTATTCATGGACTTGATGAATAGGGTGTGTCGTCCATATCTAGATCAGTTCATCATCGTCTTTATTGATGATATACTCGTCTACTCTCGGAGCGAGGAAGAACACAGGGATTATTTACGACGAGTCCTGGAAACGCTGCGAACAGAGAAGTTATATGTGAAGTTCTCTAAGTGCGAATTTTGGATCCGAAGAGTTGATTCTTAGGACACGTGGTTAGTGAAGACGGAATCCACGTGGATCCCTCCAAAATTAAAGCTATTGAGAACTGGTCAGCACTGAAGACGCCTACAAAAATTCGCCAATTTCTAGGCCTCGCTAGCTACTACCGCAGATTCATCCAACTTCTCTCGGATTGCGAAGCCTCTCACCATGTTGACACAGAAGGGTGTATCATTCGACTGGGAAGAGAAACAGGAGAAGGCATTTCAGACCCTGAAGCGAGCCCTATGCACCGCACCGGTATTATCCCTTCCCGAAGGAACAGAAGATTTTGTTGTATACTGTGATGCATCAAATCAGGGGCTCGGTTGTGTCTTGATGCAACGAGGTAAGGTCATCGCCTATGCCTCAAAACAGCTAAAGACACATGAGGTGAACTACACTACTCACGACCTCGAGTTAGGAGCGGTCGTCTTCGCACTAAAAATCTGGAGACACTACTTGTATGGGACGAAGAGCGTGGTGTACACTGATCACAAAAGCCTCCAACACATACTGAACCAGAAGGAACTCAACATGAGGCAGCGCCGATGGGTCGAGCTACTCAACGATTACGATTGCAAAATCCGATACCACCCGGGGAAAGCCAACGTGGTAGCAGACGCTCTGAGTAGGAAGGAGTATGCTGGTCAGAGAACCAAGTCATTAACAATGACTATCCATTCGCATCTATCCGCACAAATCAAGGAGGCTCAGCTGGAAGCCTTAAAGCCTGAGAATGTGATGGGAGAGTCCCTGCGCGGAATGGATAAAAGTTTGGAGGCCAAGGGTGACGGAGCCTACTACTTCATGGACCGAATCTGGACTCCGCGCCATGGAGGTTTCAGAGACTTGGTCATGAGGGAAGCACACGACACTCGCTACTCCGTCCACCCAGGGTCAGATAAGATGTATCTGGATCTCAAAAAAGCTATACTGGTGGCCTAGCATGAAAGCGGAGATCGCTACCTTTGTGAGTAAGTGACTTACTTGCGTGAAGGTCAAGGTCGAATATCAAAAGCCATCGGGACTCCTCCAACAACCAGAGCTACCAGAATGGAAGTGGGAGCGGATTACAATGGATTTTATAACCAAGCTACCCAAGACAACGGGTGGATTGGATACCATTTGGGTCATCGTCGACACGTTGACCAAGTCCGCACACTTCCTACCCATCATGGAAACGGACAAGATGGAGAAGCTCACAAGAACATACCTTAAAGAAATAGTACGACTGCATGGCGTCCCTATATCTATTATCTCGGACAAAGATAGTAGATTTACCTCTAGATTTTGGCAATCACTACAAAAGGCGCTAGGGACGAGGCTGGACATGAGTACAGCCTACCATCCGCAGACTGACGGACAAAGTGAGAGGACGATCCAAACTCTAGAAGATATGCTGCGAGCTTGTGTGATCAACTTCGGTAAATCGTGGGATACACACTTACCTCTTGTGGAGTTTTCCTACAACAACAGTTATCATACGAGCATCAAGGCAGCTCCATTCGAAGCCCTCTACGGCCGGAAGTGCAGATCCCCTCTGTGTTGGGCTGAGGTGGGTGACACTCAGTTAGCTAAAGGAAGAGTTCCTGATAGCGGTCTCACTGGTCCGGAGATTTTTCGAGAAACGACCGAAAAGATTGTACAGATTCGCGAATGATTAAAAGCCGCTAGGGATCGACAGAAAAGCTACGCAGACAAACGGAGAAAACCCTTGGAATTCCAGGTGGGAGACCGAGTCCTTTTGAAGGTCTAGCCCTGGAAAGGCACGATACGCTTTGGAAAGCGTGGAAAGCTGAACCCGAGGTACATAGGGCCTTTTGAGATCCTTGCTAGAATCGGCCTTGTAGCCTACAAACTCAACCTACCCCACGAGCTAAGTAACATACATCCTACCTTCCACGTCTCAAACTTGAAGAAATGCCTGTCCGACGAGACTCTCATGATTCCCCTCAATGAGATCGAGGTCAATGAGAGCCTCAACTTCGTGGAAGAGCCTGCGGAGATTATGGATCAGGAAGTAAAGCGAACGAAACAAAGCCGCATCCCAATTGTGAAGGTTCGGTGGAACGCCAAGCGGGGACCGGAATTTACTTGGGAGCGTGAAGATCAAATGAAACTCAAATACCCCCATCTCTTCGCTTAGTAGTATTGTAATACTTATCTGTATAAATTCTAAATTTCGGGACGAAATTCCCCTAACGGGGGGATGATGTGACAACCCAAATTTATTTCCGTTACATAATCCCGTTTTCACTAACGGAATTCGTCGTTATATATAAATTTCCGTAATATTTGGAGTCGTCAATAAATAAATATCTATTTATTTATATTTTCTTGACATTATCATTTTAGTATAAGTAAATATAACTTGTAAGTATTAACCCCGTTTAACCAAATAAAGTTATATTACTTTTCAACCACTTCACCCGGGTAAAAAGTTTTAACCCCGTTAAACTTTAGCATCGGGTAGCCGTGTACCGGGTGCAATACCCAAGGCATTTATAAAGGAAATGGACACCACTTGAACACTTTTTACCACTCATTCACACTCTCTCACTACTTTCTCTCTCTAGACCCGATTCCGACTCCAAAACCGCGAATTTCGGCTTCCAAACGTAAGAGTTTCTTCCTTAGCTTGTTCTAAACGTATTCCATTGTATTTAGAACACAAAAATCATATGAATTAGTGGGAAAAATGGAGTTTACGGCCTAAGAATCCCTTTAGGCCGTAAACACCCCAAATCTTGGCCAATGTCCCATTTTTCCTTCCTTTAAGCTTGTGTACTAATTAAGGGATATACCTAGATGAGTTTGGACACCAAAACATAAGATTTTAGAGCCTAAAAGGGAGTTTACGGCCCAAGCCTATGCTTAGGCCGTAAACACCCATTTTCCATGTTAAAATGTCCCAAAAACTCACCTAAGGCATTCTAGGATTTAGTTATGATTTAAGGGAGTGCTTAGGACCATTTAACAACTCATTTTGAAGGACAAAATGGAGTTTACGGCCCAAGCGTAAGCTAGGACCGTAAACTCCCCCAAATTCAACCAAACGAAGGTTTTAACCCTCCAAATTGGTGCTAGGTATTCACTAGAAAAATAGGGGATTGAATTAAGGCCTTAACATTCATTTTTGGAGGAGAACAAGAGTTTACGGCCAAGCCTAGGGGCTTACGGCCATAAACTCCCAAGGAGTGGCCTTTGGGCCGTAAACTCCAATGGAGTAAACTCTTGGACTCCCCCGTAAACCCCTCTTGGCCTTGTACAATTCCCGGGAACCCCTTCTAAGCCCTAAGACCCCGAATCAATGCTAGAATATCTAAATATTTTAAAGAAAAGCACAAAATGATTAATTTCTTTTAAAATACATATTTCATATGATATTAGGGTCTTAAAAGGTGCATAAGTCCTTATTTGGTACCAAACGCTCAACCGACACTTTCACCCGATTTACTCGATTTACTCGGTTTCAGGTGAGTTCATACCCCTTTAATGAACCTTTCAAATGTTTTTATATGTTTTAGGGGGGGATACAAGTCAATTATACATGTTTATGGAAATTAATCACATGTGATTCACTATCCGTAGTTCAAATCACATGTGATTTACCACTATGTTTTATAAAAGGATTTTCGTTTTCAAAACTATTTTGGATAAATAAACAATTTTCTAAATGTTCCCTTTTGACAAGATTTTTATTAAATAAATTTTTCTTACAAAATGTAACCACACTAATATATTTATATAAGTAAGACTTGAAGGACTTAGGACCGATAGCTCGCCTTATTTCCTGTTCTTGTTTGATTGTGGGCTTAGGGTAGTTGTTATCCGTCCGACTGTCGTTGATTTCTTAGATATATATCATGTATATTAGTGTTGGATACGAGTATTTTCATTTCACTCGATGCTTAAACCACTAAATTGACAAGAACCATACACACTAAGTTAACTATAATAGGTATAGTTAAGGCCACTACTACTCGCTATAGCTACTACTCTACACACTATAATACACACTATTACGAGACTATACACTAATAAGAGTACACACTACGAGCTATACAAAAGACTACTACATTATAATACAAGAGAAAGTACTAATCCGAAGATAACACACTAACTCACTATGAGATACTCTATTCGCTACACACTCCGCCCAGAGTTTTCCGACAGGAGAACGACGCTACATGTATAGATCTATACGGGGCAGACACTATTACATCCCGACTGTTAATTTCAGTCCGAGTCGTGCAAGCCCAGGGATGCCGCTACTTCACTACACTGTGCATGACCGGGAAGGTCATGGGGTCCTCTATTATTCACACTACCGGTAGCATACAAGGAATACACTATATCCACACTAAAATACTAAACTAAAGGCTAAGTTAACATCCCGAAGTAAACAAGTATCTAACACTAAAGGAAGTTTGCACCTCTATTACTGACTACAGGCGTAACCTATTTTAAATACCTTGCTTATTGGAGATTCACTAATATACTTTTACACTAAACGATTTTCAAAGATGAAAATTACATGTTTTCACTTACAATGTATTTTCTGGAAAATATAGGATTTTCTAGGGTTTTCTACTACTTATGAATGTAAATTGCAGCTTTTCATACTATCAGTTCTAATGCCTTTTATACAAAACTCACACTAAACTCTTATGAACTCACTAGCTTTATGCTAATACTCGTTTTCAAAATAACTTGTATCCTCAGGTCAAAGATAGACAGGTACAGGTGCAGCATTTTGGAGAAGGTGGAGCATACCAGATCCATCTCTTATATTTGTATTACTTTTGGCGTTTGTTGAACATTACAAAACACACTTGTAATTAAACTCACTATGTAATGCAATGGTTGTATGTTTCTTGTTTTTACTATTATAAAATTCTGATGATACTGTACATGACGTCCTCCACCCCGAAACGTATTCCGCCGTTGTTTTTACTATTATAAAATTGTAATGATACTGTACATGACATCCTCCACCCCGAAACGTATTCCGCCGTTATCGGTTTTAGGGTGTGCCATATAGTAATCAAAGTACACAACCATTGCATTAATAGTAATAGTTTTACATGGTTTATATTACAATACAACAAAGTAATACAAGTAATATAATAGGTGCAGCTCGGTACTAAACTGTCTTCATCAAAAGCTTCGGAATGTACCTGTCTATAGCTGACCTGAGAATACAAGTTATTTGAAAAGCGAGTATCCGCATTTTTACAAATGTTGGTGAGTTCATAATCATTTAGTGTCATTTTATCCAAATAACTTTAATAAAAGTAGTAGTTTTAGAGTGTCCATTACATTAGTGTCTTTTCCAGAAAATCTTATATTTTCTTTAATAAAAGCAGTCTTCTACCAAGACTGGATGGAGTTATGTGGTAAAAAGTAGTTTTCCCTTAATCGCTATCACTATCAAAATACAGAATTTGATTATTAAAGAAAGCAGGAGAAATCAGGGAAAATAACTTATGCCTCAGCAGTGAAGACTGCTGACTAAGGCAAGGGGAATCATAGACTCCAGGAGAGTATCGAACGAACGACACGCCTGGATCAGTCTAACAAAAGAGACACAGACCCCAGACGGTACCAAATGAAAGGTACGGCTACCAAGGTCTAAAAATAGAGACTACGGACCCCAGACAGTATCAAATGAAAGATACAGCTAGCGAGGTCTAAAACAAGGAATACAGACCCCAGACAGTATCAAATGAAAGATACAACTAGCAAGGTCTAAAAACAGTGTGACTCTGAGAGTGGGTTTTCAGCATACAGTGTGAAATACCGTTACCTTAAGGCCATGAATTATAAGGTAACCTGGGATACTCGTAACCATACTAACCGACACTAGAGTACCTGACGCCCTGCAAGCATCTATAAATGTGACATTTGTCACCCCTTGGCTTGGTAGGCCATGGACTATAGCTAGCAGTCAGGGTGTGGGGGTGTCAATCCCGTATAGATCTATACACACAATGTCCGCTCTCCTACAGGAGACTCTGGTTACACACTAGACGACGGAGAAGGCCGTGTCCCGAAGATGCATCCCAAATAGTGGGTAGTGGGTTCCAATATAAGTGTTGAACTAGAGGTACAGACTCCTAACTGAACTGACTAGAGTAAACCTATATGTCTATGCTTGCATACATAATATATAACTAATGAACCAAACGACCTTCGGACGGCCATCCGATCCCACCAGACCACATCTCAACGAAGAAAAGGAAATAGGGCGTCAAGCCTTCCTAAGTCCTTCAATCATTATTTATATGCATCTATACAAGCACAGGCATACATCTAACTACGTCTGAGTGTGTAACAAGTGGAAACGTATCGTGGAGTACAACCGAATCGTGATGTATAAACGTACAGTGTGGAATAACCGAATCGTGAAGTATAAGCGTACAGTGTGGAATAACCGAATCGTGATGTATAAGCGTACAGTGTGGAATAACCGAATCGTGATGTATAAACATACAGTGTGGAATAACCGAATCGTGATGTATAAACGTACAGTGTGGAACAACCGGATCGTGAAGTATAACCGTATCACGAAGTGGAAACGTTATCAAGTAGGAGTTTAAACTAAGTATAAGCGAAGCAATGGTATCTAAAAAGTAAGAGTATACAACATGAAAGAAAACCTTGATGAAAAACCTTGGAAAAACCTTTATACTTAAGTAAATCGCAACTTGGTATTCTTTGGTAAAATAAGTTTGAAACCCTTTAGAAATTCCTTGGAAACCTTTCATAAACCAGTTTGAAATGAACTTTGAATAAACAGTATAAGTAAGAGTTTTGAACAAGTGAAAACCTTTTGGAAAACCATTTATAGTATCCTACTTAATAAAACAGTTTATAGTGTGGTAAATCCCTGTGCATGCGGGTTATCAATCACATGTGATTGATATGATAACTGGCATGTTTAACTTGTATTCCCCCCTATAAAACATGTAAAAACATTTGAAAGGTTCATTCAGGGGTATGAACTCACCTGGTGTAAGTGGATCCGACGGGGGTGCCAGTTGGGTGCTCAGTATCAAGTAAAGACTTGGACACACTTAGTGACCTATTTAACATATGATAACATATTTTCACATACAATTAGTACATTTAATACTAATTAAACAAGTATACGCACTCTAAGGAGCGGAAAACACTTTGGTTAAGTGTTTGGGGTGTCCCGGGTAACATCTAAGGGCTTGAATGGCTTAGGAATGGAGTTTACTCTCCAAGAGTAAACTCTCCATATAGTGTTTACGGCCCTGGGACAACTCCCCATGAGTTTATGGCCGTAAACTCATCGTGAGGGTGTTCTTGGATGCTTAAAGGCTTTATCTTGATCGTGGAATTTTGCTAAGTCCAAATCTAAAAGGTATGAATGGATTTAAGGCATTTAAAGGGACCAAATGGGAGTTTACGGCCCTAAACTAGGGAGTTTACGGCCGTAAGCTCCTATGTACATATCTTTTGGTGTTTTAAGGGCTTAAATGGTAGAGCATAAAATTCCATGCATTTTTCCAAGTCAAATAAAGGAGTTTGGGCACCATTTGGGCACTAAATGGGAGTTTACGGCCCATGAACCACCTCTATGGGAGTTCATGGCTGTGAAATCCTACTCCCTTGGTTTTATTTAAGTTTAAGGCCCTTAAAACTATGGTATTGCATTCAAGCTATTTTTCCAAGGCCATAGGGGGTTTTGAGGGCATTTCTAACACAAGAAAATGAGTTTACTCCCCATGAAGGGGAGTTTATGGCCCAAGCATGTTCTTGGGCAGTAAACTCTTGTTTACTCCCCAAAATGCTAGTTCAAGGTGTTCTAAGTCCGATTCCATAAGCCTACAAGTCATATCTAAGCCTTAGGGACAATTTGGAGGGGTTTTGGGGCTTAAAAACCCCATTAAATGGTGTTCACGGTCCAAGAGTGTTCTTAGGCTGTAAACACATGATTTTGTCCCTATTTTATGTTTTAAACTCGAATTTGTAGGCTAGATAAGTTATACAACGAGTTAGGATAGTTTACCTACTCGTTTGGGGCTCGAAACGGACGATTTTTGGCTCGAATTTAAGTTGTAGAGAGAGAGAGAGAGTGGGGAGATTGTAAAAAGTCTCTAATGGACTCCACTCAACCTTATATAGGGGTTGGAGTTGGGGCTCAGTGGGATTCTACCCGATACTGCCGTTAAACGGGGCTTTTGGTCGCAACCGATTTAGTGGTCGTAATAAAATTTTTACTTTTTCCAAAATAATATGGAAATGTAAAGTAAGTGTCTTTATTTCTTTTATCATGACGTTAACGACATATAATATAAATAAATAAAACATTTATTTATTTGGCGACCTCTAATTAACAGAACTTCTATAAAATGGAATATTCCGTTAACGGTAACGGGGTTATATAACGGAATAAACTTTGGGTTGTCACATCATCCCCCCGTTAGAGGGAATTTCGTCCTGAAATTCAGGTCTAGGCAAGGAAGTAGGTATGAATGGTAGAGGCAGGATGGTACTTCCTATTCGGTTTTTCCTCGCATTCCCAAGTGAACTCTGGTCTGTGTTTGTCATTCCAACAAACCTTCACCTACGGGATGCGGATTTCGTCTCATGTAATTAGCGTTTTTCGACTGGTGTATCTACGAGGTTAGGGTTCTCAATGGTTTCTATCAAGATGAGTGGGATACGAAGAGTGACGTCGGGTAAACACTTATCAAGTCTAAGAAGTGGATCGATCGAGTGTGAAGCTTGTGGAATATACGAAAGTAGTAGTGGTCTGACGAGGGTTGGACCAAATCTCCACGAGGATTCTCAGATGGTCCTAAGCTCTCGGAAGGGTAGAGCTTTTCAGTACTTAGAACATAGTGTACTTCTATGGCAAGATCACCACTGGCATGATCGCCATTCCGAAGTTCCTAACGTTCTCTCCCATATTGGTAGTGTAGTCCTTCAGGTTGGTTCTTAGGAAGATCGGGTTGTCTTTGGTTTCGTGTTTCCTGTCAATTGGCTTTTAGAGGCTTTCTAGATCATCGGATGGGTTGTGTGTCTATGGTATCTTTTTGCTGTAGAGTGGTTATCTCAATCTCGTGCAAAATGAACCTGCACAATGAATCTTGAGATATTCCCAACGGAAACCCTCAGGGTCAGGAAGATAGGGTTTCACTAGATGAGTGTTGGACTATCTCGGGAGGTGGTTCTACTATTTCTGCATGAAATAGTATTCGTGGAACACCTAATAGTCCAATGAATCTCTAAGACTTTGGTTTTTTTTCTTTCTAGTGCGGAAAGCGCATGCTCCTGCATAACCCCTCGACTAACACCAAAGCTGGTGTCAAGTCTATAATCTCTTCGGGATCTGGGTCATGAGGCTTAACGCAACTACTTTCGCACTTTGATCAAGTATTCTTGGCTGCGGAGGTTATCCTGTGGTTCTCGGTATCCTAGTGTTCACTTCGAAGAATGTAGTCTATCGTCTATAGGGCAACAACGATTTCCTCCCTACGAGGGGGCGGAGGGTTATAGGCAATACTTGTTTGTAACAGGGTGGACGAAGTGCCTGAGTAGTGCGAACATCTTCTGCAACTACTTTTCCGAAGTTCCTGAGTGTTTCCCGGTCTAGGTCAAATCTAGTGAGTATAGGTTCCCATCACTCGGAACTTTAATCTCTTTACTAACTAAGGGTGTTAGTTATCATGTGAGCTTAACCGGTATGACAACAAATTTCGGATCTGTGGTCATTATAGTGGCTCAACCCGCAGTGGTTCTCTTGACTCCAGCTCCTATTTTATGGAATAGGATAAAGGGCTTTACTATGAGGTTCGTGGTAGAGCTAATACTCGGCTTAACCACTAATACTTGGCGTATGCAGGCCGTATATAATTGAGGTCGGCAGGATGTTCAGTTGTGCGACTCCACCCCAAACCCACAACCAAACGAGGAACAGGGAGTAGGGAGGAAGCAAACATCTTAAATCTTTTTTATCTCAACTATACACGACCTTCATGCATATACCTGGTTATAGTGGTCAGTCCCATGAGTTCTATCCTCTGGGTTCACGAACCTGGTGTGCGAGGTGCGAAGGGTCTTTCTGGGGAATCTATGAAGTATGCTTCGGATGGTCATTGTCTTCTGGAGTATCTTGCAGTGTCTTTCGCTTCGGTTTCCATATGACTAAGAGGGGTCGGTCAACAGCATGTGGTACCCTTCTCCTGGGTACTTCAGAACGTTTGAGATAAGAGGGACGACTAACGGATCGCATTAGGTTTAATCATTTGTGTTATGTTTTAGGTTTGGAAGAACCTTTATTTGCCTACATGGCTACGGAGAAAGTTCTTTTTACACAGCACTAAGGATGTACACATGGTTGCACGAAGTCGAACCATGATCAATAGAGTCGTCGAAGTTGACACACTCCGACATGATATAAGATGAGGATCGGTAGAGTCATGCGCCGAACAGGCACACAAGTTCTGGGCGTCTCGGGTTTCGTCCTGTGTATCACTGCCGCGGATACTTGGACTGATAGAGTCGACGCGGAACTATAGAGAGTCCTAAGTGTTTCCGAGTAGAGTACCTTTTCATGAATGGATTCTCACAAGGCATTTCTATAATCGCCTAACATATACTAGTCATGTATAATTAAGGTGGGGAGGACTGTTGACTAAGCGACTCCACCCTAAATCCATAACCAAACGAGGAATAGGAAATGAGGCGGCATTCACTCACTCTAGGTTTATCCATCTTAACTATACATGGCCGTAACGCATACTTTTAGCCATTATAGTTTTGCCTGATGAAATTTTAAATTTTATAACAGTGCTGCGACTTTCGCCTTAATGGGGAAGTATTTACATTTGAATTAGCCTTTTGATGTTTTGCGTTAGTTATTTGAGATCGACAGACGTACATCCATATAATATTTATTAAAATTAAATAATATTTGTCCCTTATTAATCCTTACATCCATATAATATTTGTTCATCCACAATTGAACCTACCTGCCTACCTACATATATATATATATATATATATATATATATATATATATATATATATATATATATATATATATATATATATAGCTAGGTTAATGTGTTTCTTATATTTATTGTGTGCTAGAATGCACCAATAAGAATTTAGTAAAATTAAATAATTATTTAATTAAATAAAGAAATAGATATTAAATGATTTCCATAATTGTTTGTATATTAAATTATATCCATAATTATAATTCTCTTTTTATGGAAACTAAACATATTCTTCATTAATGCTAGCAATAACATTCTTTTAGAATGAATTCGCATCTAGAGTTTTATGTATGAGTTTGTTTTTTGTTTCAGGAATCAGACACTTAAAATACAATAAATTTGCATCGAATATGAACAACGAGAGTGTATTATACTAGAATACACTTTTATTCTGCAATAATACACTCTTTTTATTCTGGATACGAATTCATTCTGAAAGAATATTATTGTTGACATTAATGACGAATTTAATTAGTTTCCATAAAAATGAATTATAAGTATGGATATTTTTTAATATGCAATTAATTTTTACTTAATTCTTATTGATACATTCTAACACACAATAGATGAGAGAAACGTCTGAACCTATATATATATATATATATATATATATATATATATATATATATATATATATATATATATATATGGGTGAGATCGGTTGAGAACTCATAGTTTCCTGAGAACTTGAGAACTAAAAGTGGAGCGTTAGATCAAAACTAATTCAATCGGGCATGATTGTAATCATACCAATCTCATTTAATGTTTAATTTTTTGTGTTATTGGAAACATTAATAAAAAATTTTAAAAATAAACATAATAACTCAAATTTCAGATTTTTTTAAAATTATTTTTGATTTTTTTTTAAAAAAATGGACATCTTTTACTTTTGTTTTAAGAAAACATGATTTTAAAAAAAAATGAAAACAGAAATTACAAAAAATAAATAAATAAATAAAATAAAAAATAAAACTGTAGTTTTTTTCAAAAAACTAAAATTTAAAAAAAAAACAACATTTTTTTTTCATAAAATACTACAATTATTTCAAAATAATAATAATAATAATTGTATTTTCTTTTTGAAAAAACAACATTTTTTTTAAAAAATCTGCAAACTTTTCAAAAAAAAAAAGCTACATATTTTTGAAAAAAAAGTGTAATTTTTTTAAAAAAAATGCATTTATTTTAAAAAACTATAGTTTTTTCAAAAAACAATTTTTTTCAAAAAGACACTATTTTTTTAAACTGAACTACATTTTTTTAGGTGAATATATGCATATTTTTACAAGTGCATATATGCATATTTCATATATTATAATATTTGTAAATGAATCATAAGAAAACTCATTTTTTTTTACTAATCTATAAACACAATATAATAAGTATTTTATTCGATACAATATAAAATATCAAAAACAAAAGAATGCTACAAAATTTCAAAGTGTTTTCATGTCTTCGTGTCAATATTTCCATATTTTCTTCAATTTATCATTTTTCATCTCTTCAATATTCAACACAATTTCTTCCAAATCTACAAGAAAAATAAAAAGAAATTTATTGATGCAAAAACACTCACAAAATACATATGTGATTTACATGTAATTCATATGTGAATTACATATGATTTACATGTGAATCACATATAATTCATATGTGAATTACTATGAATTACATGTGAATCACATATAACTCATATATGAATTATATGTGATTTACATGTGAATCACATGTAATTCATATGTGAATCACATGTAATTCATATGTGATTCACTTGTGACATGTGATTCACATATAATTTATATATAATTCACTTGTAATTTACATTTGAATTATATGTGATTTACATGTGAATTACATATGATTTTCACCTGAATCACATGTAATTCATATGTGATTCACTTGTGACATGTAATGCTTTTTTTTTCTAAAAAAACCATTTTTATATAGTACACCGTAATGCATTAACAAAAGCAAACCAAACCAAACCAAAACTTTGTTTATGAGCGAGGAGTAGCCATTTGTTGCTTCTTTATCATATTTTACCATGATGTAAATAAATATACATATATATCAAGTAATTAAATAAAATGTTACAACACTATTCTTTTTTTTCTTTACTACAGAACTTGTCATAAAATGTTATAAACATCTCTTTTGTAAGTAAATATCGAAAAAGAAACAAACTTGAACTTAGTGGTTTACCATATATCATGAGGTTTAATAAATGTCCACTATGATCCTTGTGCCAAAGCAAAATCCACAACCGTGTCCAAGCTTATTTTTCTACTCACAACATCCTGCAATATAAAGATCATTAAAAGTTAAAACCAAGCCACTGATTGTGTTTTATTAAAAGAAATTTAATGTGGTTAAAAAGAATAATATAAACAACTAGTTATTCATGTAAAGTAATTTTACCATAAACACATCAAACTCATCCATAGCTGAAATGGAGTTTCTGTCATCTCATGAAGTGCAAGTGCAAAACATAGTGATGAGAATGATTTCTCTCCTCCTGTTATGCAACATAAAGATTATTATACAAAAAGGTTAAAAAAAATGATAGCTAAACTCTGTAGATTATCCCAATGTATGAAAAAGTGGTGATAGAAGTCATGTGGTTAACAAGTATGACTTGTAGGGAAACAGAGTTTTATAGGACTTATAGCACCCGATTCAATTCAAGTATGTAAATAAACATATGCAACTCATTGAACTCCCGTATACATAAAAAAACATGATGATAGCAACAAAATAAACTCACTGGGACATAAACACAAACACATGGTGTGCATGAGGAACTTAACTAAAAAAGAGAAACTTGTGTGTCCCTCGATTGAAGAATATAGAATAATTATCATACATTAACAGCAAAAACTAACAATCGACTTAAAAAATTAATCAAATGTTACAATACATTTCGCAATCGGTTAAACCTTGAGTCAATATGCAGATGGACCAATGAATTATACCTTGTCGATCTTACAAATTGCAACTAATCTGATTGCCATAAACTTCTGATGTATAATATGAATCGACTTGTTTGTATAATCAGTAGACATGAATCAGAGATATAGTCATAGAAAATTGTGACTATAACGACGATATGGAACCGATGGATTGTGATATACCTAAGAAGAATCAATTTCTGTCTAGAAAATTGAATACATGAGATGCATCCAGATTTGAGATCTTAGGGAGATAGACCCGTAGTCGATGTAATAGGTTTGGAAGGGTGGAGGTAGTGATGTATAAAGGATATGAATATTCAGGAGATAAATTGGGATGCTCTAAATCTGGAGGCAGTAACGAGATGTCAAGGGAGAACGCAAGTAAACACAACACCATCATAAGGTGAGGCGATAGCGGGGGGAAGGAAGTAAAAAGAGATGTATCATCGTTTTGTTCTCTTGTGATCTCTCGTCGATGCTTTTCCGGGCATTGACACCTCCTACATATTTGATTGGAAACAGGAGATGTCGATGGAGACAGAAGAGAGATGATGAAGAAGGTAATCGATTGATGACGTGACGATTACTAGACGCGACCATAGATTTCAGATAGTGGCGTTGGATTTCATCAAATAATCAACGATGAAGTTGTGAAAGAAAGAGACAATCAAGGGATTAGAGAGAGAAAGTTTGAATTTGGGGGAATATCAAGGTGAAAGAGAAGGGGGTTGGTGAGGACGACGATGGTTTGTGGGGAGTAATCTGTGGGTTACCTGATCTTAAGGATAGAACATTTTTCTATCGAGTTTACCCTCATGATTATTTTTAATAAACCTGATATGCCACTAAACTTATTAATATTTAGAGTAAATTACACCGGTCCCTATGGTTTGGGGTAATTTGCGCGTTTGGTCTCTAACTTACTTTTTTTAACTCGGAAGGTCCCTACTGTTTGTTTTTGTTACGCGATTGGTCCATGCCTTACCTAAAAATACTATTATTTTACATAGGGAAAAATGATGGGATATGTAGGGTAAGGTGAGGGAAGTGAAGTTAGGAGTGTGTTTATTTAAATAAATTAAAAAATCAAGGACAAAATAGTTTTTTTAGGTAAGACAGAGACCAAACGTGTAACAAAAACAAACAATAGAGACCTTCCGAGTTAAAAAAAAATAAATTAGAGACCAAACGCACAAATTACCCAAAACCATAAGGACCATTCCTTTTAGATTTTTTTTATAACGCCCAATAAAATATCATTAACAAACAAAACAAAAACTTAAGCGACAAGCCATTACAAGAAAATCTAAATGAAAATAAAATCACATCTCAAGAATAATATGAAAACTCAAGACCATATCATACATTAGAATAATATTAATCGTCAAGATCAATCTAAATGAAAATCCAAGATGACAGTTAATATTACAGTTGAATGAGAAGTCAACCATAATGGAAAAAAAAACGCAGCCATCTAAGATAGTTTTAAAAAAAGTCACGCGACCATAACATTATTATTAAGAACTTATAAACTTTTATATATATATATATATATATATATATATATATATATATATATATATATATATATATATATATATATATATATATATATATATATAGGTTCAGGTTCATTTGAGACCATTCTAATTTTGTGAGACCGTGAGACCAAATCTAAAAATAATTTTAAAATGCAAAATAAATGGAAAAATCCAAAAATTCTTTTTTTAAATGTTATTTTCGGAACTTGAATTAACTAAAAAAAATATTAAAAAAATATAAAAAAATATAAAAAAATAAAAAAAAATCCGATTTTTTTTTTTGAAAAATACGTGAAATATTCTAAATAGAATATTTCACTGACATATTCTAAAAAATAATTTTAAAATGCAAAATAAATGGAAAAATCTAAAAATTCTTTTTTTAAATATTATTTTCGGAACTTGAATTAACTAAAAAAAATTAAAAAAAAAATTAAAAAAAATAAAAAAAAATTCTATTTTTTTTTAAAAATACGTGAAATATTCTAAATAGAATATTACACTGTACATATTCTAAAAATAATTTTAAAATTCAAAATAAATGGAAAAATCAAAAAATTCTTTTTTTAAATATTATTTTCGGAACATGAATTAACTAAAAAAAATAAAAAATAAATAAACAAATGCGTCTCACGGTCTCACAAAATATAAGTGGTCTCAAATGAACCTAACCCTATATATATATATATATATATATATATATATATATATATATATATATATATACTAATTGTTTAGCCGCGCTAAGTGACGGACACAAATATTTTTTTTCATAAGTTAGTTTCTACAGGTGATTAGTTATTTTTTTTCATAAGTTAGTTTCTAACATAAGCGAAACTAATAAGAACTAAAATGAAAAAATTGAGATTCTTTGGTGATTAATTGTACATTATTAATCGTGCAATAATTTTTTATACCCTACATTTTATCTATAGACTTTACTGTCGTTGAATTGTTCTTCGGACTTCACTAGTACTTTTATATAAACACGTGATATCCACTTGGATAATACCACATAAAGTTGGTCATGCGAGAAAACCGATTTTGTAAGAGAAATACATATATTTGGAATTGTTTGTTGCTAAGTTTTATTGTTTGTCATCGCTGAACATAATCAAATTGGAAATTATTTTCTTTTCGATTTGAATGGGAACATGTCATCTTCAGATGAATAATCATTAGTTTCATTTCAACGATTAGTTTGCTTTAGAAAGCATGTCATAATAAAAATAAGACACAATATATTGACAAGTATCTCGTCACTTTTGTGTATATTGAGTATGTGTTTTTATATGTTGGATTCATTCCGTAAAAAAAACAAATCATTTCTATGTCATGATAACATATTTGATTCCGAAATATACATTACAAATATCATTCACTATTTAAATATATTATACTTTTATATACCAATATAGGTTGGTTAATTTTAAATCAAAATTAAGTCATAACCAAAATAATATATCCATCACAATATGCAATCAATTTTTTTATGATCGGTTAGAGTCCTTAAAAATCATAGCTTTTATGATAATGAGTTAGTAGACTGCACTCATTGGTCACATTGTAAGCAAAAAACAAATGATATATGATAATGATTTTTAAATTAAAAGTCATTGGACAAGGTGGCACAAGTTGAAAATAAAATTAAAAGTAATGTGCTTCAATGGTTGAGCACAAAGTCTTGTTACCACAGAGATATCCATGACGTGAGAATGAATTAATTTTGTTTATTCAATCCATACTCTTGGAAAATCAAGTTGAAAATAAAATTAGCAATTGTATATCTTGTTAAGAACACATGAACAATATAGGGGAAATTTAATTGATTACCAAAGCTAAAGCACTAAATTGGAATAGATGTAAAAGTAGAAAAAAAAACAAACGAACAATACATAGGATATATACTTAAATTATCTCTAGGCTTGTTGGCTATTTTTTTAGGTAATAAAAGAAAGATTTCATGTTAGTGCTTATGAATTTAGGGGTGAGCAAAAACCGCACCGCAACTAAAATGAACCGTAAAAACCGCAACCGATAAACCGCAACCGCAATAAAAATTGATGGTGATGTTTTTTATTTTATAAAAACCGCAAATTTGTTGTGCGGCGCGGTTATTAGTTTTCAAAAACCGTAAAAAAACCGCACTGCACCGCATATATTATATACAACTTTTTTTTTTATTAATTATTAATATATTAAATATTAAAAATAAGAGAAGTTTTATGAATGAAAAATGAATAAAATACTAGAAGAAAAAAGTATGGTTTTTTGTTATGTTTAAGATTGAAAATGGTGAAATTAGACGGTTTTAAAAATTTATTGTTAATTACTATTGATTTGATGTTTTTAAGATATTAATTGTTTGTGATTTAAATTAATTGTTTTATACATTATGGTTTTTTTATAATTACAAGTAATATATTTGAACTCTTAAAATCATTTGAAGTCTAAACTATGGTTAAAACCACACAAAATAACCGTACCAAATCCATACGGTTAATAACCACAACACAGAAAAAACAAAACCGCACCGCAAAAATAACCGCCTAACCGCACTGCAAAAATAACCATACCAAGCGGTTTGAAAATGGATTAACCGCATTTGCGGTTAGTGTTGAAGTATTGGCTAATAACAACACCGAACCGCACCGCGCCCACCCATACTTATGATGATGATAATTAAAATTTCTGCAAAATCAAATGAAAGGAAAGAAACCACACCAATTTGATTTAATAATGTGCAGTTAATGGTATTAGCCGGCACAAAATGAGTTTATTTTGGTCCCCTGTTTTCCTTGTTAAGATTTTAGCATGTCTTTGGTCTAAAAGAGTAAAATGAGTTTGTTAAGATATATACTTTTTTCTTTTGACCTATAACCGGAAGCAAACAGGAGATTTAACAAAAAAAACTAAAACTTGAACTTTCAATATATATATATATATATATATATATATATATATATATATATATATATATATATATATATATATATATATATATATATGAGAGAGAGAGAGAGAGAGAATAAGGTGACCAAAAGCTTAAGTAAAGGCTTATCAGATTAAAATAGAAGGTGACATTAGCAATACGAGATGTGCTGGGTCGCATATATGGTTTGCGAGAGTGAGTGACAGAGAGGGAGGATAGAAGTGAGAAGAAAGTGTTACGACTATCACCTTTTGTCACTTTTTCACAGGAGCAATACCAAATAGTGGTGATGAATGAAACTCCATGTAAGTTGCAAATTAAAAAAAATATTTAATCCATTTTTTACTTTTATTTACAAGTTTAAAGATAATTTTAAAGGAACCTAAAAATTCTTCATTTCAATCTAATAAGATTTCAGATTGATGTTCACTCAAAGTTTCTATCATCTACAAAGTTGCAGGTGACACATGAGGTAGACTTAAGGACATGAGCATCTATTTTAGGTATGTTAGGTGGATTTTGTAGGTTCTTGCTTAGAGGCATGCCTTTTCTCACTACCTTTGGTTGCATCTCACTACCTTATCACTACCTTTTGTTGTAACTCAACAAATGATGAAAAATAAACATGACTCCTGTTGATTAACATTGTATCAATGATTTCTTATGAAATGTCAATCACACATCATGATCTTTTAAAAGATTTACATATTTCCATATGGTAAGCTTTAAAGCACTTTCCCTAAAATCACCAATACCAAATATGTTTATGAGGTTTTGGGGACGTTAATGTTGATAGAAAAAAGTTATTGCTTGAATATGCTAAATTTATGTCAAATAGTCTTTCATCTGGTGGTTAACTGTTATCAAACAATCTTATACTAAGTAAGAGAGTAAATTAAAAGTCATGGACTCTAGAATGCAAAGCAAGCAAAAAAAAACTTTTGAAAACTGTTTATTTAGGAGATCATACATGTATGTGGTGACCCTTGAGCTTGTTTAGGGTCTACAAAATCCAAACAGAGATTCAATCAACATTTCCTCAAGCTGGCATCTAAATAACACCGGAATAAATAAAATATTACATAAAAATAAATAAATTAGAACATATACTTACCTTCTTCATATGGATTGATTGTTGATAATCTGAATATATAAAGTTAAGGCTTTATCATTGATTGATTTCAAAATAGAAAACTACAAATGTATAATAAAAAAGTAGAATCATCAAAAGAGGAGGAGAATGATGATAAATCAGGTGAAAGAAACACTAAATTGAAGTAATAAAAGGAAAAATTGAGAAGAAATTAGGGAAAACACATTACCATAACATGGGCTTTCATAGACCTGTCTTTCCTGCAAAATACTTTTGAACCACTCAGCATGGAATAAAAAAGGCAGTATCAATCTAAGTTGTTTAAAGAGTATAAAAACAAAAAATAAGAGCAAAACATATATACACTTGGAGATTATTTATATGTAGACACCCCACACTTTATATTCGGTTTCCTTGTTAGTACAATCACATTAGAGTATCAATATTCAATGTGGAAAATAGATTGATAGTTACATGTATGATTACCAGAAAACAAACAAAAAATAAAAAAGATGAAAAGAAAGTAGTTATCACCACCAATTTGCTAGGATCAAACATGGGTCTTTAAAAATATTATCATTAAGGATGAAAAATTATATCCTAAAACCTTCTTGATAGAATCCTAGAAACATGCAAAGAAGATATCCGACTCAATATCCAATGAGAAATAGAGAGTATGTGAAGAGGCAAGGCTTCAACAATTAACCGATTGTAATTTTCTCTACACCATTTTCATAGAATGGAGTATAAAAAAAGGAAGCGTTCAATGGAGGGCGACGCTGGAGGTGCAGGGCAGGTGGGAAGCGATCGGCGGTTGGAATAGCAGAGAAGAGGAGCGCAAATAAGATTAACACAGGTATATCATTATAAGATGTTATAAATGAATATATAGTGGGAGGTTGTTGGACGGGATATGGAATGGATAATTCCTGGTTGACGAATTCAATTTACAAATAGCTCTACAACGTAATATGAGATATTTAAGGAGCTTGAAAAAAACATGCATCATGCTAGTTTTTACTTTTGACCTGATCAAATAAGATTTCCATACATAAAGCTATATTAGATGCTTTAAAGGTTATATCTCTTAAAATTAAGCATTTGAGGCTAAGTGCTTATTAAGGTATAAAGATATATATATATATATATATATATATATATATATATATATATATATATATATATATATATATATGTATATATATATATACACACACACACACACACAGTAGGCGAATGCCCGTGCGTTGCGCAGAAACACCTATATAGCTGAAGTCTTTACAAATATATGTTTTTTTTTTTAAATATAACAATAACGTTGTTGTTAAATTTGATATAATAATTTGTATACTAAATTGATATAATATATTGATTATTTTGAATTATCCGATAATATATACATCTATTATAACTTAATAATCTCAATCATTTGAAAGACTTCTACCCGCGAGTTAACACATGAATAAAATTAAATATAATATATGGTTTAATGTTATTTATAGTTGTTGTTATTGTCAACTAATTTTTTAAAATGTATTTACTTAATGTTTTAATTTCTGTCATTATAACTATTTAAAATATCAAACATTGTTTTTTGATTTTAAAGGTAACAACATAATCATTTATATAGAGTTATTTTTAACTGTTTTTATTATAAGTTATTTTAAGCAACTTATTTGGAAACATTTAACGATTATAAAAGTATCTTTAGGAAATATTTTAATTAAATTGAGATTACAATTTAGTTTTTTGCATTTATCACTTTTAACTATTTACAAAATATTCTTTGGTTTGTTAAGTGGAACTGAAATTTATATTTAATTTCACATTGTAATGCGTTGAAACACTTATATAGTTGAAGTTTTTACAAATATATGTTTTTTTTTTAAATATAACAATAAAGTTATTGTTAAATTTGATATAATAATTAGTATACTAAATTGATATAATATATTAATTATTTTGAATTATATGATAATATATACATCTATTATAACTTCATAATCTCAATCGTTTGAATGACTTCTACCTGTGAGTTACACATGAATAAAATTAAATATAATATATGGTTTAATGTTATTTATAGCTGTTGTTATTGTGAATTCATTTTTTTAAATATATTTGCTTAATGTTTTAATTTCTATCATTATAATTATTTAAAACATTAAATATTATTTTTTTATTTTAAAGGTAACAATATAATCATTTATATAGAGTTATTTTTAACTATTGTTATTGTAAGTTATTTTAAACTACTTATTTGAAAACTTTTAACGATTATAAAAATATATTTAGGAAATAATTTAGTTAATTTGAGATTACAATTTAGTTTTTGCATTTATCATTACAATTTATCACTTTTAACTATTTACAAAATATTATTTGGTTTTTAGGTGGAACTGAAATTTATATTTAAGTTGATATTGTAATATTATATTTAAGTTAGCAATTTAAGAATTTTGTCAAAACTGTTCAAAGGTTGTAGCTTTAAACCGATAAATGTTTACATATAAGAATATATTAAATCTAATAAATTAATTATAATATATTAAAAGTTAAAGACATAACTTTATAAGTAGAAGTAAAATATTATTTTAAAATTGAAATTTATTTTATTTATGATTACACTTTAGGTTTGATATTTATTTAACCTTAATAACCAACTTATAATCATTATTAGAAAAATACTACAATTTATCACTTTTAACCATTTACAAAATATTATTTGGGTTGTTTAAGTTAGACTAAATTTTATATTTGATTTGACTCTGTAATGTTATATTTAAATTAATAATTTAAATATTTTACACAAGTTATTCCAAAATTGTATCTTTAAAATGATAATGGTTTATATTTAACAATATATTAAAACAAATAAATTAAGTATAATATGTTAAAAGTTAAAAAACATAACTTTATAAATAGAAGTAAATATATTATTTTAATATAAAAAGTTAGTTTATATATTATTACACTTTAGGTTTGATACTTATTTAACCTAATTAACCAAATTATAATTATTATTAGAAAGAAATTGAAAAGTCATGGGAGTTTCAAATGAATGTGGTAAAAGAAAAAATGCATGGGAGTTTCAAATGAATGTGGTGAAATGAAAAATGTTTCTTTATAAGTATACTAGACGAATTCCCGCGCGTTGCGCAACGAAGATTAAAAATATATTGTTAAAATATTGAAAAATATATGGTTAAAATGGTTATGTTATTGACATTAACTTTGAAATAATATTTTTACAGTAATTATATATATATATATATATATATATATATATATATATATATATATATATATATAATATCTGTTATTTTGAACAATAATATTCATTGAGATTAACCCACATTCCTCATTAATAGAATTAAATATAGTTATCTATTTAGTATTATTTTTAACAATTATTATTAGTGATTAAATATATTCTTATTTATGTGATCATTTTCTAATTTCAATAATGATGTTCATTTAAAGTATAATTTATTTATAGCTAAATGTAATTTATAATTTATGTTATTATCATTTAAATTTGTTATTCATTAATTTTAAACCACTTATTATTAATAATAAGTTAAAGAATACTTTTAAGAAACACTTAATATTATTATTAAAATGTGAAACATACACTAAATAATAAAGTGATAAGATAGACAATTTGCATTTCAAAAGAGACTTGCGTGGATAATACGACATATCCATGTAATTTGATTTTATTATTTATTATTATTGCTTATTAATTTTAAAACCACTTGTTATTATTAATAAGTGAAAGAAACTTTTTAAAAAACACATATTATTATAATTAAAATGTTCAACATATACTAAAATATAAAGTGATAAGATAAACAATTTGCATTTTAAAAAATGCTTACATGGATAATATGGATAATATGACATATCCATGATTTTAAATCAATTGTTGTTTTGAAGCAACATGAACATAAAAATATGTATACAATAGTTAATTAAATATTATATATATCACCTTCCATAACATATGATCGATAATATGAATCTTATCTAATTTACATTAAAATTTCAACCACAACATACAATAATGTTCTTAAAATAATACGCAAATGAAGAAAATACAAAAAAGAATTAGTATATAACAAACTTACAAATTAAAAACTTCAACATAATAACATGACTCGAAAAATTGTTCAAATCCCTCAAACCAACACAAAAAAACTTTAAACTTGTTTTCTTTGTGAATTTTGTATGTGATTTGTATTTGTGTGTCTACTAAAAAAGATTGACCTTTTTATAGTAGAGTATCCATTAATTTTTTATTAAATATATTATATAAGTTACAAAACCTTTGAATTATTAATCATTATTAAGAAACTTTTGAGTGGTATTCATTAAAATAAGAGGTTTCAAATGCATGAGGTTCAAGGAAAAATACTAGCTTTATAAGTATGTATGATAATGATAATGATAATGATAATGATATATATATATATATATATATATATATATATATATATATATATATATATATATATATATATATATATATATATGGAAATAAGGGTTTTTTTGCGGAAAAGTCTCTTTATCGGATAACCGCAGATTCGAATATCCGAAAATTTGGATAGTTAAGTTTTAATATTCGAATCTGTATCTGAATTCTCGGATAATTCGAATACCCGAAAATTCAGATACAAATTCAGATACCAATATCGCATAACCGAAACTTATCTTTTACAAATATTAAATTTGTGTCATCGATATTTTATATGTACCTTGCAATAAAATTAACATGACAAAGAGCTAAATTTGCAAATCAATTAACAAATAAACGTTAATACGAGAAGCATTTATGTATTTTCTTCCTAGTTTATCTATACAGTGGCTTTATAGGTCACTTTGTTTCTCTTGTAGCCATTGAATACGTTTATGTATTTTCTTCCTAGTTTATCTATACAGTGGCTTTATAGGTCACTTTGTTTCTCTTGTAGCCATTGAATACGTTTACGTTTATAAGTCATGAGGTTTGTAAATAAATTTACATCACCATTAACTTTACAAGTAAATTAACAACAATTTAGATTTGCAAACAAACTAACATTACAATAGCTTCAAGCAACCTTTGATCAGAAGTTTCACTATCTTCTAATTTCAAATTAGAAATAAGATATTCAAAATTTATTAGAAAATATTATTTTTCTGATTTTAGATATCCGAAATATTCGAAATTTCTCACAATTGATTTCCGAATATGAATCCGAAAATCCAGACATCCGAGTTTTCAGATATCTAAAAATACGAATATCCAAAATTTCTGACAATTTTAAATCGGATTTTCGGATCAGATGTTCGGATTTGGTTATTTTTGAACACACCTATTAACAAAATACATTTATACAAACATTTGTGTGTCATGATTTTTGACTTTTTATTAATGAATGATAGATAATCTATGACATATATTTGCGACACACAATATTATGTCATGATTTTAGGTGTTATATATATATATATATATATATATATATATATATATATATATATATATATATATATATATATATATATAGTGAGGTTTAATATAGAACCATTTATTAACAAGGAACTAAGGAACAAATCGTGAGCGTCGAAATTTAAAGCGATCAACAGCCAAGGAAATGGATGTACACTTGTACAATGGACGCACTTACTGATGGGTTATGAGCACTACATCAATCCTATGGTGCACATGTAAAACCCTAAAACTTTGGATCTAGGTTTATCTAATTGTACATGTAAGTTATCCAAAGCTCATAAACCCTAGATCTAATATACTATAATTGAAATTAGGGTTTAGATATTACCTTTGATTGTTATGTAGCAATAACAATCTATTCCTTCTTGTAATTGGCTTCAGAAAGCTTAGTGTGTCAAGTGTTGCACCTCTAATGGAGTCACAAACACCATAAACAATAAGGATGAAGAAGGAGGAGAAGGAGAGGAACATAAACGTCCAGAAACCCTAAGAGATTCATTCACCTTGTTTTTGGGGCCTTAGGGGGTCCTTATATAGTTAGGTCATTAGGGTTTTCAACTAGGAAACCCTAATCTGACTGCTTAAGCCCTAAGCAGCCCATGGACTCCTTTTAGAACATCCGTTTGGATGAATTCCTTATAGATTTCCCATAGAATTCGTCCAACCTATATTCCAAGGTGATCCATAGCCCAAATATAATTATCTTATAATTACAATTCCAATCCCCTCATTTTAATTAATCTTTTTTGACCACAAAATTCATTATCAATTAATTCTTGACCAATATTAATTAAACAATATGCTTTCTCCTTTAATATATTATTCTCATAATATATTAATAAATCATAATTAATCCTATCTCTCCATAATTCATTCTACAAGTTGCTATGGTGAAGGCAACCCAAAAGGACCATGCTCATAATCGGGTCAAGTACATACACATATAGTTATGGACTTAGACACTAATCCAACATTCTCCCACTTGGATAAGCCTAATAACTATTTTGCATGACTTCAGAACCTGATCAACAATCGTAGCTTTCAAAAGCCGATGTCAACTCTGATCTTATCAGAAGCGTGTCCTTTAGATAAGGGATCATATATTCCTCCATTCTGGATATCATATAGACTGAGACATGGATTTTAATCATTTTCTCTGTCTATATGTTGTTTCCCGATTTCAGATTTATGACGACTGGCAATAGACTACAATTGAGCACATCAACTCGGTCCCGGCTTGGCCAGGCGCTTAGAGTGTCATCACTATATCATCGAGGGGCCCACAGATATCGCTTTTATCCCACTTTGGGTAAAAGGAACGAATAAAATTCAACTCAATGCTCGCTTGTACTCACTCGCCGAATCACACACAACAATACGTTTTATAACACCAAGTTACTGGTGCGTTTACATATTATTAATGTGTAATCGACTCGCAAGATATAACTCACATATCTCGGTTTTAAGAATATAAGATATTACCGTCTCACCAACCACTCGTGATAAAATCCATTAAGCGATCCAAGTGAGCGTGAGTTTAATCAAATACTCTAATCTTATAGCAGCACTCATTAATTCTGTAGCAAACTTGTGCTATGTCTAAACACTTTAGACAATATACAGAGGGGTTCATGACAGTCTTTATTCATACCTACTTCCAAAGTATGAGCGACTGTGAAGGGTTTGAATAATCTTATTATTCAGGAAGTCAAAACATACAAAGTGAAACACAAGAATAATACAAATCGTATATTGTCCCAAACCTTTGAGTATAAATAAAACATTTTATTTAATCACCATATTGATTACTCATTATTTGTTGTTTCGGGTAATCAACTTCTTACTTGAATTATAACAACAGTTGTCCCATGCTCTCAGCATGCACACTATGATTTCCTATGGTCCTAACTTTGTGAAATAGATCAAATGAACACATTTCCAATGATGCTCATTTCACAATTCCTAATCCATTAGTGTAAGAATGCAAAATTCTCGCCACTACTAGAATATGTTAGATTCTAACACTTTATGCAATGGTCCTGTCGTAATATCACAACGCCAATTTTATTGTTTGTCATCGTTGACCATAATCAAATTGGAAATTATTTTCTTTTCGATTTGAATGGGAACATGTCATCTTCAGATGAAAAATCATTAGTTTCATTTCAACGATTAGTTTGCTTTAGAAAGCATGTCATAATAAAAATAAGACACAATGTATTGACAAGTATCTCGTTACTTTTGTGTATATTGAGTATGTGTTTTATATGTTGGATTCATTCCGTAAAAAAAACAAATCATTTCTATTTCATGATAACATATTTGATTCCGTAATATACATTAAAAATATCATTCACCATTTAAATATATTATACTTTCATATACAAATATAGGTTGGTTAATTTTAAATCAAAATTAAATCATAACCAAAACGATATATCCACACAATATGCAATCAATTTTTTACTAGAATATGTTAGATTCTAACACTTTATGCAATGGTCCTGTCGTAATATCACAACGCCAATTTTATTGTTTGTCATCGTTGACCATAATCAAATTGGAAATTATTTTCTTTTCGATTTGAATGGGAACATGTCATCTTCAGATGAAAAATCATTAGTTTCATTTCAACATTAGTTTGCTTTAGAAAGCATGTCATAATAAAAATAAGACACAATGTATTGACAAGTATCTCGTTACTTTTGTGTATATTGAGTATGTGTTTTATATGTTGGATTCATTCCGTAAAAAAAACAAATCATTTCTATTTCATGATAACATATTTGATTCCGTAATATACATTAAAAATATCATTCACCATTTAAATATATTATACTTTCATATACAAATATAGGTTGGTTAATTTTAAATCAAAATTAAATCATAACCAAAACGATATATCCACACAATATGCAATCAATTTTTTTATGATCGGTTAAAGTCCTTAAAAATCATAGCTTTTATGATAATGAGTTAGTAGAGTGCACTCATTGGTCACATTGTACGCAAAAAAACAAATGATATATGATAATGATTTTTAAATTAAAAGTCATGGACAAGGTGGCACAAGTTGAAAATAAAATTAAAAGTAATGTGCTTCATTGGTTGAACACAAAGTCTTGTTACCACAGAGATGTCCATGACGTGAAAATGAATTTATTTTGTTTATTCAATCCATACTCTTGGAAAATCAAGTTGAAAATAAAATTAGCAATTATATATCTTGTTAAGAACACATGAACAATATAGGCGAAATTTAATTGATTACCAAAGCTAAAGCACTAAATTGGAATAGATGTAAAAGTAGAAAAAAACCAAACGAACAATACAGAGGATATATACTTCAATTATCTCTAGGCTTGTTGGCTATTTTTTCAGGTAATAAAGAAAGATTTCATGTTAGTGTTTATGATGATGATAATTAAAATTTCTGCAAAATCAAATGAAAGGAAAGAAACTACACCAATTTGATTTAATAATGTGCAGTTAATGATATTAGCCGGCACAAAATGAGTTTATTTTGGTCCCCATTTTTCCTTGTTAAGATTTTAGCATGTCTTTGTTCTAAAAGAGTAAAATGAGTTTGTTAAGATATATACTTTTTTCTTTTGACCTATAATCGGAAGCAAACAAGAGATTTAACGAAAAACTAAAACTTGAACTTTCAAATATATATATATATATATATATATATATATATATAAAAGGTTAAGTTCAAATGAGAACACTATTTAATGTGAGAACGTGAGAACACTATTTTATGTTACTATTCTACTATGAATTTTGTATATACAACGATATAACATTATTCATCAACAAATATACGAACAATCACACATTAATATTCATATTAAAATTTTGTATGTACAACTTTATGACATTATTCATCACCGAATATATGAACAATCACATATTTAACCTTCACATTAGAATTTACTAAATTAATATATATATATATATATATATATATATATATATATATATATATATATATATATATATATATATATATATATATATACTAGTAGGATACCCGCACAATGCGCCGGCGCGGGATAGTTTTTTTCGACGCTTAATGTTTTTCCGGCTGGCTGTTTCGGGATAAAAAACATGGGATGAAAATACGACATCCAGTGATTAGATTCTTTTCAACATCCGACGAATAATTTATTTTAATAGGCGACAAATAATTTCTATTCAACAACTAATTTACTTTGTAAACAGGTTAACAAAAATCTCTCTAATTGTGGTCATATTTGTTATTAACTTCAATGGCTAAATACAAGCCCTACGTTTTTCATTGAAATTTTAATAATTAGCGTTAGTTGGGTGTTTTTTTTGGTCAATGTTCCATATAAAGACGTCAAATTCAAATTCAAAAAAAAAAAAAAAAAAACATGCATAACGCACATTGTTATTGTTTCAGTTTTGCCTTTGTTGGATGTCTTTATAGAATCGACATAATCTTTTTCCTAAATACAAAAATTAACAATATAAATCATTTTTTTTGTTTTTTACAAAATATAGTTTATTGATCGTGATTTGTCCTTTTGGCATCTAGTTTCCATTTTTAGTTTGTTCGATGACATGTAGAAATAAGTTCGTTTTCATTTTAATATCAAATAACTAATTATTCGTTAAGCCAGTTATTAGCCAAAAAAAATCATTGACACATTCGTTTAAATATTATAGTCATTGATAAACTCACCATGTAATCTTTTTGTTTTTCATCTACCTATTCTCTGTCAGTTGCCACAATCCAATTGAAGCCTATTTTATATAGAATATTAAAACCCGATTATATGATTCTGTTAAGTATTTTAACATGTACAATATAAGTTTTTAACATGTATTATATAACTTCTAGTTTTGAATAGCTCAAATGTACTCTTATGTATTTAAAATATTTATATCAATAATAGAATGTGTCCCATGTTACCTCTTTTTATTCATACAGTGTTAACATAAAATATTATCCATATTTACTAATATTATTCTCATAGCATAACAAAATTTCCATTTATTTTTCAAATCTGATTTACTTTTATAAATGACAAACAATAATTAAAATGATTAGTAGCCCACAAAATAAATTAGCCCATAAGAAATGAGTACATATAAGCCAACATGCTTCTTAAATTTTTATTGTGCCCAATTCCTTCATCTTTTCGTGTGTTTATCCCATCGGCAAAATTCAAACTAAAACTCCATCACCTTCTTTTCTTCTTTGTTTCTTGGCTTGCAGTTGTCTGTTAGGCTCCTTAAGAAAATGATGATATGATGCGATGGACAATTTTATCATAAAAATAGACTTACTTTTACACCATTGATCACACAAAAATTTACCTAGTCACTAAAAATTGAAATAGGAAGACGCTTTACAATTGTTGATATTTGTTGACAATTCTCCCAATAGCTTATTTTTTTCAAGTGATATAAGCATCGATTTAAAGATTCTTGATATCAGAATTGACTTAAAAAGTCACAAGTATTTAACCTTTAAAATGGAATTTTTAGGTTTTAAAATAACATATTCTTGACTTCAAAACCTCAACTTTTAATGTCTTTTAAAAAGTTATTTTGAGTGTTCACTAATCACATTTTCTGTTTTCGGGACAAACCAAACCTCATCACATTTTTCCTGTTATTGATTTTTTTTTTCAGTTATATATTCTGAAAATGTTTTCAAGACATATAAAAATGTATGATGTTTTCTGAAAATATTTTTAAGACTCTTATTTAAACATATTTTCTACATATGCTTCTCACTTATACACGTTTCTGAAACAAATCACACAATACATACATAACATTATAGAGTAAATTACACGAATGGTCCCTATGGTTTAAGGTAATTTGCGCGTTTTGTCCCTAACTTATTTTTTTAACTCAGAAGGTCCCTATTGTTTGTTTTTGATATACGCTTGGTCTCTGTCTTACCTAAAAAAACTATTTTACCCTTGATTTTTTAAAGGGTTAATGTCATAAAAACCCTCAAGTTTTCAGGGTTTTGTCGGTTTTGCCCAAAGTTGAATTTTATGTCCGTTTTTACCCTAACATTTTCCAAAAAATGTTCGATTTTACCCTTTTACCGGTGATAATAAGTTATCATTATATTAACTTCGCAAAAAAACCCTTAAGTTTACACTTTTTTTACGTTTTTACCCATTAAATTTATAATTTTTTTTTACACTTTTACCCTATGTATTTTTTTTCATATTATATGTATTCAAGCAGAGAAATCATATGAATATGTATATTATGAAAAAAATATACTTAGGATAAAAGAGTAAAAAAAATTATAAACGTAAGGGTAAAAACGCAAAAAAAAAATGGTAAACTTAAGGGTTTTTTTTGCGAATTTAATATAATAGTAACTTGGAAAACCTGTTATCACTGGTAAAAGGGTAAAACCGAACATTTTTTCGAAAATGTTTGGGTAAAAACGAACATAAATTTCAACTTTGGACAAAACCGACAGAACCCTGAAAACTTGATGGTTTTTATGACATTAACCCTTTTTTAAAATATTTAAATAAACACACTCCAACCCCAACCCCCATCACCTTACCTTACCTATCCTATCATTTTTTCCTATTTAAATAATAGTTTTTTTAGGTAAAATAGGGACCAATCGCGTAACAAAAAACAAAAAGTAGGGACCAAACGCGTAACAAAAACAAACAGTAGAGACTTTACGAGTTAAAAAAATAAGTTAGGAACCAAGCGCGCAAATTACCCCAAACCATAAGGACCATTCGTGTAATTTACTCAACATCATATGGAAATCTTGGATATGGATTTTAGATGGAAATCATGTACATAAATAATAAAACACTTCATAACATCATCAATATACAACACCATACCCCTTTCGAAAAAAAAATATACAACACCATACTTTCAATAGAACTTTCAAATAAACTGTAACTTCTTTTTCAAAATAAAATAAAATAACTAAATCACATATACTTTCAATTAAAATTTATCAAGAATAAAAAGATTTTTTGTCACTTTCAAAGGAAACTTCGGGTTTCAAATGAAAAGTTAAGCACGGTTTCATAAAACTAAAAATGGAAAAAACCTTGAACCTATATCGTTCTCTGAAGAACATTTGGAAGAAAAGATAATAGCCTGAACAGATTAAGCCATACAAATAAAACCCACGAAATACTTTGCTCTGTTATGGAAATCACATAAAGCTAAATCCCTCTCTTGCATATGGGATTCGGATTGCCAAGGTTGAAGGAAAAAAGAAAATGCTCAAAAATCTACAAATATAAAAACATTCAGAAACTAAAACGCATTTGGCATGCTAAAATACAACACAAATGGAAATCTTTACCGTCATCACTTGAAACTCAAACATCACCTTCACTTTTTTCTAGAAATCAAGAACAAAACACGGTACTATTCTTCATTCTACGGACTTTAAAATAATCAATCATTAAAACCTGAAAAATAACCAAAATCCAGAAAACTCAAAATCAAAGAAAACCAAATAAATCACCAGATTACGACATTAAATCAAACAAATATAACAACAAACGACATATGAACAACTATGTTTCAAGACGATAAAATAATGTTGATAACTATAGAAAAATATGGAAACCCTTTTTCAAACAGATCCATATTCCCTTTTTCATCTGAAATTTTTTTCTCATCCGAAGTTGAAGACCTTCTCACTACAACAGACCTGAAACCCATGAAGACAGGTATTACTATTTTTTTTTAAATGAAATACTTCATCGGTTGCACACACATACACGGTTAAAAGCACACAGTTAATAACACACATGCTATCACAATATAACTTCGACATCCCCTGCCTCCAACATCTAATATCTGACATCAGCCTTTGACTTTTCAACTTTGTCATAGCCTCAATATTATATTTTTTTAAATCTTTACCATTATCTTCATTCTAGCTTGATCTGCTAGCAATTCAAATATACACCAGAATAAAATCACAAAATCAGTATTTCTTATGTGTGAAATCGAACCTGTAATGATTGTGATAGAAACAAAAAAACGTAATTAAAAATAGCAAAGGCTGAAGTGGTTCGTTCAACAAAAAAAGATGCAATAAACAAAAATATAACCTCCAAAAACTCTAGAACACCAAGAAAATTTGGAGGTTCATTCATCATGTTCCAGAACATTGGACCTGAAAAAAACATGGTGCGTTCAACAGTCTTGAGAAGAAAACCAAAAATCAAACCAACTAAAAAAACCCAACCTATCTCTACTTCAAGATTATTTGAAATCGAAACTAACACAAAAATCGGTTAATACACATGACATAAGGAAAGAGATTTTGACTACCGATTCGCAGATGGGATTCCATATTCGTAAGTCGATGAGTGTAACGACGGACGTGAGGAATGGTGAGGTTTTTGAGCGAGATTTAGGTGGCGTCGTTAAACGTTGACGGTGATGTAGAGTATAGTGGTGATGGTTACCGGTGGCGGTGTTGTAGAATTATGTGGCTTGAATGGCTTCTGAGAAGAGGAAGAGTTTTAGGGTAAATGTGTAGAACGGCGGAATGATGAGAAGCAATGAAATATTAGGGTGAGGTGTAAATTAAGGCAACAACGTGTTTCTCTATATCCGTTTCTATGTGTGTTTGAGAACTCTTTATTCTGATTGGTTGAGAGTATTTCACAAGGATTACGGATAGAAAAATGATCACCGTTGATTTTAGATCCAATGATCCAAAACTGGTTTCCTTGTTTTTTTAAGACAAATGTCTTAAGTTTTGATGGGCCCACAATTATAAACTCTTTATAAAATAGTATATATATATATATATATATATATATATATATATATATATATATATATATATATATATAACTAAATAAATAAATAAGGGTAATTTAGTAATTTGTTTAGTAACTTCCAAAATTAATCCCTATAATCATGATATTGACATAATCTCTCTAATTTAAATCATGGACTACAAAACCGACTATCATCGGCGTTTTCTTTCTGGCCCGATCAGCAGCCACACGAATGGGGGAGGCAAAGAAGATCGTTGATCTCCAAGAGGGTGTTTTAGGTGGTTTAATCGACTGAATCGGATGGAGAGGAGGGTGAAGCGAGGGCAACAAGGGTTGTTTAGCAACTCTCCGCTTACTCTCTTATGATTCTAACAGCGAGGGGTGAGACCAGAAAAGGGTCCGACGACAGGTGGGGATTCAATTGAATTTTGGGAATTAGGGTTTTCAAAAATTTTGATTGACAGAAATATGCAGCCAGAAATTTCAGAAGCAGTCGCTATACAAAATATGACGAGGGTTCTTGGCAAGAGAGGTAGGAATGAGATTCCACATGAGATAATTGAGGTTAGTCAGGATGAACTGATGAAGAATCGACCACGAGAAGACTAAGTCAAATCAACTGGAATAGCTTTTGGGCCCTCATATCAGGTAATTGGTTATATTTTCTTGGTCTCATGGTAAGAAGTAAGAACCCTGTTTCAGTTTGTAAGATTGAAAATGCTTTTTGATGTTCTAGAATTGTACTTATAGTCTCCTATTCTGAATTATTTTCAGTCGGCTTCTTCAGGGAAGGGGAAACATTAGATTGGATCTTTATACTTTGATATGAGATCTAAAGAGATGGAATTGGCAGAAAGGCGCTCAAAAGGCTTTCTCACAAAAACAGAAACACAAGCCAAGTATGGATGGTAATAAACTCATAATTTTTTTTTGTATGTTGCATGTTAATGTTGTATCAATTTTTATTCTACAAATGAAAAGCGTTGCAAAGAGTTTTGCTTGGTTTTCTCAAGAGCTCGTCAATGTTTCTGAAATGGAATCATGAATTCCAATTATGTTGGAATGGAATCATAAATTCCAATTCTGTTGGAATGGAATCATGAATTCCAATTCTGTTGGAATCTAAACTACAATTTGGTTTTGTTTTGACAAAAGTTGATGCTTGAAGAACGGACCGCAAATTTGAAAGTGATTCTAAGCATTCTCAGAGAATATTATTCTTACATGATTTGATTCATGACAGTTATTTTCATTAAATGCATAATTTCATGGATGATCAAGGAAAGAGCTATTCTTCTGATAGAATAATATATAATAGAATGATAGGAGTTTATGTAATAATATATTCTGCTAGAATATTAAGGTCGAATACTATATATATAATTTTATTTGTTATTAGTGAGTATTTCATTGTCATAGACTATTATATAAAGTTTTTATTTTTTTAAGAATGTAATGAAAAAATTGAAGTTGTATCCAAAAATGTGTTTATTAGTCGGTATTGGCATTCACATAGAATATCATTCTAATAGAAACGTGTATCCTGAAATTTGTAGAGAATCTGATTCTAACAGAATAGAATCGGGTTTAATTATAAAATTACGTTATAATTAAAATTAAAGTAATTAAAAAAATTAAAATTTTAAAATCAAGAGAGTTAATTATCCCCAAAAATATGGAATTTTCCTTTTTTAAATTTATCTCAATTGTCTAAACTACCCTTAGAATGAAATTAGATGGTATTTTTCAATTATCTTTAATTTAATAATATATATTAATCACTTTCTTAAATTAAGTAAAATGATTGGTCCACATTTATGCATACAATAACACAATAATTAGTGTAAACAAAATAACCTAAGCCTATATATATATATATATATATATATATATATATATATATATATATATATATATATAGAGAGAGAGAGAGAGAGAGAGAGAGGTTCATTTGAGACCACCTATATTTTGTGAGACATAGGGACCAAATCTTAGTCATTGATCAAATTTGATCTTGTGGTTAAAAAAAAAACCCTGATTAAAGCGCTTAATTAAACACTCAAGGGTAGATTAGTCAGTTTTTAATCATATAATGAAATCCCCTGATTTACATGATCTTTCCTTAATCAACGTAACAAAATCAGATTCGCTCTTTCATCCGTTGATTTCCTCATATGGTTTTCTTAATCGCAACAATATTTTGATTGAATGAGAAGCAAAAAACTTGAGTTTTGTACGTTAATTGTCACTTACGCTGCGATGATTTGTGATTTTACAGGCTTGTTTAAAGAGATTTCAACAATTGATTAGTAGTTCACATCGATTTGAAGCTTTCACGAGCGGCTGATCATCAATTGATATCTTCGATTGAGATCATTTTCAGCAATTGGAGGTTTCATCGGAATCAGATCTTATCCCCTTCATTTGATGATTTTCAACTTCAGAACTAGATTGAAATTGATTTTTCACCAAAATACGCTTTCATCAAGTCACATAAACCGATGTTAACAATTGATCATAAGATTCATATCGCTTTCAGCATTTTCAAGCTTCGACTTTGCTTCCTGGTAAGCACTTTCAACTATTCATCATCATCATCATCAGATCGAGATCGATTTTCAGCCCCTTCAGTCTTTGATTTTTACTCCTAGATCTTAAATTTTCAATCTAATAATGTATGTACAAAACAATTACTGTTCTCTAGCAAATTCTCTTAAACCATACATGCATTCTATGTGTTTGATGAAAATCCTGAATGAACAAAGATTTTGATGTATCATTCCCCTTTCCCATGGCTAATGTCTTCTTTAAGAATTGGAGTATACTTCTTAAAATATGAGTCATAATTGGTATAAAACAATGTAATGTTAACTACTTTTATTATATTTACCATAGTTTTGTTAAAACATGTTTTTTTTTTGTCAAACATAAAAATACTGGAGATGTCCTTTTAGCATAGTTTGGTTTGAATATGCTCTTGTTAAGTTGCAGAAAAGGATTGTGCTAAAGAAAAGACTATATGCTCTTAAATTTACCATATGTAAATTCAGGTGCATGATATACATAAGATGTTTTTAGAATATGATCATTATTATAGTTTTTTTTTTTTAAATTTGTTTCCCATCAAACACAACAGGTTAGATGCCTCTTTTAGCAATGTTTATTATTCTTATTAATGTGTAGTAAGGGGATGTACTAAGAAAGATTATTAAATTCAGAATATTTTTTGTCAGTGTTTACATTGTGTCTTGTATGATCAATTACATTACATAATATATTATTATGATGTATAATCACTCATAGACTTCATTTTGAGATCTTTGATTGTTTCCATACTTGATTCTAACAATTATTTCATTTATGGTTGCAGATAGTTGTAACTGATGAAGCTCAACTTGAAAGGAACTTGAATATTTCAAGCTATAAGTTTTCAACTACAAGTGTCAAGATTAATAAATATGTAATAGATTTTATATGTCACAAACATGTAATATTTTTTATGGTTTTTGGTGCATTGTTATGTGAATATAACTTTGTAAGACCCTTTTGAGATTATTCATATTCATCCCTTTATCTAACATGACAACCCAATGATCGAGTTTTATGGTTTTCAAATTATCAGTGTTTATCTAATCATTGGGATTCTTTGTTTTAGTTTCATCCACTATGTTGGCTTTTGATACTGTTATTCGATTCATTTGAATAAATAAAATTAATGTAAGATATTTAGAAT
Organism: Lactuca serriola; assembly: GCF_051521515.1. Taxonomy (NCBI): domain Eukaryota; kingdom Viridiplantae; phylum Streptophyta; class Magnoliopsida; order Asterales; family Asteraceae; genus Lactuca; species Lactuca serriola. Next base: position 198,672,371 of record NC_136411.1, read on the forward strand.
TCAACTATAATATGAAAATTATACCATAATAAATAACACATTAATCATTAAACTAACAATATCCTTGTAACTTTAAGTTTTAATTTTAGAATATTACGTATTCTAATATCAGAATATGAACGTAATTTAAAAATATGACACATACTTTAAGAATATGAAAAATAATTTCAAAATATTTCACATTACTTAACTGTTAATCAAGTACTATCACAATACTTCACAAAAGATATATAAAACCAAGTTGTTTTCAACAAAAAACAGACTATCTAAAATCATATATTACATATGATATAACAAAAACATTAGAAGCAAGTTGTTTTCAGTAAAACCAGAATTTCTAAAATGATAATATGACACATATTTTCATAATATTTCACATTACCTTACAGTATGTCAAGTGCTATCAAAATATTACACATTACTTTAGTGAAAGGATTAAAGAAAGTAGTTTCTAACAGAATAATATCTAATATAAAAAAGCAACAAATGACTCGTCAAATCATATGTGTATAATATCAAGTTATCAAGTAGAGATTTATAATATTAGAATCCTTACATAGCATAATTACATATTACACATAACAAAATATTATAACAATAGACTTTAATATCAGAATATTGCACAAAATTTCGAAATATTACATATTAACAAACTAATATTAAATATGGAACATTTAGAATAAATAGAATAATAACATATCAATAAGTATTAGAAAACCCAAAATTTAATTAGGTATTATTCTATCAGAATACTCTACATGTAACTTATAATATCCTACAACATTATTTTGTTATAATATTCTAAATATAAGTTTTGAAAATAGATAACATATAACATTATTCTACTAGAATATTTTACATATACACGTTATTTTCACTTAATATATCAACTTATTTAATTGAAAACATAGAACATTATTCTATTAGAATATTCTAGTTATACACTTATAAGAACAAACAACATATAATATTAGAATACTAGAATATTATACATCTGTGTATTATAACATAAAACATATAATATTACCCTAATATAATATTCATAGTAATCAACTTAAAACAAATCAGCTTTTACAAATTAGAATATTCTAATTGTAATATTATAGTTCTATACAAGTTACCGATCAAACTATAACATTATTTTGTAAAAATATTCTATATGTACATACAACATATTTTATTCTTTTAGAATATTCTAATTTTATACATGTTTGAAGTTAGTCTATAATTTTTTATAGCAAATAACGCATAATATTATTCTATTAGAATAACATACATCTCCTTTTTATAATGACAAACATAGAATATTAGTTTATTATAATATTGTATATACAGACTTTAATTTTAAGCTTATCTAGTATGTAAAAGATATTACTAACATTATACGACATTAACTACAAATTTCATGTATTATTATTTATAGCATAACTGTTCTTGAACCATAATATCATTTTATTAAACATTCACCAATCTTTAAACCTTCAGACCATAACTACTGTTTACCAAAGATTCAACCGTTCATGTTATTCAAAATATAGAAAACATAGCTGCAATTCAAAAAAAGGATAATCTATATTTATTAACCATTAAACACTTCTAAATATTTTATCAATTCAACAGTCGTCATTCCATTTCTTCCCTTTTTGCTCCAAGTTAAGATGTTTTGCTTGATCACATTTTCCAAACTCCAAAAGAATTATTATACATGAACATACAACCTATAAAATTATTCTATCAGAATATTCTACATATACATAGTAAATAAGTCTTATTAACATTACATATATCTATAAATTATAATATCATTTTTTTTTTGTAAAAAGGTCATTACATATAAATCTATAAAAACCAACAAAATTTAACACTATTCTAATAGAATGTTTGAAATGTCAATTTTTTTGAGACCGTAAGACCATAAGACCACTTTTCTCTAGTGAAATATTCTAATATTTCAGTGTTCATAAAAATATAATATATGTAATATTCTAATATTCTAATATTCTAAAACATAGAACATTATTCAAATAAAATTATTATACATGAACTTACAACCTATAAAATTATCCTATTAGAATATTTCTCATATACACCGTAAGTAAGTTTTATTAACACTACATATATCTATAAATTCTAAAATATTATTGTAAAAAGGTCATTACATATAAATCTATAAAATCAACATTTAACATTATTCTAATAGAATAATATAAATGTACAGAAAACCTATAACATTGCTCTTTTAGAATATTGTACATGAACTATAACAAAAAATGAACATTTGATCATAAAAAGTATGATATTTCAGATTGGTCAAAGCATAACTATTTTTTAACCATGACTATTATTCTGTGAAACATTCACGGGCCATTGAAACAACCATAACTATTATTCAAAACTAAAAAAAGATAACCAATATTCAAACGAACAAAACACTACCATGTCATTCATAATCAAAGACTTTCAAATATTCCAAAAAAAATATTCACGTTCTTCTAGTATGTTTCTTGCATCGATCCATTCCCTCATCATTTTTAATGACCATCCTTATCAACCTTTCCCTATTCCTTTGCTTCGTTAATTACTTTCTTATGGAATTGGAATCTGATTGGTCAAAGCATAACTATTTTGTATGCTTCTTACTCTGTAGAAAACCTTCTTTACCCAAGTCAATATTTCACATTTCCACTTACTGTTCCAAAATAAATTTCCATCTGTCGCATTAAGAACACATCAGAATCACATTAAGAACACATCAAAATAAATTTCATTAGCTTTCAATGTGTATCAAACACTAATCCTAGCTACAGTAAATAATTTCAAAAGTATTTAACCGAAACTACAATAAAGAAGTTCATTTCTAGCCCAAGCTATAGTGAATCTGCATTAAACACTAACCATAGCTAATATATAAATCTCAGAAAAGTAATTCCTAAATTAGAATAAATTGTTTAACAACTTCCAAAAGCCTATTACAAGAGATGCTTTAGAATCTACATTATGTAGAATCTAAATCTGAATATAATATTATCAAACTAAAACATCAAGAGATGAATTCAATTATGTCACGATAGAATAACAAATTCTCAAAATGTATTTTAGTTTTGACTTACCAAAGTAAGCAGTAACATCTGGTTAATCAATTAAATAACATCTTAAATCAAATTTATGAAGTAACACCTAACTTTACAAATCATAATACCTAGAATATTAAGTTACCAAAGACTATTTTACTAATATTTTTACTGGATCATCTAACTTATCAAACAAAGTAACATCTAAATCAAATTAAGAAGTACCATATTACTTATCAAACTAGAATACTTAGAATATCAAATTATCAAACAACATTTCACTAAATATTTACTAGATAATCCAATTACTCAAACAAAATAACATATAAAATCAATTTAGGAAGCAATTTATGTTTTCATAACATTCTATCATTTTCAATAACAATTTTCTTGTAGAAAATACGAAATCAATATAGAGTGCATTATGTTGAACACCTAGCGGGCGATCACTAAATTTACCAAACACTAGAAGTATGAAACTAATAAGATAAACCAAACAAACTAAGATCTTGAATCAAATTATAATTCTGATTCCAAGAATATCTCTACAGATTTTGTGAATAACTTCATTTATGCATAATAACATAGCTTGGATTGTAGATTTATTAACATTGAAATTGTTAACAGCCAAAAATGAGTCAATGGAATCTTTTATTACCTGATGAGAAGAATCCTTCCTCAACTAAGAATCATGAGAAGAAGTAGCAGTTGAAGGATTGGCAGAAACATGATTTAAGATCAGAATATGAATAAAAACGTTTAAAATCAAAATGACACTGAATCAAAATCGATGCAGAGTAGAATCAGAATGAGAAGAAATCTCATAGAAGCATACATCAACTCATAATCACATACATATTATAAAATCGACAATTAGAATATTTTAACTCAAAATCATCCACAAATATAAAATCAAGAAGAAATTATAGTATTATACGTCACCTGGATTAACTCTTGATGCAAAATATGAATCTGATTCTGTAGAATGATCCATTTGTTGTAAAACTAAGCTTCGATTTCATTTGATTCAGGAATGTTGATGCTCGAGAACTTGATCCGATTTTAGAATCAAAATAACAATGTTGAAACTCTGAATCAGAACGAAGTAGAAGATGTTGATGATCAAGATTGAATCAGACGAATTTTGGTGTTCGTATCGAGGTTACTTAGGGTTTTACAGATCAGAATGAAGAGGATTGAAGAGGATATAAAAAGTTTTTACGACATGAATGAAATAGACAGTAAAATCCCCTTACTGCCCCTCTGCACCCTTATTCTAATCTTGAAGTTCCATTTAATTGCAAAAATGCCACCGTTTTCTTGTGCTTCCTTATTGTGTAATCTAATTTTAATTTAGCCTTAGATTATTCAAGATGTGTGGTCAAGATTTGGTCCCCATCTCTCACAAAATACTATTGTCTCACATGAACCTAACCCTATATATATATATATATATATATATATATATATATATATATATATATATATATATATGAGAGAGAATAAGGTGACCAAAAGCTTAAGTAAAGGCTTATCAGATTAAAATAGAAGGTGGCATTAGCAATAAGAGATGTGGTGGGTCGCATATATGGTTTGCGAGAGTGAGTGGTAGAGAGGGAGGATAGAAGTGAGAAGAAAGTGTTACGACTATCACCTTTTGTTACTTTTTCACAGGAGCAATACCAAATAGTGGTGATGAATGAAACTCCATGTAAGTTGCAAATTAAAAAATCATTTAATCCATTTTTTACTTTTATTTACAAGTTTAAAGATAATTTTAAAGGAACCTAAAAATTCTTCATTTCAATCTAATAAGATTTCAGATTGATGTTCACTCAAAGTTTCTATCATCTAAAAAGTTGCATGTAACATCTCGAAATTCAGGTAAAGCTATTTAACCCTTCTCCTTTTCCCAAGTTGTCAAGTTAAGTCCCTTAAGTAAAATGTTAGGCTAGTGAGTACGTTGGGTGTACTGAGGAGTACGCTGCACGTACTCGCGCGCTTAATTTGGATGCGGACTCGCCTGGGTACGCTGGGCGTACCCAGGGTTACGTTGGGCGTAGTGAGCCCATGTGTAAACCCTAATTTGCGGCTTGTGCAATATAAAAGGAATGTTATGGACTTGATCTCAGGCTCCATTCCAGAGAGTGAAACCCTAATAGAGAGTCCTCCTTCGTTTCTAGCTAGTGTGTTGGTGTTCTAAGCTCCTAAGTTTCATTTCAAGGTGGTGGAAGAGAAGAAGAGGCCATTTTCGAGGCTAGAAGTTTGTGGGAAAGAATAGATCCGAGCTTTTCAGAGGTTGGAGCTTCTTCCTGAGGTAAAAAGCTCAAAACTTGCCTTGTCATTTGTGTTGTGTGCTTCTTGGACCAATTTCTAGGGTTTTTGGTCCCAAGATGGAGAATTTATGAGCAAATGGTCTCCATTGGCCTAGATCTATCATATTTCAGGACTATAAGAGTTGTATGTTCATAAAAATGCAATCTTGGACGTTAATGTTGAGCCATGCATGAGATCTAGACCTTTGGAGGAAAAAGGAAAGATGTTAGAGGGTGTAAGGACCTTTACAACCATGCCAAGGCTTAAAGGTTCCGACTTTATGGGATAAGAGGCTTAAGGAGAGTCAGATCTGGAAGTTGAAGGAGTGTCTTAACCGTTTAAGACCAAAATCCATGGAATGGCTGAAACTAAGACTTACATTGGGCGTAACTCTCAGTACGCGCAACGTAAGGGGTTGAGACCCTGATTGTGGTTCGCTGGCGTACGCCCCACGTACAGAGAAGGTACGCGCCACGTACTGCCTCCTGTTGACTTTAGTTGACTTTTAGGGTTTTGGTCAACCTTTGGACTTTTGGGTTAGGGAGGGGTAAATTTGTCTTTTACCCTTTTGAGGAAATTGTAGAGTGGATTTAATCTAGCCTTTGAGAGCCGTTATTTATTTGAGAGTATTGTTATGTGTTTAGGCGGGGGCTAGACCAGTGTGTTCGAGTGCGAGACTATCCGAGATACCGAGGTGAGTCTTCTCACTATACTGTACCTGGAAGGGTACCTATGTGTGACCGGAAGGTCTTATATGCTATGAAATATATGTGCTATATGTTCATATGTGATATGTATGTGTTATGTATGCTATGTATGATAAGGACCGGAAGGTCAAGATGATATGGACCGGAAGGTCAAGAGGACATGGACCGGAAGGTCAGGAGGTTACGGACCGAAAGGTCGATACGGGTAGGACCGGAAGGTCTACCGGGATTCGGGACGGAAGTCCCCTGAGACACTTCGACTGGAAGGTTCCACTGAGTTATGGCCTGGAAAGGCGTATGTGTTGTATGTGGTATTTTGGGGAACTCACTAAGCATTTATGCTTACAGTGTTGTGTGATGTGTTTCAGGTACCAGTGAGGATCGTGGGAAGGCGTCGGCTTGATCAGTACACACACATGAGGAGTCTTACATGTGATGATCTTGGGATGTGATGTTATGGATTGTTATGTGATACAATAACATTTTTATAACAATTATGAATGAAAGTGTGTTTTTAAAATGTGAAAAATTGTTTTGAAATTTACGTCGTTACAATTTGGTATCAGAGCCTTGGTTTGAGGGATTCGAGTGCAACTTCGGATGTATCTGAACTCAAACTGAGGATTTGAGAATGTTTTTCATAAATAAATAATTTTTCTAAGAGAGTAAAGGATTTTGGAACAAGGTAGAACGGAGCAGTGTGTACGATCAGTCAGCGCCCGGACGGTGATTTCCCAAAATACCCTTACATTATGTGTTATGAGATATGTTATGATATGATATGCATGCTAGAGTAGGCTAGGTATTCATATTAGGACGAGAGTGGCCTTATTTTTGATGCCTTAGCTTAGGATGATTTATGATGTTTGAGAGCGAGTAGATAGCAATGAGGAGCTTATGAGAGATCTACCGAAGGGTAGCCTATGCTAGCAAGGTGTAGAGTACTTGTGATCTCGGATCCAAGGAGGAGGACTTGGGGTGAATATTGATGCGGTGTGGGTGGTAGTATAAGGGCCCGTACTACCGAAGACACCATATCAGTGCGCAGTCCAAGTAAGAATCCTTAGGGTACTAGGGAACAAGTAGGGATGTGTTATCGAGTGCGAGTATGCTCGAGCGGATCTCTAGTATTTTATGTTGTATTTCAGAGAGACATCATGTTTGGGACACGCCACACACCTGAGAGCAGTGGTGTTAGCGAGGAGGAGATCCGCAGGCTGATTCATGAGGAGGTGGCTTCTGCCATCCGAGCCAAGATTCCAGAGATGTTTGGGTCTATCAAGACCATATTGATTGAGACCTTCGATGAGCGATACGCAGCAGTGACTGAGGCTGTGGCTGCTGTAGTTACTGCCGCCGTTGCTGCTGCCATGCCTCAGGGAGGTGACTCGTTGTTGTTTCGGGAGTTCAGCAACATGAAGCCACCAGAGTTTGATGGGACGCAGGATCTGATCGCTACGATGAGATGGATTTCTGATATTAAGGGATGCTTCTACACGTGTTCTTGTTCGGAGAATCTGAGGGTACGGTTCGCACTGAACCAGCTTCGCTTGGGAGCGAAGGATTGGTGGAAGTTTGTGACAGCGATCTTCACTCTTGCAGAGATTTCTGAGGTGACCTGGGAGAGGTTCACCACCATGTTCAGAGACGAGTATGTTCTCCCTGTGGAGAGGGAGTGGTTGGCTCAGAAGTTCTTGACCCTCAAGTAGGGTACTGATTCGGTTACTGTGATTACTAGGAAGTTTCATGAGAGGGCGATGTACTGCCCTGAGCAGGTGTCTACCGAGCAGGAACACATGAGCCGATATTTGAGCATTCTGAGGAGGGATATTCGGGAGTTCGTATCGAACTCGACTTACTGGAAATTTTCTGAGCTTCAGGCAAATTCCCGGAAGAGGGAGATTGAGTTGGAGACTCATGCCAGGGAGGAGGCCGAGTCTCAGGGGATGGACAGGCAGCTGGCACAGTCTCAGCCAGCAGCCAAGTGGGCAAAGCCCGCCGATTCGAGATCTGGAGGCCAAAAGGGCCGCACTTGCGGAAAGTCCGGCAAGGGATACGATGGGGTTTGTCGATATGGTGCTTTCTACAAATGTGGCAAGGAGGGGCATATAACCAAGGACTACCCCAAGGGATTCATGGTTTGCTTGCATTGCAACCAAACGGGCCTTCGGAAGGCCGAGTGTCCGCAGCTGTGGGGGACAACACAGGGAGCACAGCAGGGATCTGCCCCTGCCACCGTGGGTGCTACTGAGGTTCGGCCGGTGAAGGCCGAGGCACCAAAGGCACGCGGGAGAGCCTTCCAGTTGACGGCGGAGGAGGTCCGTGCATCGCCCGATGTCGTGGCTGGTATGTATTCTTTCATTTATTTATGTTGAGTTTGAGGTGTTGTGCTTATGTTATGATATGCGTAGGTACTTTTCTTGTGAATTATGTACCTGCTTTGGTGTTATTTGACTCAGGTGCGAGCCAGTCATTTGTTTCCTTGGCATTTAGTCAGCACATCAGTATCCAACGAGAGGCGTTGAGTCGACCTCTGCGAGTCTCTATAGCTGACGAGCGAGCGGTGTATGCTACAGATGTGATTCGAGGATGTATACTTGAGATCTTCGGTGTGGAGTTCCCGATAGATCTGGTCCCGATTGAGATGGGGGACGTATGTGTCATAGTGGGCATGGATTGGTTGAACCGATTTGGAGCTGTTATAGACTGCGAGCATTGGTTGGTGACGATACGAGACCCTAGTGGGGGAATACTTATGGTGTACAAAGAGGGTACCCGATGTGGGTCAACATTTTGTTCAGCTGCCAGAGCGAGACAGACTTTGCAGCAGGGATGCAGCGGGTTCGTAGACTATGTGATGGACACATGAGTGGCCGCTGGGAGGCCAAGTTCGATTGATGAGGTTCCGATAATGTGCGAGTTCCCAGATGTTTTTCCCGAGGAATTTTCGGGTGTGCCTCCCCGAGAGGAAAGTAGAGTTCCGTATCGATTTGGTTCCGGGGGCAGCACCTATCGTCAAGGCGCCTTATCGCCTTGCGCCGCCAGAGATGCAGGAGTTATCCTCGCAGCTTCAGGAGCTGTTGGGGAAGGGGTTTATTAGACCGAGTAGCTCACTTTGGGGAGCGCTGATCCTTTTTGTCAAGAAAAAGGATGGTTCACACCGGATGTGCATTGATTACCGGGAGTTGAACAAGTTGACGGTCAAGAACCGTTATCCGTTACCGAGGATCGACGATCTGTTCAATCAGTTGCAGGGGGCGTCTTGGTTCTCCAAGATAGATTTGAGGTCGGGATAACATCAGATGAGGGATCAGGATGAAGATATCTAGAAGACGGCGTTCAGAACTCGTTATGTGTATTACGAGTTCGTGGTGATGCCTTTTGGGCTCACCAATGCACCGGCAGCGTTCATGGATCTCATGAACAAGGTGTGTAGGCCGATGTTGGATCGGTCGGTTATTGTGTTCATTGATGATATTTTGGTGTACTCGAGATCTAGAGAGCAGCACGAGGAGCATCTGAGAGAGATTCTTGGGGTATTGAGATCGGAGAGGCTTTTTGCCAAATTCACCAAGTGTGAATTTTTGTTACGAGAGGTCCAATTCTTGGGACACCTCGTTAACTAGGATGGGATATTGGTCGATCCGGCCAAGATTGAGGCGGTTATGATATGGGAGGTCCTGAGATCACCCACCAAGATTAGAACTTTTCTAGGGTTGGCCGGCTATTATTGGAGATTTATCAAGGATTTCTCTAAGATGGCCGTGCCTCTCACCAGGTTAACCTGAAAGGGTGTTGCTTTTTCATGGGGTCCAGAGCAGCAGACTTCGTTTGAGACACTTCGCCAGAGATTGTGCAAAGCCCTGGTGCTAGCCCTCCCGGAAGGGATGGAGGATTTTGTGGTGTATTGTGACGCATCGATATTGGGGTTGGGTGCAGTACTTATGCAGAGGGGGCATGTGATAGCGTATGCGTCGAGGCAGCTGAAGCCTTATGAGATGAGATATCCCACCCATGATTTGGAGTTGGGGGCAGTGGTGTTTGCCCTCAAAATCTGGCGTCACTATTTATATGGGGTTCGGTGTACCATCTATACAGACCACAAGAGTTTGAAGTATTTGATGGACCAGCCCAATCTGAATATGCGCCAAAGGAGATGGCTGGATGTGGTAAAGGATTACGATTGTGAGATCCTGTACCACCCGGGCAAGGCTAATGTCGTAGCTGATGCCCTGAGCCATAGGGCGGAGAACGTCCCGATTCGAGATATTTGTATGCGGTTGACAGTGATGACTCCGGTGTAGGACACCATTCGGGAAGCCCAGGCAGAGGCCGTGAAACCGGAAAACCATAAGAGGGAGCGGGTGATTGGGCAGGTGTCAGAGTTCATTACCGATAGTCACAGGCTGATGACCCTTCAGGGTCGGATTTGGGTGTCGTATGCAGGCGGAGCGCGCACCGCCTTGATGGAGGAGGCGCATAAATCAAGATTTTCGATCCATCCCGGGGCTACTAAGATATATTTGGATTTGAAGAAGGATTATTGGTGGCCATGTATGAAGAGGGATGTAGCATGGTTTGTTGAGAGGTACTTAACATGTCGTAGGGTTAAGGTCGAGCACCAGCGACTGCATCGCATGTTGCAGCCACTTGAGGTTCCCCAATGGAACTGGGGATAGATTTCTATGGATTTCATCACCAAGTTGCCGAGGACCGCGAGGGGTGTCGACGCAATTTGGGTGATCGTCGACCGGCTGACGAAGAGTGCTCACTTTCTTGCTATCAGTGAGAGCTCTTCGGCTGAGAGGCTGGTAGAGATGTATGTGAGGGAGGTGGTATCGCGGCATGCAGTGCCGATCTTGATTGTATCAGACCGGGATGTACGTTTTACTTCCAGGTTCTGGAAGAAGTTCCATGAGGAGTTGGGCACGAGGCTGCATTTCAGTATCGCTTACCACCCACAGACGGACGGACAGAGTGAGCGGACGATTCAGATGTTTGAAGACATGCTTCGGGCATGTGTGTTGGAAATCGGAGGGAGTTGGGACACGTATCTGCAATTGGCTGAGTTTTCTTATAACAACAGCCACCATTCGACCATTGGTATGCCTCCCTTTGAGTTGTTGTATGGGAGTAGGTGTCGGACTCCCATCTGTTGAGGAGAGGTAGGGCAGCGAGTGATGGGCAACACTGAGATAGTGCTTCAGACGACAGAGCAGATACAACAGGTCAGTCAGAGGTTGTTGACAACTCAGAGTCGCCAGAAAAGTTACGCGGACAGGCGATGATCCGAGCTCGAGTTTCAGGTCGGGGATTTTGTACTCCTGAAAGTGTCTCCTTGGAAAGGAATGATTCGATTCAGGAAGAGGGGCAATTTGAGGCCCCGGTATATCGAGCCGTTTAGAGTGATCGCGAGGGTGGGCAGAGTAGCATATCGTTTGGAGCTACCTGCGGAGTTGAGCCAGATTCATGATACCTTCCACGTGTCTCAGCTGAGGAAGTGTATAGCCGACGAGTCAGCAGTGGTACCGTTGGAAGATATCCAGGTGGACGCGAGTCTGAATTATGTTGAGAGCCGATCACAATCTTGGATCGGAAGATCAAGGTTCTTAGGGTTTTGCAGATCAGAATGAAGAAGATTGAAGAGGATATAAAAAGTTTTTACGACCTGAATGAAATAGACATTAAAATCCCCTTACTGCCCCTCAGCACCCTTATTCTAATCCTGAAGTTCCATTTAATTGAAAAAATGCCACCATATTCTTGTGCTTCCTTATTGTGTAATCTGATTTTATTTTAGCCTTAGATTATTCAAGATGTGTGGTCAAGATTTGGTCCTCTTCTCTCACAAAACACTATTGTCTCACATGAACCTAACCCTACATATATATATATATATATATATATATATATATATATATATATATATATATATATGAGAGAATAAGGTGACCAAAAGCTTAAGTATAGGCTTATCAGATTAAAATAGAAGGTGGCATTAGCAATAAGAGATGTGGTGGGTCGCATATATGGTTTGCGAAAGTGAGTGACAGAGAGGGAGGTTAGAAGTGAGAAGAAAGTGTTACGGCTATTACCGTTTGTTACTTTTTCACAGGAGCAATACCAAATAGTGGCGATGAATGAAACTCCATGTAAGTTGCAAATTAAAAAAAAAATCATTCAATCCATTTTTTACTTTTATTTACAAGTTTAAAGATAATTTTAAAGGAACTTAAAAATTCTTCATTTCAATCTAATCAGATTTCAGATTGATGTTCACTCAAAGTTTCTATCATCTAAAAAGTTGCATGTCACATCCCGAAATTCAGGTAAAGCTATTTAACCCTTCTCCTTTTCCCAAGTTGTCAAGTTAAGTCCCTTAAGTAAAATGTTAGGCTAGTGAGTACGTTGGGTGTACTGAGGAGTACGCTGCGCGTACTCGCGCGCTTAATTTGGACGCGGACTCGCCTGGGTACGCTGGGCGTACCCAGGGTTACGTTGGGCGTAGTGAGCCCAGGCGTAAACCCTAATTTGGGGCTTGTGCAATATAAAAGGAATGTTATGGCCTTGATCTCAGCCTCCATTCCAGAGAGTGAAACCCTAATAGAGAGTCCTCCTTCGTTTCTAGCTAGTGTGTTGGTGTTCTAAGCTCCTAAGTTTCATTTCAAGGTGGTGGAAGAGAAGAAGAGGCCATTTGGAGGCTAGAAGTTTGTGGGAAAGAGTAGATCCGAGCTTTTTAGAGGTTGGAGCTTCTTCCTGAGGTAAAAAGCTCAAAACTTGCCTTGTCATTTGTGTTGTGTGCTTCTTGGACCAATTTCTAGGGTTTTTCGTCCCAGGATGGAGACTTTATGAGCAAATGGTCTCCATTGGCCTAGATCTATCATATTTCAGGACTATAAGAGTTGTATGTTCATAAAAATGCAATCTTGGACGTTAATGTTGAGCCATGCATGAGATCTAGACCTTTGGAAGAAAAAGGAAAGGTGTTAGAGGGTGTAGAGACCTTTACAGCCATGCCAAGGCTTAAAGGTTTCGACTTTATGGGATAAGAGGCTTAAGGAGAGTCAGATCTGGAAGTTGAAGGAGTGTCTTAACCATTTAAGACCAAAATCCATGGAATGGTTGAAACTGAGACTTACGTTGGGCGTAACTCTCACTACGCGCAGCGTAAGGGGTTGAGACCCCGATTGTGGTTCGCCGGCATATGCCCCGCGTACAGAGAAGGTACGCGCCGCGTACTTCCTCCTGTTGACTTTCATTGACTTTTAGGGTTTTGGTCAACCTTTGGACTTTTGGGTCAGGGAGGGGTAAATTTGTCTTTTACCCTTTTGAGGAAATTATAGAGTGGATTTAATCTAGCCTTTGAGAGCCGTTATTTATTTGAGAGTAGTGTTATGTGTTTAGGCGGGGGCTAGACCAGTGTGTTCGAGTGCGAGACTATCCGAGATACCGAGGTGAGTCTTCTCACTATACTGTACCTGGAAGGGTACCTATGTGTGACCGGAAGGTCTTATATGCTATGAAATATATGTGCTATATGTTCATATGTGATATGTATGTGTTATGTATGCTATGTATGATAAGGACCGGAAGGTCAAGATGATATGGACCGGAAGGTCAAGAGGACATGGACCGGAAGGTCAGGAGGTTACGGACCGAAAGGTCGATACGGGTAGGACCGGAAGGTCTACCGGGATTCGGGACGGAAGTCCCCTGAGACACTTCGACCGGAAGGTTCCACTGAGTTATGGCCTGGAAAGGCGTATGTGTTGTATGTGGTATTTTGGGGAACTCACTAAGCATTTATGCTTACACTGTTGTGTGATGTGTTTCAGGTACCAGTGAGGATCGCGGGAAGGCGCTGGCTTGATCATTACACACACATGACGAGTCTTACATATTATGATCTTGGGATGTGATGTTATGGATTGTTATGTGATACAATGACATTTTTATAACAATTATGAATTAAAGTGTGTTTTTAAAATGTGAAAAATTGTTTTGAAATTTACGTCATTACATTGCAGGTGACACATGAGGTGGACTCAAGGACATGAGCATCTATTTTAGGTATGTTAGGTGGATTTTGTAGGTTCTTGCTTAGAGGCATGCCATTTCTCACTACCTTTGCTTGCATCTCACTACCTTATCACTACCTTTTGTTGTAACTCAACAAATGATGAAAAATAAACATGACTCCTGTTGATTAACATTGTATCAATGATTTCTTACGAAATGTCAATCACACATCAAGATCTTTTAAAATATTTACATATTTCCATCCGGTAAGCTTTAAAGCAATTTCCCTAAAATCACCAATACCAAATATGTTTATGAGGTTTTGGGGACATTAATGTTGATATAAAAAAGTTATTGCTTGAATATGCTAAATTTATGTCAAATAGTGTTTCAGCTAGTGGTTAACTGTTATCAAACAATCTAATACTAAATAAGACATTAAATTAAAAGTCATGGACTCTAGAATGCAAAGCAATTAAAAAAAACTTTTGAAAATTGTTTGTTTAGGAGATCATACGTGTATGTGGTGACCCTTGAGCTTGTTTAAGGTCTACAAAAATCCAAACAAAGATTCAATCAACATTTCCTCAAGCTGACATCTAAATAACACCGGAATAAATAAAAATATTACATTAAAATAAATAAATTAGAACGTATACTTACCTTCTTCATATGTATTGATTGTTGTTAATATGAATATATAAAGTTAAGGCTTTATCACTGATTGATTCAAAAATAGAAAACTACCAATGTATAATAAAAAAGTAGAATCATCAAAAGAGGAGGAGAATGATGATAAATCAGGTAAAAGAAACACTAAACTGAAGCAATAAAAAGGAAAATTGAGAAGAAATTGGGGAAAACACATTACCATAACAAGGGCTTTCATAGACCTGTCTTTCCTGCAGAATACTCTTGAACCACTCAGCTTGGAATAAAAAAGGCAGTATCAATCTAAGTTGTTAAAGAGTATAAAAACAAACAATAAGAGCAAAACATATATACACTTGGAGATTATTTATATGTAGACACCCTTTTCTTACGTTTTTTCACTAACTTGAAAGAATAAGACGATGTTCAGTGTGGTCGATAAAAAAAGTGGTCATACTCACTTCCTTTTCTGTTGTCTCTCATGCATTTCCACAAATACTTTATATTTGGTTTACTTTTTGGTACAATCAAATTAGAGTATCAATATTCAATGTGGAAAATAGACTGATAGTTACATGTATGATCACCAGAAAACAAACAAAAATAAAAAAGAGGAAAAGAAAGTAGTTATCACCACCAATTTGCTAGGATCAAACATGGGTCTTCAAAAATATTATCATTAAGGATGAAAAATTATATCCTAAAACCTTGTTGATAGAATCCTAGAAACATGCAAAGAAGATATTCGACTCAAAATCCAAAGAGAGATAGAGAGTATGTGCAGAGGCAAGGCTTCAACAAATAACCGATTGTAATTTTCTCTACACCATTTTCATAGAAGCAAACCTAAATAGGATGTATTTTAGCATGAAGAATGGAATAAAAAAATAGGCAGCGTTCAATGGAGGGCGGCGCTGGAGGTGCAGGGCAGGTAGGAAGCAATCGGCGGTTGGAAGAGCAGACCAGAGGAGCGCAAATAAGATTAACATATGTATATCATTATAAGATGTTATAAATGAATATATAGTGGGAGGTTGTTGGACGAGATATGGAATGGATAATTCCTGGTTGACGAATTCAATTTACAGATAACTCTAGAACTTAATATGAGATATTTAAGGAGCTTGATGAAAACATGCATCATGTTAGTTTTTACTTTGGACCCGATCAAATAAGATTTCCATGCATAAAGTTGTTCTATTAGATGCTTTAAAGGTTATACCTCTTAAAATTCAGCATTTGAGGCTAAGTGTTTATATATATATATATATATATATATATATATATATATATATATATATATATATATATATATATATATATATATATATATATATGGAAATAAGGGTTTTTTGCGGAAAAATCTCTTTATCGGATAACCGCAAATTCGGATATCCGAAAATTTGGATAGTTAAGTTTTAATATCCGAATCTGTATCTGAATTTTCTGATATCTAAAATTCGAAAACCCGAAAATTCAGATACGGATTCGGATACCAATATCGGATAACTGAAACTTATCTTTTACAAATATTAAATTTGTATCATTGATATTTTATATGTACCTTGCAATATATTTAACATCACAATGAGCTAAATTTGCAAATCAATTAACAAATAAACGTCAATACGAGAAGCATTTATGTATTTTCTTTCTAGTTTATCTATACAGTGGCTTTATAGGTCACTTTGTTTCTCTTGTAGCCATTGAATACATTTATAAGTCATGAGGTTTGTAAATAAATTTACATCACCATTAAGTTTACAAGTAAATTTACAACAATTTAGATTTGCAAACAAACTAACATTACAATAGCTTCAAGCAACCTCAGATCATAAGTTTCAATGTCTTCTAATTTCAAATTAGAAATAAGATATTCAAAATTTATTAGAAAATATTTTTTTTTCTGATTTTAGATATCCGAAATATTCGAGATTTCTCAAAATTGATATCCGAATCTGAATCCGAAAATCTAGACATCCGAGTTTTCGGATATCTGAAAATACGAATATCCGAAATTTCTGACAATTTTAAATCGGATGTTCGAATTTAGTTATTTTTGAACACACCTATTAACAAAATACATTAATACAAACATTTGTGTGTCATGATTTTTGACTTTTTATTAATGAATTATAGACAATCTATGACATATATTTGCGACACACAATATTATGTCATGATTTTAGGTGTTATATATATATATATATATATATATATATATATATATATATATATATATATATATATATAGTGAGGTTTAATAGAGAACCATTTATTAACAAGGAACCAAGGAACAAATCGCGAGCGTCGAAATTTAAAGCGATCAACAGCCAAGGAAATGGATGTACACTTGTAAATTGAACGCACATACTGATGGGTTATGAGCACTATATCAATCTTATGGTGCACATGCAAAACCCTATAACTTTGGATCTAGGTTTATCTAATTGTACATGCAAGTTATCCAAATATCATAAACCATAGATCTAATATACTATATTTGAAATTAGGGTTTAGATACTACCTTTGATTGTTATGTAGCAATAACAATCTGTTCCTTCTTGTAATTGGCTTTAGAAAGCCTAGTGCATCAAGTGTTGCACCTCTAATGGAGTCACAAACACCATAAGCAATAAGGATGAAGAAGGAGGAGAAGGAGAGGCACAAAAACGTCCAGAAACCCAAAGGGATTCATTCACCTTGTTTTTGGGGCCTTTTGGGGTCCTTATATAGTTAGGCCATTAGGGTTTTCAGCTAGGAAAATCTAATCTGACAGTTTAAGCCCTAAGCAGCCCATGGACTCCTTTTAGAACATCCGTTGGACGAATTCCTTATGGGCATCCCATAGAAAAGACCGATTTTTTTTATGCTTTATAAAAATCAGAGTACCTCTTTTAATAAAAATGTTGCGGAATTTGTTCCCAGTAAAACATGATAAATACGTAATCAAAGCACTTCCGAAGAAAAGTATTTTTATTCATTTCAAAACATTTGGGATGTCATTGTTAATACAGAAACATAAGCATCAACAGAACTTACATTCATTATCACTAGTGATTTATATCTCCTTAATCTCTCAGTGTAATGTGACTTCATATCAACACCTGTGACATAAATAAACTGAGTGGGTCAGGTTGGGAAACCTGGTGAGTACATAGGGATTTCAATCCCACAATGTTATACCATATATATAGTTTAAAACTCACAAAATATACAATTTCACCATTTATATAAACAACTCTTATTCCACCCCGTTGATCATCACGACGAGACTATCTATACCCTCGGACCTAAGATTAGCCGTTTTACCTAATCCATACTCCCGGATCAGAAATGAACGACTTTACCTAATCCATACTCTCGGACTAGGGACGAATGACTAATCCATACTCTCGGATTAATGATGAATGATTATGCCTAATCCATACTCTCGGACTAGGGACAATGACTATGTCTAATCCATGCTCCCGGATCAATGTCATATACTAAGGTTTTATTCTCTGAGTATAATTCACTCGTACTCGTAAGAAAACACTACCCAATATTCCTCATAATTAATTTAGGTTTACTCTTTATCCTAAATCAGCATATATAATCAGGTATGTTCTTTAACAAGTATCCCAAGCAACATCAAATAATTCGCACATAAACATATATTTAATACTTCAATCGATACTTGTATTAAAATCATGTTCATGAAAGGGACTATGCACTCACTTGAAAAGGTGGTGATTCCAAACTCAGACAGCGCTTCGCTTCTTAAAAATAATTTTCTTCGACGAAACCTAGTATTATTACCACTAGAGTTTAGTCTATTATTTGTCGAGACTAATTAATAGTCTAGCTATTATTACTATTATATAAGCGTTAAACAATACTTATATAACCCATAATAATAGCCCAAGTACTTATTATAAGTTCCTAATAACGTTACTATAGTTAAATAAAAACAATATTAAAAATAGCGTAGGCGTAGATCACTTACAACGGGTTTTATAGAAACCGAGCTTTGCTTGGAGCATCGTTCCCGAGCCGAAAAGCTCTTCTTCTCGGAGCCGTCGAGCACTCCGGGGCTTCCGCCTCGTGCTAGGGAGGTTCCCTAGGCTTTTCGGGGGGTTTCGGGGCTAGAGAGAGAGATTAAAAAGAATAAAGAATGGGAAAGGTGTGAAGAAAATGAGGGTGGGAGAGGTTCTATTTATAGGGTGAAAATAGTTGAACTTGGTGCCACATGTCACCATCTAGTGGCAAGACTTGGGGAGAAAGCAATGGCCAAGATTGTGCCACATCAACCATTTTCGCACAACACACTTCCGACTTCTAAAATCCATACTTTCACATACGACCTCCGTTTTTGATGTTCTTTATATCCACGCATAGGTAAAAATAAGATCTAAAACATTCATTTTGACTCCGTCGGCTAATTCGCGATCGATCTTAAATTTAACGGTACGAGGAGATTATACTGTTAAATGTCCGTGTAAAATTCATAACTTCTACATACGGACTCTGTTTTCGTCTGTCTTTTTACCGTTGAGCTCCTATTAATAAGATCTTCAATTATCATTTAGGTCTCATAGGCTAAAAACCGCTCGAACTAAAATTCGAGTTTCGGGCCGTGCACTGCTATGCCAAATCTTAGAAAATTCATAACTTCCTCATATGAAGTCAGATTTGGGCGTTCTTTTTTTGTATGTTCTCGGTTTAGCGTATACTAGAACTTTTATTTGGATCGATAAGGCTAAAAAGAAATTTATCAAAAATTCACTATTTACTTCTCCCGGTGTCATGCCGGTTTTGACGCAAAACTTCGACGGGCGATAACTTATTCGTTATAACTCGGATTTCGGCCTTCTTTATATGTACGGAAATCTTGAGACATATTATAAAACTTGGTTAAGATTATTTATTCTAAATAATCTTGTGTCGAAAAGTCGTTTTCGACCCTATTCTCTCTAAATTGACTAACCCGGATCTACGGGCGTTACAAAAGCCCACTTCGTTTTGTTGTTTTTTTTCAATATTTAAGTTTATAAAAAACTTCAATATCAATTAACATCAACATTGATTATAAAAAACTTCGATCAGTTCAGATTTATAATGTGAATCTTACTGACTATTATTCACATTGTAAATCTGCTCAGATTCACAATGTGAAATTGGGCAGATTCACAATGTGCAGATGAGCAAATTCACAATGTGTATCTATATTGAAATTTCATTTTTTTATATATATATTTTTTTTATTTTACATCAATATGAATCTACATTTAAAGAGTACCAAAAAAATATGAATTTTGATATATTTATTAAATTTTTTCCATAAACAATAGGTTTTAACTTTTCAAAAAACAAAGAAATGCAGTGGTTTTTTGAAAAATAAAATCATTTCTTATATATCAATATGGATCTCTATGGAAAGAAGACGGAAAATCATGAACAATGGTATATTCGGTTTTTTTTTCCGATAAAATACATGGCCTAAAAAAATTAAACGAAAAAAGGAAATGAGTGTTGTTTTAATCCGGTGTATGTGTGTCTATTGTAAAAGTCTACAAACATTTTTTTTTGTCGTTGATCGCTTTAAATTTGGACGCTTTAGATTGGTTAATTGGTTTTTTGATTAATAATGGTTGTCTATTGAACTTATATATATATATATATATATATATATATATATATATATATATATATATATATATATACACACACACACATTAAATGTACAACATATATATTATTCATCAAATTGACAATATGTTTATATACTATTTATTTTACTGTGAATAACTCATATATTAACAAGTGAACATAAAATGATTTCGTGAGATCCAACAGCTGAGCAACATGTATGCAACTAGACATTGTTCATGAAAAATATAAACATATATTTTAATTAACAAATCAGATAATTACAACTAATCATTCTTTTAGTCTTCTTAATTCCATATGCTTGAGGAACTTCAACAAAAATGTCAATTTGTTCACAAGTTTACCATAGATAACCAAACATCAGTTGAATTTAACCCATCCAGTTTTTCTATAAAGGACCTCAAGACTGGAGCAATTCTTTCTCGTCATTATAACACATGCAATCTATACCCTTTCACAACACTAGTACGCTCATCTGCTCTTCTTGCTACCTCTCAGGATTGATGGCACACCAGGTTGGGTCATTTGGGTGTCCAAGTTGTAGACGTGCTTCATTTTAATTTTTCCATTTCTTGCAATAAAACTGTGAACTCATCTTTATGTAATGCTTTCCTATTATTTAAACATACTGGGTTGCCATTCTTTAATTCACCGTTTGTCACTTTTGCTCCATTTGATATTATCCATTGTGATCTTTGGGCATCTCCTGTATTGAGAAAAACATGTTACAAATATTATATGGTTCTTATTGATAATTTCACTTATTACGTATGGGTTTATCCTCTCAAATATAAATCCGACACATTTCTCAATTTCAAAAATTTCTATAAATTAATCTGGACTCAATTTAACTGGAAAATTAGATATTTCCAATGTGATCTCGGTGTTGAATTTGACAACAATGAGTTTAAAACTTTTGCCCAAACTCACGATATTGTTTCCTTTTTCTCTTTCCCACAGCCGTCTTAACAAAATGGACGGGCCGAACGTATGATCCGTCGTCTTAATGACATCATACGTACCCTTCTCACTCAGGCCTCGCTTCCCCACTTCTTCTGGGTTGAATCACTTCAAACCACCATATATCTCCACAATATCCTTCCCACAAAGCGCCTCAATTTTTCCACACCTGCATTTTTCCGTTTTGGCTGACTCCCCTCTTACGATCATCTTCACACTTTTGGGTGCACGTGCTATCCAAAAATATCAACTACTCAATCTCACAAGCTTCAAACTTGCTCCATTAAGTGTGTTTTCCTTGGATACCGGGACCACTTTCGTGGATATCGTTTCTATAATTCTGAAACATTTCTCAATTTCAAAAATTCTATAAATTAATCCAAACTCAATTTAATCGGAAAATTAAATCTTTCCAATGTGATCTCAGTGTTGAATTTGACAACAACGAGTTTAAAACTTTTGCCCAAACTCACGGTCTTGTTTCCCGTTTCCCTTGCCCACAAACGTCCCACCATATTGGACGAGCCGCACGTATGATCCATCGTCTTTAATGACATCATTATGTACCCTTCACACTCATGCCTCGCTTCCCCACTCCTTCTAGGTTGAAGCACTTCACATCGCCTCATATGTTCACAATATCCTTCCCACAAAGCGCCTCAATTTTTCCACACATGTGTTTGCCCTTTTTGGGTGCCACCATTCTTACGATTATCTTTGCACTTTCGGGTGCACGTGCTATCCAAAAACATTAGCTACTCAATTCACAAGCTTCAAACTTGCTCCATTAAATGTGTTTTCCTTGGATACCCATACCATTTTCATGGATATTGTTTCTATGACCCTTCTACCGGCAAAGTCCATTTGTCTAGTCACGATACCTTCGACAAGACCTTATTTCCCTTTGCCAACTCATCTCCTCCCCCGTCCTATGTTGGGTTATTTAATATATTGTGTCAAATTTTGTTTTGTATGTAGTTAGCCCATTTACGGTTTGGGCCTGTCCATCCGTATTTATTATGCTAGGGTTAGACTATATATATAGTGCATGAATGCACCGTATTAGGTATCAATTGTATTTTGCCCTACTTGCCTTTTTAGTAGAAGTTCATCATCAAGCTCTTCTAAGGAAATTATTATTAATCATTCGACACCAGTTTGATCATTGTTGTTCATTGTTTGATTTGATTTTCTAATTAGAATCATTCGATCAACTCACATTTATTCTAACAATTGGTATCAGAGCAGTAGATTGTGTAAACCATACACAATTCTTTTGTCGAGTCTTCTAGGGTTTTTCCGCTTTTATTGGATTTGTTATTTTTGTCTTTATCGTTTTGATCGATTGTTGATGCTGGATATTGATCCTTATTATTCCCTAAACTTGATTATAGTTTTACATCATGCTGCCTGAAGATCCACATACTCTTACTTTTAATCTTTCTAGCAGCATTGGATCTACTACCATAATCCCTATTCTCTTTCCTCAAGACAATGAAGTTTGGGCTCTACATTTTGAGGACCATGGAATTATGATCTGGCAAGCAATAACAGAAGGAACATTCATGCATGTGGGAACCAGAAGAGTCATCAAAACTCAGGCAGAGTACAATAATCTTCTCGTTGATGTTAAAGATATTCCTCAAGATGAGAAAGATAAACAGCTAAGCAACATTAAAGCCATGAGGATAATAAGATTTGTGTTACCCCCATACACGTTTCATTTGGTAAGTTCCTGTGAAACTGCGAAGGAAATATAGGACAGGTTGAAAGAACTGTATTCCAGTGATGAAGATCTTGAACATTCTCTTTAAACTTTACTTCTTTCTGAATTTGGTTCTTTTTCCCAGAAGTCTGAAGAAAAGCTTGATCAGACTTTCAATCGCTTTAACCATCTTTTGAGCAGGATTCTTAATCACAACCTGAAGCGAGAAAAGATTGAGAAAAAGGTTACCCTTATGAATGGTTTAAGACCTACGTGGAAGGCGGTTGTTTCCACAGTTAAAGCTCATGAACAATTCAACAATTATTCTTTGGCGCAATTAGTGGAAATACTTAGGTCCCATGAAGACGAAGTAACAAAGGAAGTGAAAGTTGTTTCTAGTATGGGTTCTTTGGCCTTAGTCACAAAGAGCAAAAATATCGCTGAAGAAGATTCGGAGTCTGATCTTTCAGATTGCGAACTTATGAAGGAGGAATATGCTTTAATGGTCTCTAACCCAAGAAAGTCTGCGAAGAAGAACTTTGGATGCTCCAAAAATAGAAACTGGAAAGGGTGTTACAGTTCTGATAAGGTGAAGGATGAAAGCTTCAATAACTCGCCAAAGGATGAAGTGAAGAAGGAAAACAAGCTAATGGGAGATTATGGCTATGACTGCAACTATTGTCATGGCAAAAATCATATGTCTAAGGAGTGTATGTTGAAGAGAATGAATGAGAAGAAGGACGAAGTAGATAAAGATGAAGCTTACCATCTTCTTAAGTTAGAAAAGCTTAAAAAGAAGAAGAACGCTGACAATGCTAAGCCTGCTTCAATTGTGTAGGAAGATGGTGATGAGTTCCGAAGAGTTGAAGTGTGGTAAACCGATTCGTAGGGATGAAGAGGCTCGCAAACCCACACATGGTGAGTGATTTGACAAGAAGGATGAGTTCCTAAGTACAAGGGAAAGTGTATGATGGTTCGTAGTGACGTTTCAGATCAAAGAGGATACGCCACTGATGGCGGCAAGACTTCGGACAACTGCTTCGCTGCGAAACCTGTCTCCGAGCAGATAAGCAAATGTGAGAAAGTGATCAACAAGGTACATTCTACTCTCAAATCTATAAATATTCCTGTCTCTAGGTATGAAACTTAATTAGATGATTTAAAATTTACAGTCTCAAGTTTAAGTAATACTAACTTAACTGATCAAATCAACAAGATAACATCAAAAAGTGAAGAGAGGCGAATGTGGCTTAAGAAGTTAGAGTCAGATTTATCTAGGTATAGGGATGTTTGATTTATTTGCAACGAGACAATTTCGGTCTTTTGAAACAACGAAACATTTTTTGTTTGATTGCTAAACGTGTTTACTTTAATATCACTCAGTTGCATATTGATTGTGAAATAGGAAAGAATATCCATAAAATGATTTTGCTCTTTCTCGAATTAAAAGAGGACGAAATCGATGCAGACTGTTACAAATGCGAATCCATTGTCGCATCTGAAGATGTCTCTAATTCTTACAAAGTTGGACTGGACAAAACTGAAGCTTACATACAGTCCAAAGAACATAAAGACATGTTGAAACATATTTTGAGTGAAAAAGATAAAGAGAAAATTAAATATGAGATTGTACATAAATTTGACTCATTATGCACTAAGTTGAGTTTAGAAAATACTCTTAATGTTGAAAATGTATCTGAATTTGATGATGGTAGTGAAATGAGTGAGATTTTTTTGGAGGATGAGGTTGATTGCTCAGAATTTGTAAAAAGTGAATCTGAACCTAAGAAAAATCTAATTTCTGAAAATTCAGTTAAGTATGTTCATGTTTGTGAAAATGAAGTTTCAACGATTTTAAAAGAAAAGGCAACAGTTTTTCCGAAAGTTCAAACTGTTCCAAGTCATATTTTCGCAACCTCTGGATTGAACAAAAACTAGACCTTGGAATTATCGTCCCTTCTAGAAGAAGACAATGTTGATGGATGCAATGAATTCTTTTGGTCCGCTCCCATTGATAATGTTGATGAAACCAAAGGTCTTTCAAAGTTGACCTCTTGGAAAACAAAGGGAAGATATGTGGTAGAACCACTAAATAAGGTCAATTCCATCTACGAGAAAGGAAGTCCGATTGGAACCAAAAATATTCCAACAGATATGTAATCCGAACAGACTGAAACCCCAGTTAGAAAAACGAAACCTAGGGCTAGTATTCATAGGCCTGCTAAGGAATTTGTTGATCAAAAACGTCAACGAAATGCTAGATATCACAAAAATATAAAAGAAAGAAAGCATTTATGGAGATCTAAAAATTCCAACTTCTTTAATCAAGACATATCGGCTAATCCAAATGTAAAAGTCTCTTCAAATCCAAATTCTAAAATTTATTCAAAACCCCAGTCTTCATCTCCATAGGTTTCAAAATCAAAAGCTTTTCAAAAACATTCCTTCTCAAAACAAGCGAAACCTTTGGAGAAGACAAAACCTAATTTTGTTCCAAAACCCAATGTTTCAAAATCCGCCAACACATCGAAAGATCTTAAGGGCAAAGAAAAGGTTGTTTTAGAATCTAATACTCTTTTCAAGAAGTCCGAAGAAAACTTGCAAAAGAAGAAAAATGAGTTTGAGAAAAAGGTTGCCAAGTAACAAATCAAAGATAAACAAAGAAAATCTTCTTTTAAAAGGAATCCCAAAGATAACAGGATTATTGCTTTTAAAATAACAAAAGAAGAGAATTCCACTTTGGTAAAACGATCCTACTTGGTTGATGAAGCAATAACATTTCCTATTTCTATGAAAGTCTCATGAGGACCCAAACAACTTTGGGTTTCTAAATCTCATTAAATTTTGTAGGTGATTCGTGACGAGCAGTTTGACTCCGAATGGTATATTGATAGTGGCTGCTCGCGTCACATGAAAGGAAGGAAGGAAGAATTAAGGGAATATAGATCGTTAAAGGATGGAGGTCAAGTTAAATATGAATATAACTCACCTTGAGAATGTTGGATTTGTGTCTAAGTCCATAACTATTTTGGTATGTACTTGACCTGATGGTGCATGGTCCTTTTGGGTTGCCTTCACCAAAGCAACTTGATAGGATGAATTATGGAGAGAAAGGATTAAATATGATTTATTAATATATTATGAGAATAATATATTAAAGGAGAAATCATATTGTTTAATTAATATTAGTCAATAATTAATTGGTAATTAGTTTTGTGACTAAAAGAGATTAATTAAATTTAAGGGACTAGAATTGTAATTATAAGATAATTGCAATTTGGGCCATGGATTGCCTTGTATTAAGGAGGGGACGAATTCTATGGGGAAACCCATGAGGAAATCGTCCAAGCCCTTAAGGAAAGGAATCCATGGGTTGCTTAGGGCTTAAGCATCCAAATTAGGGTTTCCTTGTTAGATAACCCTAATAGCCTCCTATATATATATATATATATATATATATATATATATATATATATATATATATATATATATATATATATAGATCCCTTATGACCCAAAAATGTGGCTAAGAATCCTTCTAGGGTTTCACACGTTTTAGGGAAGCCTCCATCCTATCTCCTCTTCATCCTCTTGCTCTTGGTGTTTGTGAACCATTAGAGGAGTGACATTTGTGACTCTAAGCTTTCTAAAGTCAATAGAAGAAGGATTTGGGATTGTTATTGTTACATAACAATCAAGGCAATATATTAAACCCATTATTATGTTAATATGATTACTTGTATGCTAGAATTAGGGTTTATAGTCTTGGATAAGTTGCGTGTACAAAAGAGAAACCTAGATCCAAGAATTAGGGTTTGTATGAGCACATAGGATGTTCTTAGGACCAAAACCCATCAGTGGTATCAGAGCCTAGATTGGTTTCTATTGTATTGATGCCTTGTATGTTGAAAAAATTTGTTTTTTGTGGTTCTGCTTGCTGAACTCGTCGAGTCCCTAGATGAACTCGCCGAGTTCATGCTAACTCGACAAGTCCATGCCTGACTCGACGAGTCGGCTGGTCAGAATGAGGGAAAACCGGGATTTCTTGTTGTTTTTGCTTAAGGATAGTTGCCTTATCATATTAGATCAATATAAATCCAATTTTTTGATACATATGACTATATTCTTGATCTAATTGAAGATATTTATCAATTAATAAATATTGTTTCCTTATGTGATAATTGATTAATTATTTTGATTAAATTGGTAAATTGTTTTGCAAGAAATCATTAAATAAATCAAATATGGATAATTATGTGATTAAATGTTAATTTAGATTATTTGTTATTTGATCCTTGTGTTATGAAATGTTTCATATTTTCCCCTTAGGTTTTATAGTTTAAATTTGACCTCAAAAGTTTTGTTGTTTTGAAATTTAAATAGTTGAAACCCTATTGTTTTGAAAAAGGTTTCAAAACTTGCCATCAAGTTTTGGAATTTAAATTTTGATTAATAGTTTAATTTTGATTTATATTTAAATTCTAAACCCTAATGTTTTGAAATGTTTCAAAACTTGCCCTCAAGTTTTGGAATTTAAAAGTTGATTAAAAGTTTAATTTAGGAATATTAAATTCTAAAACCCTAGTATTGTTTTGAAAAAGTTCAAATCACACCCTTATGGTTTTATTAATTAATTAAGGTGTATAATTAAAAGAGGTTTAATAAATCCATAAAAGTTTTGGTTTACAATTTAATTGAATTAAAGGTATAATTATTAAATTTAACCACCTAGCTAGTATTTTAAAAGTTGTAAAATACACCCTATACTCTATATATAACATTAAAGGTCTAACATTATATATATGTATGAGTAAAAGTCAGTCTTACCATTAGTAGGCCTCATTCACAAAGCTAGTCTATAAGGGGTGTTTAAGGAAATTGCCTATAAAATGGCGATTGAATGGGTATCCACTCTTACCCACCGCACTCTTGACTAGTGGAGGGTCGTTAGCCGAACGAGTAGGATAGGATGAAACCTTCCATTATAAGTATAATGAATTACTAAAGTAACTAAATATTTTTTTAAATTCCCAATCTTAGTTACTCAGGCAAAAGTGAATTGATGCAATTCCATGAAATTACACTTTGTGCCCTTACGAAGACGTTAGTGGAGCGTGTGTGGTTTACTGGCACACTAAATGGTTCTAAGCAAAGGTAGCAAAGGGTGACTCAATGTTTGTCATAGTTCGGTGGAGCGTGTGTGGTTTACCGGCACATCGAATAGGTGGCTGTAACATGTGGGGGCACCATGTAGTTTGCATGGTTATTCACACCCACTTTGTGATCCTCGGCATCCCAGTCACAAACAAGAGGGGCATATCGAGATTTAAACATGCCATTGAAATGTTCAATGAATCTCATAGGATCTAGGAGTTTTCATAGATTTAAAACTTAAATTTCTTTTTCGTTTTTCATGGTGGAAATTAGTGAATCGTCATTCACTTACCTTCAAATGTTCTGCAATTTGGGTTACGACATCCCTCTCCCGAGTTGTAGAATATTGTGTTGGGTCCTAGCCTTAGTATCTCATTTGGGTGATTTACTAAGGACTCAATCAATCAACTAACTTGAATTCGTTTTCTCCCGTTTTGTAGATGTCAAAGTTCGACAACTATGGTCTTCCCAAATCCCGTGGAACAAGCTTTCCACAGGAAGATGATATTCCACGATTCGATCGAGGAACAAGAAATCATGCTTCACTTCCTCCACCTCCTCCAATTATTCTCCCTAACCCACAAGTTCAAAGGCTTGAAAAGTTCAAGATCACTCAAGCCCTTTTGGCAAGTGAACAAAAGAAGGAAAGTCGGTGTGTGCACACGTCCTAGGGATGAAGTCACACATTGAAAGGTTAAGAATGTTGGGATCCGTTGTCTGTGAGGAAATGGCTGTTGATTGGGTTCTTCAGTCACTTCCTAACTTATATAGTGAGTTCGTAAGAGAGTACTATATGATGAACTGCGACGTGACACTTGTAGATCTCACCTATATGCTTATTGTTACTGAATCAGTAATGGTTTGGCGCAATAGAAAAACAAAGTTGATTGGTGAATCTGCCTTCAAGACCTCTATCGATATAGACAATGGCAACGAAAGACATGCTATGATCAAAAAGTTTGATCATAAGAGAAAGGCAATGCCTGAAGTAGTTCCATGTCATGTTCCAAAAGAGTCAATTTGCTTTTATTGCCAAGAGAAAAGGCATTGGAGACGAAGCTGCCCCGTTTACCTAAGAGATCTAAGAGATGGGAGAGTCGAAACGTATGACTCTAATATAGGTAAAATCCATTAACTAACTCTTTTAAGCTTCTATTCTAGATTCTTAATACATAATGTGATAAGATCACAATTGATGTTTTGTAGGATCGAAGAAAAGAAAGGAAGCTTAAGGGAAGAAGTGAGCAGAATCTAACTGTCACACCCTAAAACCGGAACGGCGGAAACGTTCTGGGGTGGATGACGTCATGTCAAGTATCACAACACATGCATTATAGTAATCAAAGTACAACAAAACATTGCATTAATAGTAATAGTTTTACACGGTTTACATTACAGCAATTCAAATTATACAAACAAATATAATAAGTACAGCAAGGTACTAAGCCGTCTTCATCGACAGCTCCGGAGGTGTACCTGTCTAATGCTAACCTGAGAATACAAGTTATTTGAAAAGCGAGTATCAGCATTTTTACAAATGCTGGTGAGTTCATAAGTATTTAGTGTCATTTAGTCAAATAACTTTATAAAGTAGTAGTTTAAGTGTTTACAGTGCATTAGAGTTCTTTCCAGAAAATCCTATATTTTCTTTAATAAAGCAGCCTTCTACCAAGGCTGGTCAGTGTCATGTGGTAAAAAGTAGTTTTCCCTAAATTGCTATCATTATCAAAATACTGAATTTGATTATTGAGGAAAGCAAACGACATTAGGGAATAACATATGCCTCAGCAGTGAGGACTGCTGACTAAGGCAAGGAATCATAGACTCCAATAGAGTATCGAACAAACGACACGCCTGGTTCAGTCTAACAAATAGAGACTCAGACCCCAGAAGGTACCAAATGAAAGGTACAGCTGGTAAGGTCTAAAACAGTGAATACAGACCACAGACAATATGAAATGAAAGATACGTCTAGCCAGGTCTAAAACAGTGAATACAGTGAATACAGACCACATACAATATCAAATGAAAGATATGTCTAGCAAGGTCTAAAACAGTGAATACAGTGAATATAGTGAATACAGTGGATACAGACCCAGACAGCATCAAATGAGAGATACGTCTTGTAAGGTCAAAACAGAGGAGACAGACCCCAAACAGTATCAAATGAAAGATACATCTTGTAAGGTCAAGACAGTGTAACTCTGAAATTGAATTACCAGCATACAGTGTAAATTGCTGGCGAAATATCGTTACCTTAAAGCCAATGAATTATAAGGTAACCTGGGATACTCGTAACCATACTGACTAGAGTACTAGACGCCCTACAAGCGTCTAAAATGTGACATTTGTCACCCGTTGGCGTGGTAGGCCGGGACTGTAGCTAGCAGTCTGGGTGCGGGGTTGTCAATCCCGTATAGATCTATACACACAATGTCCGCTCTCCCTACAGGAGACTCTGGTTACCAACTAGACGACGGAGAAGGCCATGTCCTGAAGATACATCCCAAATAGTGGGTAGAGACTTCCAACTAGTGGGTTTCTAATGTAAGTGCTGAACTAGAGGTAGAGACTCTTAACTGAATTGACTGAAGTAAACCCGTATGTCTATGCTTGTGTACATAATATATAAGTAATGAATCAAACGACCTTCGGATGGACATCCGATCCCACCAGACCACATCTCAACGAAGAAAAGGAAATAGGGCGGACAAGCCTTCCTAAGTCCTTCAATCATTATTTATATGCATCTATACAAGCACAGACATACATCTAACTACGACTGAGTGTGTATCAAGTAGAAGTGTTTCATGTGAAATAGGAGTGTCTAATAAGTGAAGTAGGAGCGGTCGCAAGTGAAGTAGGAGTGTCGAACAAGTGAAGTAGGAGCGGTCGCAAATGAAGTATGAGTGTCGAACAAGTGAAGTAGAAGCGGTCGCAAGTGAAGTATGAGTGTCGAACAAGTATAAGCGTATCACGAAGTAGAGACGACAATAAGTGAAGTAAGAGCGTCTATCGGTATAAGCGACTATAAGTATAAGTGAAAGCGTTACTAAGTAGGAGTATAAAATAAGTATAAGCGAAGCAACAATATCTAATAAGTAAAAGTATACGTCGTGAAAGAGAAACTTTGATGAAAAACCTTTATATTCAGATAAAATCACAATTTGTATTCTTTTGTAAAAACGTGTGTGAAAATCTTTGGAAATCTTTCATAAATCAGTTTAGAATGAATTTAGACAAAACAGTATAAGTAAGAGTTTTGAAACAATTGAAAACCATTATAGTGTCCTACTCGGTAAAACAACGTACAGTGGTAAAATCTTGTGCATGCGGGTTATCAATCACATGTGATTGATATGATAACTGACATGTTTAACTTGTATTCCCCCCCCCCTATAAAACATGTAAAGACATTTAAAAGGTTCATTCAGGGGTATGAACTCACCTGGTGTAAGTAGGTCCGACGAAGGTGCCATTTGGGCGTTCGGTGTCACGTAAGGACTTGAACACACACAATGACCTATTTAACATATGATAACATATGTTCACATACAATTAGTATATTATATACCAATTAAACAAGTATACGCACTCAAAGGAGCGGAAAACACTTTAGATAAGTGTTTGGGTGTCCCGGGTAGCGTCTAAAGGTGCGTATGGCTTAGGAATGGAGTTTACTCTCCGAGAGTAAACTCTAATTACCTAGTTTACGTCCCAGGGACTACTCACCATGATTTTACGGTCGTAAACTCATGGTGAGGGTATCTAGTGTGCTAAAGTGTGTCATATCCATGGTAGATTTATGCTAGGCTCAAATATCAATTGTGTAAATGGGTTGAAGGCATGAAATGGCCCCTTTGAGGAGTTTCCGTCTATAAGCAAGGGAGCTTACGGCCGTAAGCACCTATACATACCTTCTTTTGGTGTTTTTAGTAATAGTCTAAGGCCATTTGGGGGACAAAATTAATGTTTTGGGGATGTTTAAGGGTGTTTACGGCCCTGGTACATGCCTGGGCCGTAAACTCCTTTTGACCCTTCATTTTGTTGTGTTTAGTTGGTCCAAACCCCAAATACTAAGTCCCTAAATTATGTATGAAGCCTAAGGGTGTTTTAGGAGTGTGTTAGGGCACTTTTGCATGTTTGTGAGGTGTTTACGGCCTTGGCAAAAGCCTGGGCCGTAAACTCCATTTTACACCCTCATTCTTTATGTTTAAGTGATCTAAACTCAAGAGGATAAGCCCCCAATTTATGTGTTAAGCCCTAGGGTGATTTTGGAGTGTTTTTAGGGCATTTTGACATGGTTTAGAGGGGTTTACGGCCTAAGCATGTTCTTGGGCCGTAAACTCTCTTTTATGCCCTAAAACTTTATGTTTTGATGTTTAAACACTCCTAGGCTAAATCCCCAATTAGTTTCCAAGCTTAAGGGTGAGTTTAAAGGCAAGTTTGGCATCATTTTAGGGGTTTACGGCCCTAGAGTGTTCTTGGGCTGTAAACTCCTTACTCCTTGCCTTCTTGGATGATTTTTGGGGTATAACTACATCTAGTAATGTTTAGAACAAGCTAGGGTAAGCAGACTTACAATTTGGAAGCGTTTGGTTGCGGATTCGGGGCGAAAACGAGTCTAGAGAGAGAGGGTGGAAAAGAGCTCAATTGGAGTTTACTCCCCGTTATATATGGGTGGGAGTTGGAGCTCAGTGGAATTCTACCCAATACTGCCGTTAAACGGGGCTTTTGGTCGCACCCGATTTAGTGGTCGTAACAATAAAACTTAACATTTTCCAAATAAATGGAAATGGGTGTTATGTGTTTTTATTTCTTTTTATCACGACTTAACGGCATATTAAATGTAAAAAATGGAATGTTTATTAAATTTGACGACCTCTAATTAACGAAACTTTATAAACTGGAATATTCCGTTAACGGTAACGGGGAAATGTAACGGAACAACTTGGGTTGTCACATCATCCCCCCGTTAGAGGGAATTTCGTCCCGAAATTCAGGTCTAGGCAAGGAAGTAGGTATGAATGGCCAAGTAGAGGTAAGAGAGTACTTCCTACACGGTTGTCCTCGCATTCCCAAGTGAACTCTAGTCTGTGTTTGTCATTCCGATAGACCTTCACGTATGGGAGGCGGATTCCGTCTAGTGTAGCTAGTGGGTTCCGACTGGTGTATCTATGAAGTCAAGGTTCTCAATGGTTCCTATCAAGATGAGTGAGGCACGAAGAGTGAAGTCGGAAATCACAAATCAAGTCTAAGAAGTGGATCGATCGGGTGTGAATCTTGTGGTATATCCGAAGGTGGTAGCGGCCTGAATAGGGTTGGACCAAATCTCCATGAGAATTCTCATATGGTCCTAAGCTCTCGGAATGGTAGAGCTTTTCAGTACTCAAAACATAGTGTACTTCTATGGCAAGATCATCACTGGCGTGATCGCCATTCCGAAGTTCCTAACGTTCTCAATCGTACTGTGCGTGTAGTCCTTCAGGCTGGTTCTTAGGAATCTCGAGTGGTCTTTGGTTTCGTGTTTTCTGTCAACTAGCTGATAGAGACTTTCTAGATCGTCGAGTGGGTTGCGTGTCTATGGTTATCGGTTTGCTGTAGAGTGTCTATCTCAAGCTTGTGCAAAAGGAATCTGCACTAACGAAGCTTAAGATGCGGAAACCCTGGAGGTCGGGAATATAAGGTTTCACCAGACGAGTGTTGGACTATCTCGGGAGGTGGTTCTACTATTTCTGCGTGAGACAGTATTCGTGGAACACCTAATTGTCCAATGAATCTATAAGACTGTGGTTTATTCTAGCATGGAAAGTGTATGCTCCTGCATAACCCTTCGACTAACACCAGGACTGGTGTCAAGTCTATAACTTCCTCGGGATCAGGGTCACGAGGCTTAACGCAACTACTTTCGCTCTTTGATCAAGTATTCTTGGTTGCGAAGGTTATCCTGTGGTTCTCGGTATTCTAGTGTTCACTTAGGAGAATGAAGTCTATCGTCTACAGGGCGACGACGATTTCCTCCATACAAGAGGGTGGAGGATGATAGGCACTGCTCGTCTATAAGTGGGCGGACGAAGTCCCTGAGTAGTGCGAGCATATTCTGCTACTACTTAGAGCTAGATTTAGATTGCTAAGAAAGAAGCATTAACATAGTTTTTCAATGAATTGCATTGTAAGGACAATTTTTTCCGCAATAAAATAAATTTTGATTTTATATTATTTATTTATCCTTGCAATGGCGTTAGCAATAATGGATTTGGTTCTTATTATGTTATTTATGGAAAGTCGAGAATTTACCAAATAGGGAGAGTTTCTCATCGCCCAAGTTTCAATTGGACAGAAACTTGGAATCATGCAACTTGGTTGCACGATGAATGAGAAATTTCATATTTGGAAATTAGACTAATTCATTGACAAAGTGTCAAATGAAGGACTAGGAGATCGAGTACACAAGGTTGCGTGTTGATCAAGTCCACCATAAGAATAACAAGATATTCGTCATGATTTACTAAAGGTTTAGTAAATATGATTATACTTACAAGATTTAGTGTAATTATGAATTGATTAAAAAAGGTTTAAATCAATAGCAAACGAATAAGAAGAATCAAGTAGGCAGAAAGATAAAAGTTTCTCCATTCTAAGAAGAAGGGAGAGTACCTTTTATGCTTTATGATAGGTCTTAACGATTAAGAACCATGTCTCAATTGATCCTCTAAGTGAGTCTTAGTACAATTGTATGTTTAAGAAGAGGAATCAAGGATTGAAGAAATGGTTAAATCAAGAAGTCAATCATACTTCGTTCCAATAACAAGTCTTAAAGTTAAGATTGTGACAATGAGTGACAAGTATTAAGAAGGTTTATAACATTCATCAAATGTGGAAAGTTGTGCTGTCTTGGATAAAACAAAGACCAACTAGGACCAATTTATGAAGTGTTTTGATAAAAGCTACACTAACTCTTGAATATTTGTTTGTCAAGAAATGGTTATTGACAAGAGAATCTCATATGTCAAGGAGTCAATGGGATTCTTAATGGTCTTGAAAAGTTTCAAGAACAAATCAAAATAGACCTTATCGATCATCACTAGCACACGAGTTGAGGTTTACAACCTATCGTGTTGACACTATTTTATTTCTGTGTCATTCCAATTGAGTTAATTATGCATGTGAGTCCTATGAGTTCTCATTTAAATGCATAAAAGGCAAGGACCTTGATCAATGGAAAGTACATTGATAGGAAAGGGTGAGCTGCTTAAGTACTTGGAAGACATGGTGTGCAGCTGTGCTACCATAAGGCAAGAAATCGAGATTACGAAAGTTCGATCCATATGAGTTTGAATTTGTCGTAAACTTTGGTTTTGAAAAATTCACATGGATAGGAACAAATACACCGTTTAAATCTAAGTGTCATAAGATTTCCTCCTTCATGAAAATGATTGTGAGGAAATACTTTCACTAAGAAAGATTTTAAGAAGATAGTGATTGTAAAATTGCATTCTCGAATTCGATTATGGTTACGGTATCCCTTTCCATAATTTGAATTGTGAGGTTTGACAATTGTTTAGACACACATATGAACTATCTAAGGCAAAGGTGTATAAGTTCAAGAAGCCTTGATAAAAGAATATCAAAGCACTAAGTATTAGAAACAAGGACTTAAGAAATTCAATAGGTATTAATTTTCTGAAAGTTAAGTTGTTTCTAAATACATGTCAAAGCTAGTGGGAGCATAAGTGTTATGTTTATAATAATCATCATGATAGTGGGAGCATAAATGTTATTATTGTATGATTATTAAGGCACGTATTGCAAGTTGGAAATATTAATTATAGAAAACAAGAGTTATACCTTGCAAAGTCGTAAGGGTTGTAAAGTTGTTTTGCTATAATTAAGTGAGAGAATATTATGCTTCATTTCAAATCTAAAGGCTTAGGTTGTGGAATGTTAATAAATTTAGTCAAAGGTAAATAGTGTGTTCTTAAAATTTTGATTATGATTACGACATTCCTCTTCACAATTCGAATTTTGAGAACACAGCAAATAAAATATTATGGCAGAAGATTGATAAAGTATCAAATCTTTATGTAAGACATTATGCATTGTGTCCCATACACTTCGGGTATATGATTGATTGCAAATGTTTGGATATTTTACCATTCTAAAATTTTCCGAATGTCTAGCACATTTAGAGGGAAAAAAGGACAAGAATCGGTTTTGACTAAAATAATTAAACGACTATCAAAGGACAATCCAAAGTTCGCTAAGGATTGGTCGCTTGTGAGTAGTTGGAAGTATAGTATTGGAAAATATCGAAATGTTTCCATATTGGATGGACCATATCGACATTATTATGAATAGATAAGATTCTATTAAGAATGAGTTGTCATATGGAAAATATGGAAATGTATCCATATTGGGAATTGAATATTGAAAATCTATATCTAGATTAGAAACTTTTATGCAAAAGGATGTTCAAAGGAATGTACTTTGAGTGAGGGACACCATATCTAAGGAATTGTATTGTAACAATTTCCGATAGAGGACTTTGTAATTTCATTGGCAATAGTCTTTGTGACCTTGGTGCAGTGACATTACGAAAGGATCATTGCATAAAATGTTAGAATCTAACATATTCCATAAGTGGCAGGAATTCGATATTCTTTCACTTATGAAAAAGGATTAGGAGTTGTGAAATGAGAATGATTGGAAATGTATTCAATTTGATCTAGTTCACAAAGTAAGAACCATAGGTAAACATTGTGTGCATGCTAGGAGCATGGGACAAGTGTTGTAATTCAAGTAAGAAGTTGATTACCCGAAACGACAAATAATGAGTAATCGATATGGTGATAAATAAAAGGAGTTTTATTTATACTCAAAGGTGTGAGGCCATATGGGATTAGTATTATTCTTGTGTTTCACTTTGCATGTTTTGACTTCCTGAATAATCTAATTGGTTAAGAACATTCAAATTATTCGAACAGGCCACAGTCGTTCATACGTTGGAAGTAGGTTTGAATAAAGACTGTCATGAATTGGTGTGTGGAATGTCTAAAAGAGTATTAGACATAAGCAAATGTTTGCTGAAACGTTCATGAGTGCTTGATTTGAGCATTGGATTAAACACACGCTCACTTGGATCACTCCATGAATTGTATCCCAAGTGATTGGTGAGACGTTAATATCTTATATTCTTGAAACCGAGATGTGTGAGTTGTATCTTGTGAATCGGTTGCACATTGATAATATGTAAACGCACCAGTAACTTGGTGTTATAAAACATATTGTTGTGTGTGATTCGGTGAGTGAGTGCAAGCGAGCATTGAATCAAAGTTTATCCGTTCCTTTTATCCAAAGTAGGATAAAAGCGATATCTTTAGGCCCCTCGATGATTTAGTGATGACAAACGTAAATGCTCGGCTGGGCTAGGGATAATTTGATTTGTTCAATTAGTCAGTCGTCATAAATCGGAAATCGAGAAATAGTACAAAGAGAATGATTAGAAATCATGTCTTACGATATCTAGAATGGAGGAATATATGATCCCTTATCTAAAGGAAACGCGTATCTGATAGGATTAGAGTTGACAGCGGCGTTGGAAAGCTACGATTGCAGATCAGGATCTGAAGTCATACGCATAATAGTTATTAGACTTATCCAAGTGGGAGACTGTTGGATTAGTGTCTAAGTCCATAACTATTTTGGTATGTACTTGACCCGATGGTGCATGGTCCTTTTAGGTTCCCTTCACCAAAGCAACTTGATGGGATGAATTATGGAGAGAAAGGATTAAATATGATTTATTAATATATTATGAGAATAATATATTAAAGGAGAAATCATATTGTTTAATTAATATTAGTCAATAATTAATTGGTAATTAGTTTTGTGACTAAAAGAGATTAATTAAACTTAAGGGACTAGAATTGTAATTATAAGATAATTGCAATTTGGGCCATGGATTGCCTTGTATTAAGGAGTGGACGAATTCTATGGGGAAACCCATGAGGAAATCGTCCAAGCCCTTAAGGAAAGGAATCCATGGGTTGCTTAGGGCTTAAGCATCCAAATTAGGGTTTCTTTGTTAGATAACCCTAATAGCCTCCTATATATATATATATATATATATATATATATATATATATATATATATATATATATATATATATATATAGATCCCTTATGACCCAAAAACGTGGCTAAGAATCCTTCTAGGGTTTCACACGTTTTAGGGCAGCCTCCATCCTATCTCCTCTTCATCCTCTTGCTCTTGGTGTTTGTGAACCATTAGAGGAGTGACATTTGTGACTCTAAGCTTTCTAAAGTCAATAGAAGAAGGATTTGGGATTGTTATTGTTACATAACAATCAAGGTAATATCTTAAAACCATTCTTATGTTAATATGATTACTTGTATGCTAGAATTAGGGTTTATAGTCTTGGATAACTTGCATGTACAACAGAGAAACCTAGGTCCAAGCATTAGGGTTTATATGAGCACATAGGATGTTCTTAGGACCAAAACCCATCAGAGAAATCAGGGATACGACATGATTACGAATAGGGAATTCTCCATTCGGAAGGTAGCCTATGTGGAAGGCCTGCAACACAACCTAATTAGTGTATCTCAATTGGTTGTAGGTACTGGATTGAAAGTATCATTTGAGGATGAGGGATCTGAGATCATTGAAAAGAAGACCAAAACAGTGCTTCTAAAGTCCAAGAGAAAAGGCGAGATGTATCCATTGAATCTAAATCCTATAAAAGGAAAGCTAACCATATTCCTTCTTACGAAAGCACCTTCGGACGATAGTTAGCTTTGGCAACGAAGGCTCTCGCACTTAAACTTCAAGGATATCAACAAAATGGTGCTTGGTGATCATGTGAGAGGCTTGCAACTTCTAAAGTTTGAGAAACAGCTTTGTGCAGCCTGTGAACTTGGGAAGCAGAGCAGGAAGAGTCATTCAACAATAATAAACACCAAAGTGATTGAGCCACTTGAGATTTTACATATAGTTCTCTGTGGTCCATCTGCCATCTAGAGCATTGATGTTAACTAGTTTATTTTAGTTATCGTTTTTTTCTAGATTTACGTCGGTTTATTTTCTTAAATAGAAATCTGAAGCTACTTCCAAGCTCAAGGATTTTATCAAGCAGATCGAGCTTCAACTACGAAAGCCAGTTCGCAGCGATAATGGTTTGGAGTTCAAAAACCACATATTTGAATAATTCTTGACTGAAAATGGAGTTGTTGAAAGATTAAACTGTTCTCTATGCGAAGCTACAAGGACCACACTATCGTTCGCGAATTTGCCACTTTACTTCTGGGCAGAAGCTATTGGCACAACCTGTTTTACTCAGAATTGATCTTTCCTTAATAAAAGATTCTCCATCACCCCTTATAAAGTTCTTAACAAAAGAAAACCTAATGTTAAGTTCTTTCATGTCTTTGGTTCTAGGTGTTTCGTTTTCAATTCAAAGGAGAAAACAAACAAGTTCGATGTGAAAGCAGACGAAGGAATCTTCTTAGGGTACTCTTTGACTTCGAAGGCGTATAAGGTTCTCAATAAAAAGTCCAAAAATATAGAATAAACCTACTATGTCACTTTTGATGACATTTATCTAAAGAAGTATCAGAAGACCGACTCTCAATCACATGAAATTTTTCCTATGAAAAATCTGATGACGATTCCTCTTTCCAGCCTTTATGAGGAATTCATGAACTTGTTTGATGAGTCATAGAAAGCGATCTCTTCGGAATCCAAAGCATCTGATAACAAGGAAGATGAGCTCAAGAAGATCATTGATGATGTTGCGAAAGATCTTGAAAACGAGCCCCCAATTCTGAAAGCTTCTGAAATACCATCTCAACCACAAGCTGCGAATGCTCCAATTCAGGGGGAGGGTTCTAAATCAACATCCACTCCTAGCACACATGTTCAGGAAGAGCATTCAACTTCTCCAGTAAACCACGAAAGTCCAATCTAGGGGGAGAATACAGTTCCAAACAAAGAGCCAAAATCCATCATTCGAGGGGGAGAGTGCGAATGCAAATGATGATTCGGATGCTCAATCTGAATTGGAAGACGTGAATACTGAACTGGATCCATCCTATGATCCAAACTACCCACCACTAACCAAATGGACCAGAGAGCATCCTAAAACACAAGTAATCATAGAAGCTTCTTCAAGAGTTCGTACTAGAGCACAACAAAAAGCGAATCAAACTGCACTATTTTCCAAAATGGAATTTTTTATGTTCAATTTGTTTATCTCCAAAATTGAACCCAAAAATGTTAAGATCGCTCTTGATCACTCTGATTGGGTGCAAGCAATGCACGAGGAGCTCAATGAGTTTGAACGTAACAAGGCTTGGAGGCTAATTCCAACTCTGAATGGTGCATCTGGTGTTACTCTCGAATGGGTGTTCCACAATAAGCTTGACAAAGAGGGGAATATGATATGAAACAAGGCTTGGCTAGTCGTGAAAGGGTATTGCCAAGAGGAAGGCATAGACTACAAGGAAACTTTCGCACTAGTTTTAAGATTGGAGTCTGTTTGCATCTTTCTAACATATGCAGCTCACAAGAACTTTAAATTCTATCAAATGGACGTCAAGTGTTCCTTTCTGAACGGAGAACTAGAAGAAACATTCTATGTGGAACAACCACTTAAGTTCATAAACGAGAAATATCTGAACCACTGTTATATTCTGGATAAAGCCGTGTATAGTCTTAAGCAAGCTCCACGAGCATGGTATGAAACTCTCACTAGATTCTTAAAGCAACCTAAATTTAAACAAGGCTCGGTCGACCCAACCTTCTTTCGCAAGAAAGATGGTAAGTTCCGAAAGTTGATGGAAACTAACTTTGAGATGAGCTCAATGGGTCCGATTAACATTTTTCTTGGTTTGAATATAAGATAGAATCAAGAGGGTATATTTATCAACCAGGAGGCTTATACGAAGACCTTACTTGCAAAGTTTGGAATGGTGTGAGATTCGAAGATGAAGGTTCCAATAGCATTCCGAACGAAGCTAACATCATCTTTGGAAAAACCAGCAGCTGATATGACTCTCTATCGTCAAATGATAGGTTCATTGATGTATCTAACTGCTAGTCGTCCAGACATTATGTTTTCTGTTTGCTATTGTGCCATGTTTCAAGCAAATCCTCGCAAACCCCACATGACTGTTGTGAAGAATATCTTCAGATATCTTAAACGAACTTCCTCGCTCGGAATTTGGTACATATCTAGCTCAGGGTTCTTTGTTTAAGCATTCTCAGATGCAGATCTTGGCGGATGTGGTTTGGATCAGAAAAGTACAACTCGGGGATGTCAATTTCTTGATGGCAAACTCGTAAGTTGGCAATCGAAAAAAACTTGCGTCTCCCTATCTACTGATGAAGCTGAGTACATTGCAGCCACCTCATGCACCTCGCAATTCATTTGGATCAAAGCCAGTGAAGGGACTATGGGATAAATATGAAGCAAATACCCTTATACTAGGATTCTGAAAGTGCAATTCGCATTTTCCACAACCTAGTGCAAGACTCCAAGACTAAACACATTGCATTGAGGTATCACTTCATTCAAGATCATGTAGAACATGGCAATGTTTAAATTCACTTCGTGAGATCTGCTGATCAACTGATTGATATCTTTACGAAGGCCTTACCTGAACAAACCTTCAATAGAATACTTCAAGGCTTAGTAATGATTAAAGCTAAATCCGTTCCAAAACTACCATCGTAGTTTGTAAGAATTCGCTACGAATGGGTTCGAACGCTCGTAGTGATTCAGAGTCAACTGTTCAACTACGAATTGGTCCAAACAGTCGGAGTGACTCATAGTCCACTGTTCATTCGGAGGTTCGGATCATCATGTATCCTTTGTATATTATGTTTTCTTAGGTATTTGTACACTTGTATTTTTGGTTTTATTTTATTTTCTATTTTTATTTCTTTTTCAGAAAATCGAAAACTCAAAAATATTTTCTTTATTTTATGTTTTTATTTCTTTCAAAAAAACTTAAAATTACAAAAATATTTTTCTTAAATTCTGTTTTTAATTTCTTTTTCAAAAAAATCAAAAATACAAAAATATTTTCTGTTTTTATTTCTCTTTCAGAAAACTATTAAAACACCAAAAATAATATATAATTGAGCAGGATTGAAGGAACATATCATGACACTCTCAATTACGAATGATTGGGCAGGTATTTAATTCCTAATCTTTGCACTAGTTAAGTGTCCTTAGAAGCATGTTGTTGCATGTTGGCCGAAACCTCTGTAACTCTATGTTTTAAGCCTTAATGAATAGATAATACCAATCGTTTCTTCCCAATCAGGCTAAAAATTCACATAAGTCATTGAGCTACCTTACTCTTCTCATATTGAGTTAAGAGTTAAGTGTTGGAACCTGAAAGTGAACCTCTAGCAATCCTAAGTACATATTCCGAAGTCTGCTGATTCCGAAGGTAGATGTAATTCGGAACATGTCTGGAGCTAATTTAAAGGGAGTGAAGAATTTTGAGAAGAGCACATTCCGGAACTGCTCCTGAAGTCCGGAATACTCAACGATCCA
Source organism: Lactuca serriola (assembly GCF_051521515.1). Lineage (NCBI taxonomy): Eukaryota > Viridiplantae > Streptophyta > Magnoliopsida > Asterales > Asteraceae > Lactuca > Lactuca serriola. The sequence goes on from NC_136411.1 coordinate 198,715,191, forward strand.
GAACCAAGCTTCATCTCCGAAACATCACTTGTCCGGAATGAAGTTATTTTGTCTGTTGTGCATTTATTGCTTTTGTCTTGTATTTTGGTGTAACGTTTCATAGGACTTAGTCTAAAGTTGTTTAGGGCAATCAGAATGTCAGACTTATGCTATTTGTCCGATCTTATGTAAACATCAAGGATAATTCTCTGTAACTTTCCCTCCTATAAAGAGGAGCATTCAATACAATTCAACTACGGATCTTTTCTCTCACTTTTGGAATTTTTATCTTTATTACATCAAAACATTCTACTTGTTCATTTATTGACTTCTCTTTGATCATTATCAACGTTTTATGCTTAATGTCTTGATCATTTGTTGAACTAATCATCTAAGACTTGACTGGTCTTTCCAGGCTTGATGATGCTCCACAAAAAACAAAAATCAAGGACTCAGCTTATTATGTCCGGAAAGCACAACAGATGGCTGAAAGTGAGAAAGCATTTGTTACTACTGTTTCAAGAGATGTAGAAGGATACTGGTCATCTGGAGATGATGAAGATTTGGTGTCTGGACGAAATATGTGTTTGATGGCAAGACAAACAATTGAATGTGATGAAGGTTATTGATCTTCTGAGTCAGAAGAAGAAGATGATGTTGCTGAACCTCACTACTGTTACATGGCCACAAATGATCCACCAGGACGAAGCATTGTTCAGCAGGTAAAATCCATGATCTCTGATAATAATTTTGATTTAACTTTATGTGAACCTTATCTGACTCAAATCCAAACAGATATGAATACCATCTATAAACCCTATGAGTCTGCCATAGAAGCCAGTGAGAAGAAAGACTATGAACTAAGTCGTCTTAGATTACATTTTGAGGATAAGAAATTGAACATTGAGTCTCTAGAACATGAACTTGTAATGTCAAAAGATGAATGTATCATTTTGAAGGACAAATGTGAAATCACTTATTCCGAACGAAACATTTTGATTTCTGACAACAAACGTCTCAATGCTAAAATACATGCTTTACATAACTCTGTAGACATGCTTGAAGCTGATATTCGAATGACTCATAATTTTCGTCATCCATGGTCAAAAGCTCCTGGTCTCGGAAGCGAGTTTCCGAAACCAATTAATAGTCCCTTGAAGGAATTGCAAAATTTGTCATTCATGGGGGAGGTTCCGAATATCAAAAATTCGGACACTCCTGTTTCCCCATTGTCACCTCTTCAGGAAGATACAAGGTCTTTTGAGTCCCTAATTCCTGAGTTCCAACCAATAGTTGTTAAGTGTCCCGATTCCACTCTTCTTCCGCCTCTGATAAACCTGGACCTGAATCGGACCACGGAATATCACCATTGTCTTTCAAATTGTGTAGACTATGTTCCTATAAGCAATGGTGTCAACAACTGTGTAATTGAGGAAATTATTCCGAAAACAACAGAAGCCAATGCCTCAGAATTCACATGGGCATCTCTAGATGACAAAGTTGAAGTCATAAGTAATGTGTCCTCTGATTCATGTGAATCAAATTCCGTAGTTCTTTCAAAATCTAAATTGGTTCCCATCACTCCCAAATTTTCAAATCCCTCGAAAGGACAATCCTCTAGTTCCTCTCCTCATCACAAGAAGAAACCAATGTTGAATAGAATGGATGTTGTAGATCCCAAGGTCGAAGCAAGAAATGCTTTCAAAAAGGAAGTCAAAACTAGAGAAAATTCCAGATTTCTTGCTGAATCTAAACCAAGTGCGTTTCGAAATCCCAGTGTTTACACTCATAGTCAGAACTCCTTTGTTCCTACTAGGATCATGAAGAGGTCTTCAGAATCTCCTGTTCATCCAAAACCAAAAGAAGTCCTAAACTCCAAATCGCCTCTTGCTCGACAAATGTCAGTGCCAAAACTGTCAAAAATACCTCACCACAATTTCAAAATACATCATCAGTTTTTATTGCAAACTCTGATGGCAAAATTTTTAAACGAACGATATAGACCGGACCGAAGGGTCCAACGATACAGACTAGACCGAAGGGTCCGACGAGCTATGACCGTACCAGAGGGTCCAACGAGCTATGGGACTGGAGGGTCCCACTGAGACACATCGACCGGAGGTTCGTACTGTAGCCTCGAGTGGTGTATGTGTTGTATGTGGTATTTTGGGGAACTCATGAAGCATTTATGCTTAAATTTGTTGTGTTATGTGTTTCAGGTACTAACGAGGATCGTGGGAAGGCGCCGACATGATCCGTACACACTCATAGAGTTTACGTTTTGAGATTATGGGATGTGATTTTGTTATGATAATAGTGGATACATTATGTTTTGATATTATCTTGTGAAGAAAATGGTGTTTTAAAAATGAAAAATTGTTTTGGAAATTTACGTTGTTACAAGTTGGTATCAGAGCCTCGGTTTGAGGGATTCGCATGCACCTTCGGGCGTATCTGAACTCAAACTGAGGATTTGAGGAAGTTTTTCATAAAATAATTTTTTTTTTCTAAGGAAGTAAAAGAATTTGAAAAAAGCAGAAGGAAGCAGTGGGTACGATCAGCCAGCGCCCGAACAGTGATTTCCCAAAATACCCTTACATTATGTGTTATGAGATATGTTATGATATGTTATGCATGCTAGTGTAGGCTAGTTATTCATATTAGGACTAGAGTGTCCTGATTTGTGATGCCTTAGCCTAGGGAGATTTCTGCTGCTATGAGATGCTTGAGAGTGAGTAGGTAGCAGTGAGCAGCTTATGAGAGGTCTACCGAAGGGTAGCCTATGCTAGCGGGATGTAGAGTACTTGTGATCTGGGATCCAAGGAGGAGGACTTGGGGTGAATATTGATGCGGTGTGGACGGTAGTATAGGGTCTGTACTACTGAAGACACCGGATCAGTGCGCAGTCCAAGTAAGAATCCTTGAGGTACTAGGGAACAAGTAGGGTTGAGTTATCGAATGCGAGTATACTCGAGCGGGTCTCTAATATTTTATGTTGTATTTCATAGAGACATCATGGTTGGGACACGCCACACACCTAAGAGCATTGGTGTTAGTGATGAGGAGATCCGCAGGTTGATTCATGAGGAGGTGGTTGCGGCCATCCGAGCCGAGATACCGGAGATGTTTGGGTCTATCAAGACCACTCTGATCGAGACATTTGACGAGCGGTATGCTGCTCTTACTGATGTTGTTGTTGTTGCAGCCACCGTAGCCGTTGCTGCTACCAGGCCGCAGGGGGGTGACTCGTTGTTGTACCGAGAGTTCAGCAACACGAAGCCACCATAGTTTGACGGGACGTAGGATCCAATCGTTGCGATGAGATGGATTTCTGATATTGACGGATGTTTCTATACTTGCTCGTGTCCGACGCATTTGAGAGTTCGGTTTGCAATGAACCAGCTTCGCTTGGGAGCGAATGACTGGTGGAAGTTTGTGATGGCAGACTTCACTACGACAGAGCTTACTACGGTGACCTGGGAGAGGTTCACCACGATGTTTCGAGATGAGTATGTTCCCCCTGTGGAGAGGGAACGTTTAGCCCAGGAGTTCTTGTCCCTCAAGCAGGGAACCGATTCTGTGACGGTGATTACGAGGATGTTTCATGAGAGGGCGTTGTTTTTCCCTGAGCACGTGTCGACTGAGTAGGCACGCATGAGCCGGTACTTGAGCATACTAAGGAGGGATATTCGTGAGTTCGTGGCAAACTCGTCATACCGGACATTTGTTGAGCTCCAGAAAAATGCCCGAAATAGCGAGATTGAGCTGGAGACTCAGGTCAGGAAGGACGCCGAGTCTCAAATGAGGGACAGGAGACCGGGACAGGCACAGCCGGCAACCAAGCGGGCAAAGCCCGCTGATTCAAGATCTGGGGGGCCGCACTTGTGGGAAGTGCGGAAAGAGCCATGAGGGGGTGTGCAGAGTTAGGGTGTGTTACAAGTGTGGGAAGGAGGGGCATTATGCGAGGGATTTCCCCAAGGGATTCATGGTTTGCTTTCATTGCAACCAGACCGGCCATCGGAAGGCTGAGTGCCCACAGCTGCTGCAGGGATCTGCACCTACTGCCCGAGCTACTAAGGTTCGGCTGGTGAAGGCCGAGGCACTGAAGGCTCGCAAGAGAGCCTTCCAGTTGACAGCAGAGGAGGTCCGCGCAACGCCCTATGTCGTGGCTGGTATGTATTATTTCATTTATTTATGCTGAGTTATGAGATATTGTGCTTATATTACGATATGCGTAGGTACTTTTCTTGTGAGTTCTGTACCTGATTTGGTGTTATTTGACTCGGGTATGAGTCGGTCATTTGTGTCTTTAGCGTTTAGTTAGCACATCAGTATCCAACGGGAGGTGTTGAGTCGACCTCTATGAGTTTCCATAGCTGAGGAGCAAGCGGTGTATGCTACAGATGTGATCCGAGGTTGTGTACTCGAGATCTTCGGTGTTGAGTTCTTGATAGATCTGGTCCCGATTGCGATGGGGGGTGTGTTCGTCATAGTGGGCATGGATTGGTTGAGCCGATTTGGGGCTGTTATAGACTGCGAGCGACAGATGGTGACGATACGAGACCCTAGTGGGGGAGTACTTGCGGTGTACGGCGAGGGTACCCGACATGGGTCAACATTTTGTTTGGCTGCCAGAGCGAGACAGAGTTTACAACAGAGCTACAATGGGTTTGTAGCCTATGTGATGGATACACGAGTGTCCGCTGAGAGGCCGAGTTCGATTGATGATGTTCCGATAGTGTGCAAGTTCCCGGATGTTTTTCCCGAGGAGTTGTCGGGTGTGCCTCCCAAGAGGCAGGTGGAGTTCCGCATCGATTTGGTTCAGAGGGCAGTGCCTATTGCCAAGGCGCCTTATCGCCTTGCGTCGCCAGAGATGCATGAGTTATCCTCGTAGCTTCAGGAGCTGCTGGGGAAGGGGTTTATTAGACCAAGTAGCTCCCCGTGGGGAGCGCCGATCCTTTTTGTCAAGAAAAAGGATGGTTCACACTGAATGTGCATTGATTATCGGAAGTTGAACAAGTTGACGGTCAAGAACCGTTATCCATTACCGAGGATCGATGATCTGTTCGATCATTTGCAGGGAGCGTCTTGGTTCTCCAAGATAGATTTGAGGTCTGGATATCATCAGATGAGGGTGAGGGATGAAGATATCCAGAAGACGGCGTTCAGGACTCGTTATGGGCATTACGAGTTCGTGGTGATGCGTTTTCGGCTCACCAATGCACCGACAGCGTTCATTGATCTCATGAACAGGGTATGCAGGCCGATGTTGGATCGGTCGGTGATCGTGTTCATTGACGATATTCTAGTATATTCGAGATCTAGAGAGCAGCATGAGAAGCATCTAAGAGAGATTCTCAGAGTATTGAGGTCGGAGAGGCTTTTCGCCAAATTCTCCTAGTGTGATTTCTGGTTACGAGAGGTCCAGTTCTTGGGACACCTCGTTAACCAGAATAGGATATTGGTCGATCCGGACAAGATTGAGCCGGTTATGAGATGGGAGGTGCCAATATCCCCCACCGATATCAGGAGTTTCCTGGGATTGGTCGGCTACTATCGGAGATTTATTAGGGATTTCTCCAAGATTGTCGTTCCTCTCACCATGTTGACCCGAAAGGGCGTGGCTTTTAGTTGCGGTCCTGAGTAGCAGGCCTCATTCGAGACATTTCGCCAGAGATTATGTGAAGCCCCGGTGTTAGCCCTTCCAACGGAGATGGAGGATTTTGTGGTATATTCTGACGCATCAATATCGGGGTCGGGTGTGGTGCTGATGCAGAGAGGGCGTGTGATAGCGTATGCATTGAGGCAGCTGAAGCCTCATGAGACGGGGTATCCCACCCACGATCTGGAGTTGGGGGCAGTGGTGTTCACCCTCAAGATCTCGCGTCACTATTTGTATGGGGTTTGGTGTACCATATACACGGACCACAAGAGCTTGAAGTATTTGATGGATCAGCCCAACCTGAATATGCGCCAGAGGAGATGGTTGGATGTGGTAAACGATTATGATTGTGAGATCCTGTACCACCCGGGCAAGGCTAACGTTGTAGCCGATGCCCTAAGCCGTAGGGTGGAGAGTGCCCCACTACAAGATGTTTGTTTGAGGTTGACGGTGATGACTTCGGTGTTGGACACCATTCGGGAGGCCCAGGAAGAGGTTGTGAAACCAGAGAACTGCAAGAGAGAACGGGTGATCAGGCAGGTGTTTGAGTTCGTTACCGATTGTCGTGGGCTTATGATCTTTCAGGGTCGGATTTGGGTGCCATTTTTGGGCAGCGCACGTGCCATACTGAGGGAGGAGGCGCATAGATCGAGATTCTCTGTAATGACCATAAAATTTGAGACAAATTAAAACATTTTATCTCATTCAAAAACCATTAAGTTTATACATCTTGTTTTCAAAATAGTTTAAACATCATAGTATCTCCAAGAACCATATCACATAAATCATAAAACATGAAGAGCGGTACGATCACGCCTTCGCCTTGCCACGATCTCCTGAAGTACCTGAAACAATACACTGAACTGTAAGCCCGAAAGCTTAGTGAGTTACCCGCAAAATACCAAACACATATAACCATACTCATATCATATCACAATATAGAATAGCTATGCACATCGGGTCTACTGTGTGATTGGTCCACCCGCATCGGGCCTTTAGTCCACCTGGTCCACCCTCCGAGTCTAGCCATGTACGTCAAGTCTACAGTATGACTGGTCCGCCCACTCCGGGCCTTCAGTCGGCCTGGTCCACTCTCCAAGCCTCGGCACGTCTGGTCCACCCTCTTGGGGCCTTCATCCTATCCGGACCGCTCGCTGGGCCTTCGGATTATCCGGTCCGCCCTGGGTATGTTGGCCTACAACACAAAGCAGGACCAGCCTCAACCCAACCCCCGTCAATCAACCATGTGCACATAAAACAATTAATCATATAGCAAATCCTTAACCAGACAAACAGTCTAACAGATCACATAGCATATCAACATCCTAACCAGGATTCCGAACTAACCGGTCACTAGCATAACATTACCCAATATACCGGGTACCGACCTTATCCAGGTCACTAACATAGCATTACCCTAAATACCGGGTACCGACCTTAACTAGGTCACTAACATAGCATTACCCTAAATACCGGGTACCGACCTTAACCAAGTCACTAACATAACACTATCCTAAATACCAGGATGCAGATCCAGCAAAGCAATAAGATAACAAACAATACCCAGATTTACATCCGATAAAGGGTCTGCCTCTGTGCCGTAGACCCTGTCGATATAGTGAGGATAACTCACCTGCAATTGCCGACTAGAGAGATAAGACCAAGCTGCTCCGACCACCGACACGATCTTCACCATAGAACACTACCAAAGAACAAATTCCATAAACACCCAAAATTACCAAAATACCCTTGGAAGTTAAACTGGTCAACTGTTGGTCAAATTCAAAGTGCTTAGTCAAACTCAACCTTCCTGGTTGATTCTACTCGCCGAGTTCCCATTACCAGAAAACTCTCAAAACACAACTTAACTCGCCGAGTCCAACGATCTCTGAGTCCCATCCTGTCCGACTCACTGAGTCGCCGACTGACTCACTTAATCCAAGGCTTTAACCAAAAGAGGTTGGGGTTCTACGACCCGACTCGCCGAGTCCAAGAACAGACTTGTCGAGTCCAATGCAATCTTCAACAGACTCGCCAAGTTTTTCTTCCACTCGCCGAGTCCATGCACAAGTTCATACAACTCGTCGAATACACCCATGTGACTCGCCGAGTCTCTCTAGTTCTTAATCCATTCAGAAGCTTTTCGAGCCACGCAGGGGCTCCAATCCATAGATCCACCCTTCTACAATCTAACCCTCACATAAAGTTGCAAACTTTACATGAAACCAAGGAGATATAGGCCCAAAACACACTAGGTCTAGGGTTTTAGACAAAGGGGCTTCACCAACAACTCAAACACTGAAGCTTTATGACATTCTAGGCCATCATGAGTCTATGTCTGGAGTAGCAACCTCAGATCTAACTCCGAATCCGAAATAGGTCTCAAAACAAACTAAGGAACTCCAAATCAAACACCAAGGATGAACCAAAAAGGAAAATAGCTTAAAATTATGGCCTCTTACCTGGAAACTGCATCGGACTGAAGTCCAGAACTAACTGGGACCTTGTCCCCTGCATTGGACCGAAGTCCGAAAACTAACTAAGCATAACGTGGCTTAGTATAAACATATCAACTAGCATAAGCACATATACTGTATATTGCATCGGACCGAAGTCCGGAACACATAACACAAAGCATACTTGAATCACAAAGACATCAAGCAATCTAACTACTGCATCGGACCGAGGTCTGAAACTACTGCTAACTAAATGGGTCGGCATTGTGGTTGTAGACCCGTTCCTACTGGAAGGAACACTCACCTCGTAGTCTAGCTGTTGAATGAACTACTCTGGAATCTGTCTGCTACGGCTCCGGTTTCACCCAGGCTACAATTTCCATAAGTACACTCAATCAAATACCGATAACTATACTGAGGGTAAAATAACTATTTTACCCCTGTTCAAAGTCAACCTCTTGGTCAAATTCAACATACAGTTGACCTGACTCGTCGAGTTAGCCCACAAACTCGTCGAGTCCTTATTCTCATTCTCAATTCTGCTCGCTACTACTCGTCGAGTTTTGCATAGACTTGACGAGTTCCTCTTTGATACAAACACTTAGTCAATCTGCATCCGACTCGCCGAGTTGTATGAACAACTCGTTGAGTTCTCCTTCATCATATGAACATGCCAACTGGGACTCGCCAAGTTGTATGAACAACTCGCCGAGTCTGCTCTTGGGATATGAAGATTGCCTTGGACTCGCCGAGTCAGGGCATTGACTCGCCGAGTCCCTCCATGAATGAGTCCGATCTCCGACTCACAGAGTTCACACAAAACTCACTGGTTCCATTCGACATAAACATAGAAGGGGGGAAAAATTCGAGGACTCGCGACCCGACTCGCCGAGTCTGAAGAACGACTCGCTGAGTCGATTGCATGCACTTCTATACAATCGATTCTGCTCAAAACCACTGCATACAACTTATAGATCTGGGTTTCTAAGGCTTGTTTACCACGTAAAGGTTCCAACTTTACGTGTACATATGCATGAAAAGGGATTTAAAGACTCAAAAGACACTTAAAATTAGTAGATCTAGGGCTTTCATGCAAAATGGCTGCATAAAGGAGTTAGATCTATGTTTTTGGAACTGAAACATGGCTAGATCCGAAGGCTAATCCACCCAAAGTGATCTCTCTACTATAAACAAGCTAAGAGATAGATAAAATGGCCTAAATGTGATTAACAATGGAGAATCACTCAAAGAAACAGAAGGAATCCGATTATTACCTCAATAAACTCTATAGTGGGTGCAAGATCTTGTATCTCCTTCTATTCCTTTGGATCTAGCTTCCTTCTTCTCTTTAAAACTTCAAGATTCACACAAGAAATGCTCAAAATGCCCAAGGAATGGCTAGGGTTTGCTAAATGATGCTCTGAGGGTGAAGGAGGCGAGTTTGGGGCTCATAACATGGTTTAAATAGGATGCAAAAACCGTAGCAGCCGCCTCCGCAAGAGCTGCATAGTGCTCATCAAAGTACTCAACCATGGCGGTCTTGATTGACCCAAACATCTCCGACAACTCAGCCCGGAATATAGCAGCAACCTCATCATGCAAGATCTCATGAATCCTGGCATCCAACTCATCCGTACTCATCTGACCAATGACCTCGGGTAGTACTGGTCCATCCTGACCACCCTCTCCTGATCCCGATCCCAAACCGGATCCTGCCCCGAGGCGTCTCGTAATCGCCATACTGAAAATACGCCACATGTATATTAGGCATTCCTCATAATAATCCCGAGAACTAGCACCCAACAAAACCCTAGGGGTTGTGACTTCCTTGATACGCGTATGGGTCATGTGCTTTCAGTAGTACGGGCCCATACTACCTTCCACACCTACCCATATTTGTATCAAGTATCATTACAACACCCTAACAATAGCATATACATGACGAACACTCGATCCCCACTCCTAGAGGAACACCACTATCCCATAACCGACCTACCGGTCTCACGCAACCCTCCCACCCATGAAACTTCCACCAACCATGCAGCACTATTGTATGCTAGTCATACATAACGCTGGACCCTATAGACTTTCGAATATCCAATCCTACCCTAAGTTCCCAATCATACCAGAATAGAACATAAGGCCAAATCAAACATTCTCATGCTATAAGATCTTAATTATGTACAACCATGTTGCATACACTAAATAACTACAGTAATGATGTCAATTTCATACAAAGGAAACCCTAGGCTAGCAGGCATCATATAATCAGGCAATTCTATCATGCAATTCCTGGAGATCCCTAGCCTAGTACTAGCATGCTGTTCTAACATATCACATGATCAAATAACTTGTATGGTATTTTGGGGTTTACTTATTGGCTCTAGCTAATCGTACCCTCTGCATCCTCCTTTACTTATTTCGAAAAAAAACCTTTTGAAAACTATCTTGAAAATCCCTCCTTGATTTGAGACTGGATTCACACGAATGTTCCTCCAATTCACTTAAACCAAGGCTCTGATACCAACTTGTAACGACCATAAAATTTGATCCAAATTAAAACATTTTATCTCATTCAAAAACCATTAAGTTCATACATCTTGTTTTCTGTTGGGCTGAAGATTATTTTGAATTGTTGCGTCGTTGGGCTCGATAGTTTATTTATTTTGTACTCCGGTTTGGGTCTGTCCTACCGTGAGCCTTTTATGTTTAATATATAAGTATATGCTTGCATGCATATTAGGTTAAGGATTTTAGAGATTAATCTAGTGCGTAACGATAGCATTACAGATCTCTTTAATCGTTCTTGTAACCTACCAATCCTCTACAATTGATGTTCCTAATCGAGCTCTTCTGAGGATTTTGTTTAATCATTCGACACGTTTGATTCAATCTTGTCTCATTCTTATTTTCGTGTTCTTACAGTTTATATTTACTTACCTGTTTGAGATCTAATCGATCTTCATAGATTTAAAGGTTTTAAATCTCATCAATTGGTATCAGAGCAGGAGGCTGTGTAATCGATACACATCTTTTCTGTGAAAAAGGTTACAATTAGGGTTTTTCCGCAATTAATAATATTTATTGAGCCGTCATCTCATTATTGACGTATCTTGATATTTATTGTTTTGCCTTAATCTGTGTTATTACAAGTCTGATCTTTTAACAGGTTTTTTCGATCATAATGGAAGAGTCGCAATCAAATCCTATTAATATCTCCAACAGCATCGGTTCGACGACAAAGATTCCAATCCTATATACCCATGACTACGAAGTCTGGGCGCATCACTTCGAAGACTACGTGATAGGATCTGAGGATAATGGATACCTCATATGGGAAGCTATCATTAATGGACCGTTTTCTCATTCAGCAACGTCCAGGATTATTAAAACTCAAAAGGAGTACAACGATCTGCTGAAGGATGTTAAAGATATTGCACAAGACGAAAAGGACAAATTCCAGTGCAATATCAAGGCGTTAAGGTTAATCAGATTTTCCCTTCAGTCCGACACCTTTAGGTTGGTCAGCTCATGCACGACGGCAAAAGAAGTTTGGGATAGACTTCGCGAACTGTACTCTACAGACGAGGATCTTGAACATTCTATCCAAACCTTGCTTTTATCTGAGTTTGGAGAATTCAGGCAAGGAGCCGAAGAAACAGTGACCCAGACGTTCGATCGCTTCAATCATCTTCTCAGCAAGATGATCAAGCATGACATCGAAAGGAAGCTTATCGAGCAGAAGGTTACATTCTTAAATGGTCTGAGGTCTGAATATAGAGCAGTGGTGTCTACAGTCAAAGCCCATGAGCAGTTCAAATCATACTCATTGGCGAAACTGGTGGGTATTCTCAAGTCCCAGGAGAAGATTGTACTGCTGGAGAAAAACGTTGTTTCAAGCCTTGGTTCGTTGGCCCTCCTATCAAAAAGTAAAGTTGCGGTGGAGGATGAAGACATTAACTTGGAAGAGTATGACCTCACGTCTGAGGATTATGCTATGATGGTGTCTAACCCCAAGAGGTTCATAAAGAAGAGATTCCCCAGCAATAAAAACCGAAACTGGCAGGGGAGTTACAGTTCAGAAAAAGTTAACAATGAACCGAAGGTTGAAGAGCCCAAGAAGGAACCGAAGGTGGATGGCGATTCCGGAGTAAGCTGTTACTACTGTGGTGGGAAAAACCACTATGCTAAAGAATGCGTCCTTAAGAGGATGGCTGAAAAGGATGATGAAAAGGATGAGGAAGCTGTGTTGCAGAAAAGGCTGGATGAATTGAGAAAGAAGAAGTCTACCGCTAACCCTTCTACTAATGCTTTTATTGTGCAGGGTTCGGTTGCTGATGACGAGTTCGGTAGCACGGAAGTTTGGTCTACCGACTCAGAAGACGATGAAGTGAGAAAGCCTACCCATGGAAAGGCTTATGTGGCTAAGGAGGAAAGTAGTGGAGGGAGATGCTTCATGGTGACTGATGTATCTCAGATGAGGGGATACAACACCGATAATGGAAGCAAGGAACCGAAGGTGCAGGAGGACATGTGCTTTACGGCCAAACCACTCAGCCAGCAGTTCAATGAGCTTGATGAACTGATAAAGAAGGTACAATCGGTTTTTGTTTCATTTAAAGTACCACAATCCTCATATGAGAAAGAACTTAAAAATGTTAATACAAGAATTTCTCATCTAGATAGTAGCTTAACTCAAACTCGAGTCACCAATTCTAACCTAACTGATCAATTAAGCAGGGTGGCGTCGAAGAGTGAGGAGCGGCGAATGTGGATCGAGTTGAAGGAGTCTGAATTAGTTAAAGTTAAAGACGAAAACATTTACTTGCAAAGAGATAATTTAAAATTATTAAAACAGCGGAATGTTTTTTGTTTAATTGCAAAACGTCTATATTCTAATATTACTCAGCTTCACTTAGATTGTGAAATAGGTCAAAAGATCCATCGCATGATTTTGCCTTTCCTTGAGTTTAAGGAGGATGAAATCGATGTCGAAGCCTATAATTGTGAGAGTGTGATATCGTCTGATGATGTCAATCCGACCTACATGTATGGACTGGACAAAATTGAATCTTTCATTAAATCCAAGGACCACAAGAATATGCTTAAAAAACTTTTGGATGAAAATGATAGACTTAAACTGAGAACCGAAACCATACAAAAATTTGACTCTTTAAACGCCAACGTAAGCTCAGAAAATAAAATTGATGTTGAAAATGCATCTGAGCTTAACGAAGACGACAACATGAGTGAAATTTCTGTAGAGGACACGGTTGACTGCTCAGAATTTGTTAAAAGCGAACCTGAAAACCACAAGAATCTTATCTCTGAAAATTCAGTAGAGTTCGCTCGATTGTCCCAACAAAAGTCCCCGATATTAGCAGAGAAAACAGTAGTGTATCAAAAGGTCAGGACCACTCCGAATCAAGTATACAAGGTGACTGGAGTAACCGAACATCAGACAGCTAAACTCACAGCAATTGTAAACGAAGACAATGCTGATGGCTGTGATGAGTACTTCTGGTCTGCTCCAATAGATAATGCAAACGAAACGGTTGGCTTATCTGAAAGAACCTCCTGGATGAGTAAAGGTAGATACATACCTGAACCCTTGAATAAACCGGATAATTTCGACGAGCCTAGCACCAGTGATACGAAAGACATTCCTCTGGAGGATAAAAGTTCGGCAAAAGAAGACGTTCCCTCTACTCCCTCGGCACAAAGTAAAACTCCTTCAGTTCAAAAGGAACCAGCCAAGGAGAAACCGAAAACAAAAGCTAATGTTCATCATCAACCAAAGCAGATGAGGAATAAGAAGAGAGAAAGGAACCAAAGATACAGGAAGAATCTCTCTGAAAGGAGACAATTCTGGCAATCCCAGAATGCATACTTCTCACATCAAGACAAGAATCTAAAGTATGAAAACAATCCTGTCGAAAAGTCTGAAAGTCACAACAACCGAAAGTCAAGGTTCGGTTCTGAGAATGACTTCATCCGAAAGCAAAGGTTCGGTTCTGAGAATGACCTCAACCGAAAGCAAAGGTTCGGTTCAAAGAACTATTCCAACCGAAAGAAAACGTTCGATTCTGAAGTTAGAAGAGATCAATACTCTAAGGTCAGTCCCTCCAATGATCAAAAGCAAAAGGGTCACCTAGAGTCTCCAGCCAAGAAGTCCTCTCAATCTAAACCCACTCCTTCTAGTTCATCTAATTCTTCTAATTCCACCAATTCATCTCCATCTTGCTCTAAAGCTAATTATGTTCGTTCTCTAAAATCTTGTTCGTCAGCTGAACAAAAGGGAAAACAGAAGGTCAATGAATTCAAACCAGAATCCAAACCAAAAGCACCCAATCCTAATAAGATAAATGTTTTTACCATTAAAAAGAAAGATGAAACTACACTCATAAAACGAACATATCTAGTTGACATCTCTCTTACTATTCCTGTTCCCATGAAAAGCTCACGTGGACCCAAGAAACTTTGGGTTCCTAAATCTGCTTAATTTTTGCAGGTTATAAGTGACGAGCAGTTCGACGAAGAATGGTACATCGATAGTGGCTACTCACGTCACATGACAGGGAGGAAAGAGGAGCTCAGGGAATACAGGTCTCTTGCAAATGGTGGTAATGTCAAGTTTGGAAATAATTCTTTCGGCACCATAAAGGGATACGGGATGATAACAAATGGGGACTTTACTATAAGGAAGGTGGCTTATGTGAAAGGACTCCAACACAACCTCATCAGTGTATCTCAGCTTGTTGGAGGTACAGGTCTCAAAGTCTCATTCGATGATGAAGGTTCTGAAATTATTGAGAAAAAGACAAAGAAAGTGATTCTCAAGTCCGAGCGAAAGGGATAAATGTTTCCTCTAAACCTGAAACCCATCAAAGGAAACCCAGCTATATGCTTGTTATCAAAAGCTCAATCTGACGAAAGCTGGTTGTGGCACCGAAGACTCTCTCATCTCAACTTTAAAGATATCAACCGACTTGTCACTGGAGGTCATGTTAGGGGTCTTCCATTGCTCAAGTTCGACAGAGATCATTTGTGTGTTGCATGCGAAATGGGGAAGCAGAGTCGTCAAAGTCACCCATCTATAATTAACACAAAAGTTGTTGAACCACTCGAATTACTTCATATCGATCTGTGTGGTCCTTCATCTATCGAAAGCATCGGTGGTAGAAAGTATATTCTTGTTATTATTGATGACTTTTCACGATTTACATGGGTGTTCTTTCTAAAGCTCAAATCTGAAGCGACTCATAAGCTGAAAGTGTTCATCAGGCAGATTGAAGTACAGCTCAAGAAGGTCGTTCGCAACATCAGAAGCGACAATGGTCTTGAATTCAAGAACAGAGCGTTTGAAGAGTTTCTTGCAGAAAAGGGAATTAGTCACAACTTCTCAGCTCCCTACACACCACAACAGAACGGAATTGTCGAAAGACGAAACCGATCTTTATGTGAAGCTGCCCAAACTATGCTAAGTTTCGCTTCCTTACCTCTTTATTTTTGGGCTGATGCTATTTCTGCTGCTTGTTTTACACAGAACAGGTCTTATCTCAACAAGCGATTCACGCTCACACCTTATGAGATACTAAACAACAGAAAGCCCAATGTGAAATTTTTCCATGTGTTCGGCTCACGGTGTTTCATCTTTAACTCTAAAGAACACCGCAACAAGTTCGATGTCAAAGACGATGAGGGAATCTTTCTGGGCTACTCTCTCACATCCAAGGCATACAGGGTCCTAAACAAGCGTTCAAGAAGAATTGAAGAGACATACTATGTGACCTTTGACGATAGCTATGTCAAATGGCTACAGGCCAAAGAAGACACCGCTGGGGAAATCTTTCCTCAAACTGGCCAAGTCACAGTCTCGATCGCTAATCTATACGAGAAGTTTATGGAGCTATTTGACGAACCAGAGAAAGCTTCTCTCTCAGAAGCAGGTGCAGCAGACAACAAGCTTGACCACATGAAGCAGATTGTCGAAGAAGCTGCAAGGAGAATGAATGAAGGAGGATCGACTCCTGATGAACCTCCATCTGACAATGCCACTGTCGAGGGGGAGCCAAACTCTCATGTCGAGGGGGAGCCAAGTTCTACAACTCCAACCGAAGGTGCTTCTCCAACCGAAGGTGCTTCTCCAACCGAAGGTACCTCTCCAACCGAAGGTGCTTGAACGCCTGAAAGCTCAACACCACAAGAAACCCCTGAACCTCAAGTTTCTCAAAGCTCATCAATCGAGGGGGAGCATGATGATATGACGCCTGATTACGATAGCCAATCTGAGCCAGAAGAAATGATCAATGCTGAACTAGACCCAACCTTTGATCCGAATTACCCTCCGCTTACCAAATGGACCAGAGATCATCCTATCTCTCAAATAGTTGGTGATGTATCTGAAAAGGTTCTGACCCGATCACAACTGAAGGCAAAACAGACATCCTTATTTTCAAAGGTTGAGTTTTGTATGTTTAACTCATTCGTATCAAAAGTTGAACCGAAGACAGTTAACACTGCCCTCGATCACTCTGACTGGGTTCAAGCAATGCAAGACGAACTGAACAAATTTGAAAGGAACAAAGTCTGGCGCCTCATTCCAACTCCTCCGGATGCTTCGGTTGTTGGTCTCAAATGGGTCTTTAGGAACAAATTGGACAAGGAAGGTAATGTTATAAGGAACAAGGCTCGTCTGGTGGTAAAGGGATACTGTCAGGAGGAAGGGATAGATTATGAATAGACTTTCGCTCCTGTAGCTAGGCTAGAATCTGTTAGAATATTTCTGGCTTATGCTGCTCACAAAAACATTGAAGTTTTCCAAATGGACGTCAAGTGTGCATTTCTCAATGGAGAACTCGAAGAAACTGTGTATGTGGAGCAACCTCCTGGGTTTGTGAACGAAAAATATCCAAATCATTGCTACATTCTGGATAAAGCTGTATATGGCCTTAAACAAGCTCCGAGAGCCTGGTATGAAACGCTAACTAAATTTTTAAAGATGTCTAAATTCAAACAAGGTTCGGTTGACCCAACCTTCTTTCGCAAAAAGGAAGGTAACCACCTTATGATAGTTCAAATTTATGTCGATGATATCATCTTCGGCTCCACGAATCCCAGTTTAGCAGCTGAATTCAGAAAGTTGATGGAGACTAAGTTTGAAATGAGCTCAATGGGTCCTATTAACTTTTTCCTTGGTTTAAATATAAGAAAGGGACCTGAAGGCATCTTTATCAATCAGGAAGCTTACACGAAGACTCTCCTAGCAAAGTTTGGTATGATGGGAGACTCCAAAGTCAAAGTCCCAATGGCATTTGGCACCAAGCTAACTCCATCCCTAGACAAATCGGCTGTTGATATCACGCTCTATCGTCAAATGATAGGCTCACTAATGTATCTAACTGCTAGCAGGCCTGACATCATGTTTTCTGTATGTTATTGTGCTCGATTTCAAGCAAACCCACGCGAACCTCACATGCTTGCAGTGAAGAACATTCTACGCTATCTGAAGCGAACTGCCTCCTTAGGTCTATGGTATCCTTCCAACTCAGGCTTCTTCGTTCAAGCCTATTCTGATGCTGACCTCGGAGGATGTGGACTCGACAGGAAAAGCACAACTGGTGGCTGTCAATTCCTTGACGGGAAGTTGGTCAGCTGGCAATCCAAGAAACAAACATGTGTGTCGTTGTCTACTGCTGAAGCGGAATACATTGCCGCTGCCTCTTGCACATCTCAAGTGATTTGGATCCAGAGTCAACTTCGAGACTATGGACTCAATATGAAGAAGATCCCACTATATTGTGACTCTGAAAGTGCAATTAGGATCTGTCATAACCCAGTACAACACTCTAAAACCAAACACATAGCACTGAGGTATCACTTCATCAAAGATCACGTGGAAGATGGAAACGTCGAAGTTCATTTCGTAAGAACCACTGATCAACTGGCTGACATCTTTACCAAAGCTCTTCCTGAAGCATCATTCAACAGAATACTGCAAGGGCTAGGTATGATGGAATCAGAGTCAGTACCTCACACTACCTCTCAACCTCAAACGTAAGAAGCGAAACCAACCGAACGTTCGGGTTCGGTTAAACCATGTGTCTCGCTCATCACTTCAAAGGTAGTTTTTCTCTGTTGTATATTTCTTGTACAATTTTGTTTTTCTGTGTGTTAAAAGTATTTTCCAATTGCATGTCTAAATTCCTTGGTTTCTTAAAATTTTCCAAAACCGAAACCCACCGAAGGCTCGGGTTCGGTTTCTCAAAATTTTCCAAAAACGAAACCAACCGAAGGTTCGGGTTCGGTTTTTCAAAATTTTGTTGAACCGAAACCAACCGAACGCTCGGGTTCGGTTTTTCAAAATTTTCTGGAACAGAAACCAACCAAACGCTCGGGTTCGGTTTTTCAATTTTTTTTTCCAACCGAAACCAACCGAACGTTCGGGTTCGGTCTTTCATAATTTTTCCAAAGTTTTTTTTAAGTCTTATTTTTTTTCTTTCTTATCTTTTATTATCTTTTTTATTTATTTTTTATTTCTTTAATAAATCACAAAAACTCCAAAAAAAAAATTTAATTTTTCTTGTATGTTCGTTCGTTTATGGGGGTATAATAGATGAATTGCTTAAGTGTCCCTAGAAGCATGCTGCTGTATGTGTCCCAAGCCTCATAAGATTTTGAATAATAGCCTTCATGACATGGTATACACAAACTTTGTCTTCCCAATAAGGCTAATTCATTTATTCTAATCGTGAGCTACCTCACTCTCTTCTCACATGAGTTGAGGGTTTTCTGCTTGGTCATTAGTTTCGCAGCAGAGGTACTATGTTTTCTTACACCATCTCCATTTTATTTCTCCATTACATTCGTTTCATCATTGTAACCCTTGAGACTCTCAGAAATTACCACTGAGGTTTATGGTTACACAACATATATGATTATGATCTTAGTTTCGTGTCACTACGAGCTGAGTGAATCCCAAAATTCAACACCTAATGAATTGACAGTGAACAATTAATTTGCTCAAGTTTTCACCAAAGGATTGACGAATGTACCCTAATGAAATCTCAAATTTTCTTTTGTGTGATTCCTATGAAATTGTTAAACACCATAACATTTCTTCCCTTGGGATCCAGTTTTTGTTTTTATCTGAGATTTTATATTTTTCCAAGCCAATTTAAAATAAATTCCTACCTACTTGTTCAACAGGCTACACCGGTCTCACAAGTACTTTGTTCACTTTCTTTCTTATTTCAAGACTAGAATTGCTGAATCAAAGCGAAAGCCACCCTTATTTAGCCTTATTAAAAGAAGCCTTTCAACATTTATTAATAAATGTTTGATCGTAATTCAACGGGAATCCACGCTAACACTTTAAGGTCTCTCTTGACCTTGAAGGAAGAGATTCGTGCCCGGGATCATCAGTTTCGTGTCATTATTGACATCACAGAAAATCCTTAAAAGAGTTGCTTTATTTCTTTTTCCTTTACACTCTTTGCACGAAAATCTTTGATTTTCCAAAATTCCGTTACTAACTTTTACAGGCTGTATTATTACTTGGTGGTTAATTATGAAGTTGTGATCAAAAACAATCTACGTGGGAATTTAAATCAAAAGATGCCGTTTAAAAGGATAAGACGAAAGGTTGCTGACTCGGCGGGAGTTAAATGGATTGAAATTTAAACGACGGTAAAAAGTGGGCGCATGTGAATTTAAAATGGCCATGTTTTTACTGACATTGTGGACGCGTGTGCAAAATCCAAGCGTCATCACTCTGGCACTTAAAGGCGCGTGAGGAATTGAAACGGTTTTCTCTCTGAAACGGCGCTTGTTGGGCGGCGTCATCCTAGGAATCTGACATTCTCTCTCCTACGTGATCATCGCACGTCTCAACTGTCATCCATCTGTCACTCAGGAAACCTTTTCGTATTTCCATAGAAGATTTGAAACGATTTTTCTCTCTCCTATCACCCACTATAAAAGGCCATCTACACCACCTATTACCTCTTTACTGCCTACGAAGTTTCCGAAGAACAAATACTCCCAAAAATCTTTACTGTTCATCATCTTCTTCAATCCTCAACAATGGCTGAATCATCTTCCGTCCATGCTACTTCACAAATCCTACCCATCCGTCCACAGCAATGTCTGGTGATTGACATCAACCCCTTGGCGTACGACTCCTACATGTCGCCGATTATCGAGTGTTTGAAGTACTCCCAACTCGCTCCAGCACTCTCAAGGATCGAATCTGTGCCAATGGTGGCCCTATCGCAGGTTTATGCGACTGCTTATTACGACAAGGCAGTCGAACGGGTGTTCTTCGAAATTGCAGACCACAAGACATCAGTTTCTCGCCAACGTTTCTGCACAATGCTAGGGTTGGCTGTTGACCCTTCAAGAATTAATCCGGAGACGATTCCGGTTGGGCATCTGTTTAACATGTTTTACAACATGGGGTACACGGAGGTCCTCACCTCCGTCGCTAAGTTCAAAAAGTCATGCCTGCCGCCACAGTGGAACGGCTTGTTTACAGTACTATTCAAGGGCTTGTCGGAACGGAGTTCAGGATCCGACGGTGCCAGTCGCCTCTTCCTATCGATAATGTACGCGGTCTACAACGGGATTAACCTGGACTATGGGTTGGTCCTATGGCAACAGCTCATTCAGAGCCTTTCTTCATCATCACGACACTCTGAGGTGTCGTTGGCCCGGTTCTGGATTTTGATTACAAAATGGGCGATGGACAAGTTCGACATTCCAACTGCTGCTGGTGCATCGATGTCTTCTGTTGGTACGTTTCATACCAAGAAGATCATCGTCTCAGATGCATCCAAATTTTCGTTCATTGGCTCCATCCCGGAGACAATGTATGGCGACGTGCCTTCTGACAGCAGGCTCATACGGACTATCAAGGATTTCAGGGCAACTGGTCCTAGGGAACTTACACCGGATATGCTCAGGTCTATCCACGATGCAGACAAACCGGTGAACAGAGGCAAAAAGGCGGACAAAGGGAAGCAAGCGACCAAAGCTCCTAAGGGTCCTTCTCCCAAGAAGAGGAAACAGACAAAGGCTGCACAGTCACCACAGCCGAAGAGGAGGAAGACACAACCGAAGCGCAAGCTTGTTATTCCCTCTTCTTCAAGTAACTCCGAAGATGAGCATTCGGGTTCGGATGGCTCTCAAGGAGGTGAAACCCTACAACGAGGCAACACACCACCACCGTCTCCTATCCCAGAGATGGATATTCATAATTCACCAGTTCCTTCACCTCCTCCCACCATTCCTACTTCCATTCCCACCATAATCCCCACTACCACTATTCCACAAACATCTTTCCCTATACCACCACCCATTTTCACAACTGTAACCGAAACACCACCCGTAACCGAACCTCCACAAACCGAAACCCATACAACCGAACCTACCCACACTCAACCACCACCCAAAACTACCCCACCCAATACTCAACCTCAACATACCCCAACCACAACACCACCAGCTTCACCACCCCCTCCATCTCCAGAAAATGCCTCTGATGGAGACAGCCCTTACCTTGGTGGTGAACACATGAACTTTGATTCGGTCTACTATAGTCCGTTTCAGGTTCAGAGTGACGAGGAGGATGATGCTCCAGTGACAAAGAAGCATCTTAAAGAGCTTATCGAGAAGGTTGATCTACTTATCGCCTCCTCTTCCAACCAGCAGTCCTCTCTCTCTGAAGCTGCGCTTCAGAAAATTGTTGATGCCTTCTCCCGGGCTCAACATGATTCGGTGGCCTCCGCAACTGCTGCTATTGACGCCTCAACCAGAGCCTGTGAGGCTGCGACCGAAAAAGTCGATAAACTATTCTCCGACGCTTCTATCCTGTTGAAGTCCTTACAGGAAAGCGCCGACGCCACCAAGACAACTTTGGACCCGATTGTTCAGCAATTGGCCAAGTTTGTCTCAACGGAGTTGACTTCGTTCGCTACACTTCGACAAACCCTAAGCGACGACAACTCGGCTCTTCGTGCCTCCATCGATGAACGTCTTGCTAAGCTACAAGAGGATCTTGCGGCTGAAAACTCTTTGATGGACGTTCTGGCAAGCAAAACTACCGCCCTCAAGATCAAGAGCACGCAGCTTTCAAACTCACAACAACAACTCGAGGCTCTTCGATCCGAAAGGGAGGTCATTAAGACATGTGTTTCGGATGTACACGCTGTCTTATCCAACATCCTCGAAGCACACGATCCGATTTTAAACTATTCGGTGAGGAGAACCCTTGCTGAAAAACTTGCTCCTGCCTTGGCCCTTCTCAGCAAAATAGAAGGCTTACCGAGTTTCGTGTCCATTCCAAAAAAAGGGGGAGAAGATAAGCAAACCGGATTGAAACCACCTCCTTCCTCCAAAGCTACTCATACAACCGAACCACCTTCGACTGGTCAAGCTTCGGGTTCGGGTGTGAAGAACAAAGGGAAAAACATAGCTGAGGAAGAAGATGAAGATGAAGATGAAGATGAAGACAGGGAGACCATTGCTGACATGTTGAAACGAAAGAACAGTCGCAATGTGGATGAAGATGTAAATCGTGTGGCGCGAGAGGCTGAAGAAGCTGAACGCAAGCAAAAGGAAACCCACGATCTCCTCGAGAGCAGGAAGACTCTATTCCCTGCATGGACTCGGGAGAGACTGTTTAAAGAGGCCATAGACACTCCCAGCATATTATGGCTCGAGCTGGTTATCTCGTTCGGCTGCAATAATACTGTCGACTCGCAGTTCGACATGCCGCTGACTCGAAAGGCGTTTATCTTCCATGCCTTCTCAAACATCTTTGAAGTACCTCATCCGAACGCTGAGCTTGACAGGGAGCTCATCGACTTCTATCTGGCGGCTGCTCGTCCTCAGTACCTAACTTGGAGCGCCCAGAAGATTGTGAACGTTCGGGTACTGAAGCCTTACACCGAAGGTCGTTTTATAAACGTTCGGTTCAAGGTGATTCGGGGATCTGCAAGAACTGCTCATCTTATCTCCCTGGCAGATCTACCGAACTTAAATCCTCATGATTGGATTGTCCTGTATAATATCCTTTTGACTAATGAAGTCAAATATGGTCCCATTATAGACCATATCAAAAGGATGTTAGCCTGCTACATCATGGAGGTTGCCCTAATGGATCAGGAGGTTGCCACAGTCTTCAAGAAGAAACCAAAGATAGCTCCTGTGGGATCGACCAGTGATCTCAACCAAATGCAAATGGGCAAGATCGACCCGAGACGCAACTCGGTTATGTTCACTAGAGCAGAAGGATAGAAATGTCTCTTTGCTTTAGCTGACAAACACCTTTACACCACTGCTTTTCTGGAGCACGTGTTATCAATCATCAAGAAGTGTAAAGAGAATTCAGCTGATGACATCAAGTACTTCAACGATATGATCCAATGGTACATCCGGTTTAGACAGATGATTCTCTCGCTCACCAAATGTCTGTTTAACACTGTGAAGAAGAAAGTACCTGCTTCGGCTGCTGGCCCAAGTAACAAGTGAAGGTCTCGCTCCAAGTGACGCAAAGGGGGAGATTGTTGGGCTGAAGATTATTTTGAATTGTTGCGTCATTGGGCTCGATAGTTTATTTATTTTGTACTCCGGTTTGGGCCTGTCCTACCGTGAGCCTTTTATGTTTAATATATAAGTATATGCTTGCATGCATATTAGGTTAAGGATTTTAGAGATTAATCTAGAGCGTAACGATAGCATTACAGATCTCTTTAATCGTTCTTGTAACCTACCAATCCTCTACAGTTGATGTTCTTAATCGAGCTCTTCTGAGGATTTTGTTTAATCATTCGACACGTTTGATTCAATCTTGTCTCGTTCTTATTTTCGTGTTCTTACAGTTTTATATTTACTTACCTGTTTGAGATCTAATCGATCTTCATAGATTTAAAGGTTTTAAATCTCATCATTTTCAAAATAGTTTAAACATCAGAGTATCTCCAAGAACCATATCACATAAATCATAAAACATGAGGAGCGGTACGATCACGCCTTCGCCTTCCTACGGTCTCCTGAAGTACCTGAATCAATACACGGAACTGTAAGCCCAAAAGCTTAGTGAGTTACCCTCAAAATACCAAACACATATAACCATACTCATATCATATCACAATACAGAACAGCCATGCACATCGGATCTACTGTGTGACTGGTCTGCCCGCACCAGGCCTTCAGTCCATCTGGTCCACCCTCCGAGTCTAGCCATGTACGTCGAGTCTACAGTATGACTGGTCCGACCATATCAGGCCTTCAGTCGGACTGGTCCACTCTCCGAGCCTCGTTACATCTGGTCCTCCCTCTTGGGGCCTTCATCCTATCTGGACCGCTCGTCGGGCCTTCGGATTATCCGGTCTGCCCTGGGTATGTTGGCCTACAACACAAAGCAGGAACCGCTTCAACCAAACCCCCATCAATCAACCATGTGCTGATAAAACAATTAATCATATAGAAAATCCTTAACCATACAAACAATCTAACAGATCACATAGCATATCAACATCCTAACCAGGATTCCAACCTAACCAGTCACTAGCATAACATTACCCTATATACCGGGTACCGACCTTATCCACGTCACTAACATAACATTACCCAAAATACCGGGTACTGACCTTATCCATGTCACTAACATAGCATTACCCTAAATACCGGGTACTGGCCTTAACCAGGTCACTAACATAACATTACCCTAAATACCGGGTACCGACCTTAACCAGGTCACTAACATAACACCATCCTAAATACCAGGATGCAGATCTAGCAAATCAATAACATAACAAACAATACCCGGATTCCATTCGATAAAGGGTCGGCCTTGGTGCCGTAGACCCTGTCGATATAGTGAGGATAACTCACTTGCCATTGCCGACTGGAAAGATAAGACCAAGCTGCACTAACCACCGACAAGATCTTCACCACAGAACACTACCAAAGAACCAATTCCATAAATACCCAAAATTACCAAAATACCCTTGGAAGTCAAACTGGTCAACTCCTGATCAAAGTCAAAGTCCTCGGTCAAAGTCAACCTTCCTGGTTGATTCTACTCGCTGAGTTCCCATTCCCAGAAAACTCTCAAAACACAACTTAACTCGCAGAGTCTCCCCAAGACTCGCCGAGTCCAACGATCTCTGGGTCCCATCCTGTCCGACTCACTGAGTTGCCGACCGACTCACTTAATCCAAGGCTTTAACCAAAAGAGGTCGGGGTTCTACGACCCGACTCGCCGAGTCCAAGGCAATCTTCAACAGACTCGCCGAGTTGTTCTTCCACTCGTCGAGTCCATGCACAAGTTCACACAACTCGTCGAGTACACCCATGTGACTCGTCGAGTCTCTCCAGTTCTCAATCCATTCAAAAGCTTTTCGAGCCATGAAGGGGCTCCAATCCATAGATCCATCCTTCTAAAATCTAACCCTCACATAAAGTTGCAAACTTTATGTGAACCCAAGGAGATATAGGCCCAAAATACACTAGGGCTTGGGTTTTAGACAAAGGGGCTTCACCAACAACTCAGTGACTGAAGCTTTACGACATTCTAGGCCATCATGAGTCTAGATCTAGAGTAGCAACCTCAGATCTAACACCAAATCCGAAATAGGTCTCAAAACAAGCTAAGGAACTCTAAATCAACCACCAAGGATGAACCAAAAAGGAAAATAGCTTAAAATTATGGCTTCTTACCTCTGAAATGTGCCCAAACAGATGTAGATCCCAGATCTACACAAGCCCCTTGATGCTACCTTCTAATTTCTCAAGCTCCTTCCACCAAATTCCTCCTCCAAGATCCAATTTCCTCAATAATGAAGTCTCACACGAAATTAGGGTTTTTCTGGAACTCTTTGGGGAAATATGTGACAACCCGATATTTCAACTCTATGTAATGACCTAAAAAGTCAAGTATTGTAACCACTTTTGATATAATGAAATTTACTTCGAAAATAAAATGTTCAAAGGTCTCTAATTAAATACCTACTATGTTAGATATTATTAAACCGTGATCGTACATAAAAAGAACGTCCAAATCTGACTTCGTATAAAGAAGTTATGATTTTTCCAAGTTCGGCATAGCGACAGTCAGCTAAAAACTCGAAACAGAGATCGAGCGACTTTTGACCGGAATGACCTAAATGAGAATCGAAGGTCTTGAAAATGGTTTTTCAACGATAAAAATTCTGGCAAAAACAGACATCGGATAATGAAGTTATGGATTTCTAACGAAATTTTCTTACCACGACCTTTCAAAAATAAATAATAAAAATAATTTCAAAATTTGCCGACGGAGTCTAAATGAAAGTTGTAGAGCGTAGTCTCACCTACGCGTCGATAAAAAGAACGTTGAAAACGGAGTTAGTGTGCAGAAGATATGAATTTTTGAAGTTTATTAAATAATAAAAATTTAAATTTAAATTAAATTTCAGTATTATCCGAAGGAGGAGTCACCGGGTCAATCCGACTTACGCCTAGCGTACCCTCGTACGCCCAGCGTACTCGACGACTAGGCCTCGGATCATTTGCCCGTCATTGACGATAGATCTACGATCCGGATATCACCAATTACGAGTACTATAGGAGGATATTCACAAGACAGCTTTCCGAACTCGTTATGGACACTACGAATTTGTAGTGATGCCGTTCGGATTAACTAACGCACCAGCGGTATTCATGGACGTAATGAATAGGGTGTGCCGTCCTTACTTGGATCAGTTCTTCATCGTCTTCATCGATGATATACTGATCTACTCCCGAAGTAAGGAAGAGCATAGTCAGCACCTATGAAGAGTCTTAGAAACCTTACGATCGGAGAAGCTCTATGCGAAGTTCTCTAAATGCGAATTTTGGATTCTAAGAGTCGAATTTTTGGGCCACATTTTTAGTGAAAAGGGGATACACGTGGACCCCTCCAAAATCAAGGCCATTGAGAACTGGTCGGCACCGAAGACACCTACATAGATTCGTCAATTTCTAGGTCTCGCTGGCTACTATCACAGATTCATAAAGAACTTCTCTAGCATTGCGAAACCTCTTACTACATTAACCCAGAAAGGCGTGACCTTTGAATGGGAAGCAAAACAAGAGAAGGCACTCCAAACACTGAAACAGGCCTTGTGCACCGCACCGATACTATCCCTCCCCGAAGGGATAGAAGATTTCATAGTGTATTGCGATGCATCAAATCAAGGACTTGGTTGTGTTCTTATGATAAGAGGGAAGGTTATTGCCTATGCCTCCCGTCAGCTTAAGATACACGAAGTAAACTATACAACACACGATCTTGAGTTAGGAGCAGTGGTATTTGCTCTGAATATCTGGAGACACTACCTGTACGGAACAAAGAGTACTATTTTCACCGACCACAAGAGCCTTCAACACATTTTCGATCAGAAGGAGCTCAACATGAGACAACGACGATGGGTCGAGCTACTCAATGACTACGAATGCGAAATTCGTTATCATCCTGGAAAAGCCAATGTAGTAGTTGACGCCCTCAGTCAAAAAAAAATACACTGGTCGGAGAGTCAAATCTCTGACTATGACTATCCATTCCCACTTATCCACACAAATTAAGGAGGCTCAACTAGAAGCTTTGCAACCTGAAAATGTGTCGGGTGAATCCCTGAGAGGAATGGAAAAGAATCTAGAAATCAAGGATGGCGGAGCGTATTATCTCATGGACCGTATCTAGACACCGAGACATGGTGGCTTCAGAGACGTGGTCATGACCGAAGCACACAAAACGAGATAGTCCGTTCACCCAGGTTCAGATAAAATGTATCTGGATCTTAAGAAACTGTACTGGTGGCCTAACATGAAAGCAGAAATTGTTACCTTCGTAAGTAAATGCCTTACTTGCGCTAAGGTTAAGGTCGAGTATCAAAAACCTTCAGGATTACTACAACAAACAGAGATATCGGAATGGAAATGGGAACGAATTACTATGGACTTCATAACCAAGTTGCCCAAGACAACGGGTTCACTCAATACCATATGGGTCCTCATCGACAGATTGACCAAATCCGCGGATTTTCTACCAATCAAGGAGACTGACAAGATGGAAAGGTTTACAAGAACTTACATAAGGGAAATAGTATGACTGCATGGTGTTCCAATATCCATTATCTCCGATAGAGATAGTAGATTCACTTCAAGGGTCTGGCAGTCACTACAAAGTTCCCTGGGGACTAGGCTGGACATGAGTACAGCCTACCATCCACAAACAGATGAGCAAAGTGAGAGAACGATACAAACTTTGGAAGATATGCTGAGAGCCTGTGTGATTGACTTTGGAAAGGCATGGGATATCCATTTACCCCTTGTCGAATTTTCATACAACAATATTTATCATACGAGCATAAAGGCTGCTCCATTTGAAGCCCTCTATGGCCATAAGTGCATGTCCCCTCTGTGCTGGGCTGAAGTTGGCGACACACAGTTAGCTAAAGGACAGGTTCCTGAAAGCACTCTCACTGGTCCGGAAATCATACAAGAAACGACAGAGAAGATCGTTCAGATTCGTGAACGGTTGAAAGCCTCTAGAGACCGACAGAAGAGCTACGTAGGGCCTTTTGAGATTCTCGCCAGAATCGGCCCTGTAGCTTACAAACTTAATCTACCACGTGAACTTAGTAACATACATCCAACCTTCCACGTCTCAAACTTGAAAAAGTGTCTGTCCGATGAGACTCTTGTTATTCCACTCGACGAGATCAAGATCAATGAGAGCCTTAAGTTCGTGGAAGAACCGGTAGAAATCATGGACCGAGAGGTCAAACAAACGAAACAAAGTCGCATACCCATCATGAAGGTTCGCTGGAACGCCAAGCGAGGACCTGAACTCACATAAGAACGCGAAGATCAGATAAAACAAAGGTACCCACATCTTTTTCTCTGATTCAAGTATCTGTATTATTTTGAATTTCGGGACGAAATTCCCTCTAACGAGGGGATGATGTCACAACCCGATATTTCAACTCTATGTAATGACCTAAAAAGTCAAGTATTGTAACCACTTTTGATATAATGAAATTTACTTCGAAAATAAAATGTTCAAAAGTCTCTAATTAATTACCTACTATGTTAGATATCATTAAACTGTGATCGTACATAAAAAGAACGTCCAAATCTGACTTCGTATAAGGAAGTTATGATTTTTCCAAGTTCGGCATAGAGACAGTCAGCTAAAAACTCGAAACAGAGATCGAGCGACTTTTGACCGGAATGACCTAAATGAGAATCGAAGCTCTCGAAAATGGTTTTTCAACGGTAAAAAGTCTGGCAAAAACAGACATCGGATAATGAAGTTATGGATTTCTAACGAAATTTTCTTACCACGACCTTTTAAAAATAAATAATAAAAATAATTTCAAAATTTGCCGACGGAGTCTAAATGAAAGTTGTAGAGCGTAGTCTCACCTACGCGTGGATATAAAGAACATTGAAAACGGAGTTCGTGTGAAGAAGATATGAATTTTTGAAGTTTATTAAATAATAAAAATATAAATTTAAATTAAATTTCAGTATTATCCGAAGGAGGAGTCACCGGGTCAATCCGACTTACGCCTAGCGTACCCTCGTACGCCCAGCGTACTCGAGGACTAGGCCTCGGATCGTCCACGCCGCCCCCTATGCGAGGCTATGCCCTGTCCCATCCGAAGCTCCGAGGCAGTCGATGATGCGGTCACGCAAGACGCACGCGTACGCCCAGCGTAACCACGTACGCTCAGCATACCGAGGCGGTTCCCAGTTCCTATAAAAGGGATGCGAGGGTTCCGAAGAAAAGGCTCAATTCCTCTCATCTTTCTTGTGGTTTACCTCGTTTTCCGTGCACGTGATATCCCGAAGCCCCAGTTTCCTTGCTCAAGTCCCGAAGGTTGTTTGTACTCCCGAGAATCCCGAAAAAATCCGCTTTCTCGAGTCGAAGTTCTGCTCGGTTTTCATCTCGCCTTCTTCGATCTTTCAAGTGAGTTCATACCCCTATAATCCACACTTTTAAATGTTTTATAAATGCTTTTATATGCTTTTAACGGGGGGAAAACAAGTAAAACACACGATTATTATCGTATGTTATATAAAGTTTCATTATACACTTTTTTATCAATTTAATCATATGCGAATCATAACTATTATAGGGAAACTTTCATATGCAAAATATATCACGATAACATCTTGTATTTTGAAATGAAAAATGTTGTTATATATATATATATATATATATATATATATATATATATATATATATATATATATATATATATATATATATATATATATATATCAAACACTCTGCTGATACTATATGTATATGTATCCATCTTTGGCACAACAAAAGTTATACTTTTCATAACAAGTGAGATTTTCACTAGGGTTTACTATACAAACGAGACACACTTTTAGAAAACTATAATAGGTATAGTTTTACGAGAACATCATGAACTTTTACGTACTAGAAACACTATTTCAAAGAGATACATTCATATACAAGAACAAATGAACATTTTCATACGTAAATATGTTTTATACTAAGTTTTGTGAGACATTAAACTTCACGTACGTTCGAGTACACATTTCAAGTCCTGTATTATATACCAAAATCTCTTGGAAGGGGAGCATGGTGTTTGTGTATAGATCTATACGGGATTGACAACCCCGCATCCTGACTGTTAGCTACAGTACACTATTTGGGGTGACAAACGTCAGAACATTCCAACGCCTGAAGAACGTTGTGTATAGGCCGTCCTAGTCAATAGCATGGTTATAAAACTCACATGGAGTATTAAAAACACATTGATTTACGGGGCTTTTTATACGTCTTAGCGACGTTACACGTACATAAATTAACTACTTTAGGCATGAAAAACATTATTGTGTTACAGTTTTGGAACTTCTAAACTGTCACCCACATACGGAAAAACATCAATTTTCTAGAAACAAACTTTGGTCTTGATAGAAGGCTACATTTATACCAGTAGAAAATATGGGATTTTCTAGGAACAAACAAACAAAAACAAACCATTTCAAAATTCATACCAACATTTTCATTTAATACTTATGAAACTCACCAGCTTAAATGCTGACCTACTCTTTCAAAACTACTTGTATGTCCCAGGGATTCAGTAATTACAGGTAACAAACAGCTTTTGAAGAAGGGACGCTGCGGCGCTAGTTAATTTCATATTTTGGCATCATATTGTAATTGGTTTTGAACATGTACCTTTTAACAATGTAGACTTTCAATTATATATATGATGGTTATATCGCTCTCTTTACTATGTATTCAATTGTTAAGGTACTACATGAAGTCATCTGCCCCCGAACGTTTCCGCCATTCCGGTTTGGAGGTGTGACAGATTGGTAACAGAGCATTGTTTATAGTGAACTAAGTATATCGAACCACATAAGATATACGAACTATAAATGCTTAAGGGACTAATACTCTCTGACAAAACATTTTTTTTGTTTTACGCCTAAGCCGCGTTTCGTTTAACTTAAATTGTTAGTTTTTTTAAGTACAAATACATGCATACAACAACTTATTTTCATGATTATAACTATACAAGAAGTATTTAGACGAGTTGGAAACTACGATTAAGACTCGATATATGTAATCAGATTTGGGCCAAATATAGCATGATCAACTATATTTATCCGAGATCAGACTAATGTATATCGAGGAATGCTCGTAGTGAGCAACTAGTCGAAACTTACCAAAAGATCACAAGCATCAAAAACACGAATTTAAATACTATAGGAGTATTTGTTAAATAAAATAGTTTAACCTACATGTTTAGTCTTACATGTTCCAAATTTTATTCAATTCTTATAACCCTGTTCTCGTACAGTCAAATGGCTGGATTTCATCACCCCGGCGACCCCTACTATCCCAACCAAGGCAACGGGGGATGGATCGAAAGGACAGAGTCAGTCTTTGAAATTTGCTTCTGTCCCGAGCACACCAAAGTCAAATTTGCAACTTGCATGCTTACTGATAGAGCTTTAACTTGGTGGAATGGCCACGTTAAGGTACTTACTCTAATAGTGGCGAATTCAATAAGCTGGGAGAGCTTAAAAATCAAGTTGATGAGAGAGTACTGTCCACGAGGAGAGATTCAAAAACTCGAGCACGAACTCTGGACTCTTGGAATGATTGGTACCGACTTATCAACTTATACCAACAAATTCTACGATCTGGCAATCCTTTGCCGAGATATGATTGCTCCTGAGAGCAAGAAAATAGAGAGATACATTTGGGGACTGTCGCCCCAAATTCAATCAAGCGTGTTAGCTTCAAAACCTGATACTTTTGAAAGTGCCAAGGACCTGGCACAATCTCTTATTGATCACGGAAGTCATCAATACTCAACGATTTCTGCACCAGAACCACAAAAAGGAAACAACAACAATAACAAGAAGAGAGGATGGAATAAGGGGAAGGGTGGGTCTTCCCAAGAATCCTCGAAGAAACAATAACTAGTTACAGTGAATGCTGCTATTGTACCTACTACCGTTCCTACAAATCTCTACCCAACAAAGCCTTATGTGGGTAACCTTCCAAAGTGCACCAAATGCACTTACCACCACAATGGACCTTGTCGGGAAATGCAGTGCTCCAACTGCAATAGAAAGGGACACACTGTCCGTTTCTGCAAAGCCCCTGTAAAGCCGATCACTCAAGTTCCCAATGCTGGTGTAGGCCAAGCTTGCTACGGTTGTGGCGAGGTGGTCCACTACAAAAGAAACTGCCCGAAGGTAGCGAATACCGGCGGAGTGGGACGAGTTTTGGCTATAGGCCACGAAGAAGCCGTAGCTGATCCTACAGTAGTTACTGGTACGTTTCTTCTCGATAATTCATATGCATGCATACTATTCGATAGTGGAGCAGAGAGAAGCTTCGTGAGCCAAAATTTTATTCACTTACTTAAACATAAACCTAACATGTTAGAAAAATCATTCACTATAGAAATGGCAAACGGAAAAACGGAAAACACTAACTGCATATACATGAGTTGTACATTAACTTTAGACGGTCACTCTTTCCCAATCAACCTCATGCCGGTCCAAATTAAAAGTTTCGACGTCATAGTCGGCATGGATTGGTTAAGTTTTCTTCGCGCCGACATCATGTGCTTTGAGAAAGCAGTTCGTCTTAATCTCCCTAACGATGAAACAGTAGTGATTTACAGCGACAAATCAAGTACAAACCTTCGCATCATTTCGTGCATCCAAGCTCGAAAGTGTTTGCGGAAGGATTGTCATGCATTTCTTGCACACATCGTCGATACGAGTCAGGAAGTAAAGGACATTAAGAGCATTCCAGAAGTACGCGACTTTCCCGATATCATTCCAAAAGAACTACCGGGATTACCACCGCAACGTCAAGTCGAGTTTAGAATCGACTTAGTTCCAGGGGCTACCCCGGTAGCAAAATTGCCTTATCGTTTGGCACCAGCAGACACGCAAGAACTTTCCATTCAGCTTAACGAACTCCACCAAAAAGGATTCATTAGACCAAGCTTCTCACCTTGGGGAGCACCGGTCTTGTTTGTAAAGAAGAAAGACGGATCGTTCCGTATGTGCATTGACTACAGAGAACTGAACAAACTTACTGTCAAAAATCGTTATCCTCTGCCCCGCATTGTCGACCTATTTGATCAGCTTCAAGGAGCAAACTTCTTCTTGAAGATAGATCTACGATCCGGATATCACCAATTACGAGTACTATAGGAGGATATTCACAAGACAGCTTTCTGAACTCGTTATGGACACTACGAATTTGTAGTGATGTCGTTCGGATTAACTAACGCACCAGCGGTATTCATGGACGTAATGAATAGGGTGTGCCGTCCTTACTTTGATCAGTTCTTCATCGTCTTCATCGATGATATACTGATCTACTCCCGAAGTAAGGAAGAGCATAGTCAGCACCTATGAAGAGTCTTAGAAACCTTACGATCGGAGAAGCTCTATGCGAAGTTCTCTAAATGCGAATTTTAGATTCGAAGAATCGAATTTCTGGGCCACATTGTTAATGAAAAGGGGATACACGTGGACCCCTCCAAAATTAAGGCCATTGAGAACTGGTCGGCACCGAAGACACCTACAGAGATTCGTCAATTTCTAGGTCTCGCTCGCTACTATCGCAGATTCATAAAGAACTTCTCTAGCATTGCGAAACCTCTTACTACATTAACCCAGAAAGGCGTGACCTTTGACTGGGAAGCAAAACAAGAGAAGGCACTCCAAACACTGAAACAGGCCTTGTGTACCGCACCGATACTATCCCTCCCCGAAGGGATAGAAGATTTCGTAGTGTATTGCGATGCATCAAATCAAGGACTTGGTTGTGTTCTTATGCAAAGAGGGAAGGTTATTGCCTATGCCTCCCGTCAGCTCAAGATACATGAAGTAAACTATACAACACACGATCTTGAGTTAGGAGCAGTGGTATTTGCTCTGAAGATCTGGAGACACTACCTGTACGGAACAAAGAGTACTATTTTCACCAACCACAAGAGCCTTCAACACATTTTCGATCAGAAGGAGCTCAACATGAGACAACGACGATGGGTCGAGTTACTCAATGACTACGAATGCGAAATTCGTTATCATCCTGGAAAAGCCAATGTAGTAGCTGACGCCCTCAGTCGAAAAAAAATACACTGGTCGGAGAGTCAAATCTCTGACTATGACTATCCACTCCCACTTATCCACACAAATTAAGGAGGCTCAACTGGAAGCTTTGCAACCTGAAAATGTGTCGGGTGAATCCATGAGAGGAATGGAAAAGAATCTAGAAATCAAGGGTGGCAGAGCATATTATCTCATGGACCGTATCTAGACACCGAGACATGGTGGCTTTAGAGACGTGGTCATGACCGAAGCACACAAAACGAGATAGTCCGTTCACCCAGGTTTAGATAAAATGTATCTGGATCTTAAGAAACTGTACTGGTGGCCTAACATGAAAGCAGAAATTGTTACCTTCGTAAGTAAATGCCTTACTTGCGCTAAGGTTAAGGTCGAGTATCAAAAACCTTCAGGATTACTACAACAACCAGAGATACCGGAATGGAAATGGGAACGAATTACTATGGACTTCATAACCAAGTTGCCCAAGACAACGGGTTCACTCAATACCATATGGGTCATCATCGATAGATTGACCAAATCTGCGGATTTTCTACCAATCAAGGAGACTGACAAGATGGAAAGGTTTACAAGAACTTACATAAGGGAAATAGTATGACTGCATGGTGTTCCAATATCCATTATCTCCGATAGAGATAGTAGATTCACTTCAAGGGTCTGGCAGTCACTACAAAGTTCCCTGGGGACTAGGCTGGACATGAGTACAGCCTACCATCCACAAACAGATGAGCAAAGTGAGAGAACGATACAAACTTTGGAAGATATGCTGAGAGCCTGTGTGATTGACTTTGGAAAGGCATGGGATATCCATTTACCCCTTGTCGAATTTTCATACAACAATATTTATCATACGAGCATAAAGGCTGCTCCATTTGAAGCCCTCTATGGCCATAAGTGCATGTCCCCTCTGTGCTAGGCTGAAGTTGGCGACACACAGTTAGCTAAAGGAAGGGTTCCTGAAAGCACTCTCACTGGTCCGGAAATCATACGAGAAACGACAGAGAAGATCATTCAGATTCGTGAACGGTTGAAAGCCTCTAGAGACCGACAGAAGAGCTACACTGACCAAAGGAGGAAACCATTAGAATTCCAGGTAGGAGAACGTGTTCTATTGAAGGTCTCACCTTGGAAAGGCTTGATACGCTTTGGAAAGCGTGGAAAACTAAATCCAAGATACGTAGGGCCTTTCGAGATTCTCGCCAGAATCGGCCCTGTAGCTTACAAACTTAATCTACCACGTGAACTTAGTAACATACATCCAACCTTCCACGTCTCAAACTTGAAAAAGTGTCTGTCCGATGAGACTCTTGTTATTCCACTCGACGAGATCAAGATCAATGAGAGCCTTAAGTTCGTGGAAGAACCGGTAGAAATCATGGACCGAGAGGTCAAACAAACGAAACAAAGTCGCATACCCATCATGAAGGTTCGCTGGAACGCCAAGCGAGGACCTGAACTCACATAAGAACGCGAAGATCAGATAAAACAAAGGTACCCACATCTTTTTCTCTGATTCAAGTATCTGTATTATTTTGAATTTCGGGACGAAATTCCCTCTAACGAGGGGATGATGTCACAACCCGATATTTCAACTCTATGTAATGACCTAAAAAGTCAAGTATTGTAACCACTTTTGATATAATGAAATTTACTTCGAAAATAAAATGTTCAAAAGTCTCTAATTAATTACCTACTATGTTAGATATCATTAAACTGTGATCGTACATAAAAAGAACGTCCAAATCTGACTTCGTATAAGGAAGTTATGATTTTTCCAAGTTCGGCATAGAGACAGTCAGCTAAAAACTCGAAACAGAGATCGAGCGACTTTTGACCGGAATGACCTAAATGAGAATCGAAGCTCTCGAAAATGGTTTTTCAACGGTAAAAAGTCTGGCAAAAACAGACATCGGATAATGAAGTTATGGATTTCTAACGAAATTTTCTTACCACGACCTTTTAAAAATAAATAATAAAAATAATTTCAAAATTTGCCGACGGAGTCTAAATGAAAGTTGTAGAGCGTAGTCTCACCTACGCGTGGATATAAAGAACATTGAAAACGGAGTTCGTGTGAAGAAGATATGAATTTTTGAAGTTTATTAAATAATAAAAATATAAATTTAAATTAAATTTCAGTATTATCCGAAGGAGGAGTCACCGGGTCAATCCGACTTACGCCTAGCGTACCCTCGTACGCCCAGCGTACTCGAGGACTAGGCCTCGGATCGTCCACGCCGCCCCCTATGCGAGGCTATGCCCTGTCCCATCCGAAGCTCCGAGGCAGTCGATGATGCGGTCACGCATGACGCACGCGTACGCCCAGCGTAACCACGTACGCCCAGCATACCGAGGCGGTTCCCAGTTCCTATAAAAGGGATGCGAGGGTTCTGAAGAAAAGGCTCAATTCCTCTCATCTTTCTTGTGGTTTACCTCGTTTTCCGTGCACGTGATATCCCGAAGCCCCAGTTTCCTTGCTCAAGTCCCGAAGGTTGTTTGTACTCCCGAGAATCCCGAAAAAATCCGCTTTCTCGAGTCGAAGTTCTGCTCGGTTTTCATCTCGCCTTCTTCGATCTTTCAAGTGAGTTCATACCCCTATAATCCACACTTTTAAATGTTTTATAAATGCTTTTATATGCTTTTAACGGGGGGAAAACAAGTAAAACACACGATTATTATCGTATGTTATATAAAGTTTCATTATACACTTTTTTATCAATTTAATCATATGCGAATCATAACTATTATAGGGAAACTTTCATATGCAAAATATATCACGATAACATCTTGTATTTTGAAATGAAAAATGTTGTTATATATATATATATATATATATATATATATATATATATATATATATATATATATATAAATCAAACACTCTGCTGATACTATATGTATATGTATCCATCTTTGGCACAACAAAAGTTATACTTTTCATAACAAGTGAGATTTTCACTAGGGTTTACTATACAAACGAGACACACTTTTAGAAAACTATAATAGGTATAGTTTTACGAGAACATCACGAACTTTTACGTACTAGAAACACTATTTCAAAGAGATACATTCATATACAAGAACAAATGAACATTTTCATACGTAAATATGTTTTATACTAAGTTTTGTGAGACATTAAACTTCACGTACGTTCGAGTACACATTTCAAGTCCTGTATTATATACCAAAATCCCTTGGAAGGGGAGCATGGTGTTTGTGTATAGATCTATACGGGATTGACAACCCCGCATCCTGACTGTTAGCTACAGTACACCATTTGGGGTGACAAACGTCAGAACATTCCAACGCCTGAAGAACGTTGTGTATAGGCCGTCCTAGTCAATAGCATGGTTATAAAACTCACATGGAGTATTAAAAACACATTGATTTACGGGGTTTTTTATACGTCTTAGCGACGTTACACGTACATAAATTAACTACTTTAGGCATGAAAAACATTATTGTGTTACAGTTTTGGAACTTCTAAACTGTCACCCACATACGGAAAAACATCAATTTTCTAGAAACAAACTTTGGTCTTGATAGAAGGCTACATTTATACCAGTAGAAAATATGGGATTTTCTAGGAACAAACAAACAAAAACAAACCATTTCAAAATTCATACCAACATTTTCATTTAATACTTATGAAACTCACAAGCTTAAATGCTGACCTACTCTTTCAAAACTACTTGTATGTCCCAGGGATTCAGTAATTACAGGTAACAAACAGCTTTTGAAGAAGGGACGCTGCGGCGCTAGTTAATTTCATATTTTGGCATCATATTGTAATTGGTTTTGAACATGTACCGTTTAACAATGTAGACTTTCAATTATATATATGATGGTTATATCGCTTTCTTTACTATGTATTCAATTGTTAAGGTACTACATGAAGTCATCTGCCCCCGAACGTTTCCGCCATTCCGGTTTGGAGGTGTGACAGATTGGTAACAGAGCATTGTTTATAGTGAACTAAGTATATCGAACCACATAAGATATACGAACTATAAATGCTTAAGGGACTAATACTCTCTGACAAAACATTTTTTTTGTTTTACGCCTAAGCCGCGTTTCGTTTAACTTAAATTGTTAGTTTTTTTAAGTACAAATACATGCATACAACAACTTATTTTCATGATTATAACTATACAAGAAGTATTTAGACGAGTTGGAAACTACGATTAAGACTCGATATAT
Source organism: Lactuca serriola (assembly GCF_051521515.1). NCBI lineage: Eukaryota > Viridiplantae > Streptophyta > Magnoliopsida > Asterales > Asteraceae > Lactuca > Lactuca serriola. Next base: position 198,754,173 of record NC_136411.1, read on the forward strand.
GTAATCAGATTTGGGCCAAATATAGCATGATCAACTATATTTATCCGAGATCAGACTAATGTATATCGAGGAATGCTCGTAGTGAGCAACAAGTCGAAACTTACCAAAAGATCACAAGCATCAAAAACACGAATTTAAATACTATAGGAGTATTTGTTAAATAAAATAGTTTAACCTACATGTTTAGTCTTACATGTTCCAAATTTTATTCAATTCTTATAACCCTGTTCTCGTACAGTCAAATGGCTGGATTTCATCACCCCGGCGACCCCTACTATCCCAACCAAGGCAACGGGGGATGGATCGAAAGGACAGAGTCAGTCTTTGAAATTTGCTTCTGTCCCGAGCACACCAAAGTCAAATTTGCAACTTGCATGCTTACTGATAGAGCTTTAACTTGGTGGAATGGCCACGTTAAGGTACTTACTCTAATAGTGGCGAATTCAATAAGCTGGGAGAGCTTAAAAATCAAGTTGATGAGAGAGTACTGTCCACGAGGAGAGATTCAAAAACTCGAGCACGAACTCTGGACTCTTGGAATGATTGGTACCGACTTATCAACTTATACCAACAAATTCTACGATCTGGCAATCCTTTGCCGAGATATGATTGCTCCTGAGAGCAAGAAAATAGAGAGATACATTTGGGGACTGTCGCCCCAAATTCAATCAAGCGTGTTAGCTTCAAAACCTGATACTTTTGAAAGTGCCAAGGACCTGGCACAATCTCTTATTGATCACGGAAGTCATCAATACTCAACGATTTCTGCACCAGAACCACAAAAAGGAAACAACAACAATAACAAGAAGAGAGGATGGAATAAGGGGAAGGGTGGGTCTTCCCAAGAATCCTCGAAGAAACAATAACTAGTTACAGTGAATGCTGCTATTGTACCTACTACCGTTCCTACAAATCTCTACCCAACAAAGCCTTATGTGGGTAACCTTCCAAAGTGCACCAAATGCACTTACCACCACAATGGACCTTGTCGGGAAATGCAGTGCTCCAACTGCAATAGAAAGGGACACACTGTCCGTTTCTGCAAAGCCCCTGTAAAGCCGATCACTCAAGTTCCCAATGCTGGTGTAGGCCAAGCTTGCTACGGTTGTGGCGAGGTGGTCCACTACAAAAGAAACTGCCCGAAGGTAGCGAATACCGGCGGAGTGCGACGAGTTTTGGCTATAGGCCACGAAGAAGCCGTAGCTGATCCTACAGTAGTTACTGGTACGTTTCTTCTCGATAATTCATATGCATGCATACTATTCGATAGTGGAGCAGAGAGAAGCTTCGTGAGCCAAAATTTTATTCACTTACTTAAACATAAACCTAACATGTTAGAAAAATCATTCACTATAGAAATGGCAAACGGAAAAACGGAAAACACTAACTGCATATACATGAGTTGTACATTAACTTTAGACGGTCACTCTTTCCCAATCAACCTCATGCCGGTCCAAATTAAAAGTTTCGACGTCATAGTCGGCATGGATTGGTTAAGTTTTCTTCGCGCCGACATCATGTGCTTTGAGAAAGCAGTTCGTCTTAATCTCCCTAACGATGAAACAGTAGTGATTTACAGCGACAAATCAAGTACAAACCTTCGCATCATTTCGTGCATCCAAGCTCGAAAGTGTTTGCGGAAGGATTGTCATGCATTTCTTGCACACATCGTCGATACGAGTCAGGAAGTAAAGGACATTAAGAGCATTCCAGAAGTACGCGACTTTCCCGATATCATTCCAAAAGAACTACCGGGATTACCACCGCAACGTCAAGTCGAGTTTAGAATCGACTTAGTTCCAGGGGCTACCCCGGTAGCAAAATTGCCTTATCGTTTGGCACCAGCAGACACGCAAGAACTTTCCATTCAGCTTAACGAACTCCGCCAAAAAGGATTCATTAGACCAAGCTTCTCACCTTGGGGAGCACCGGTCTTGTTTGTAAAGAAGAAAGACGGATCGTTCCGTATGTGCATTGACTACAGAGAACTGAACAAACTTACTGTCAAAAATCGTTATCCTCTGCCCCGCATTGTCGACCTATTTGATCAGCTTCAAGGAGCAAACTTTTTCTTGAAGATAGATCTACGATCCGGATATCACCAATTACGAGTACTATAGGAGGATATTCACAAGACAGCTTTCTGAACTCGTTATGGACACTACGAATTTGTAGTGATGTCGTTCGGATTAACTAACGCACCAGCGGTATTCATGGACGTAATGAATAGGGTGTGCCGTCCTTACTTTGATCAGTTCTTCATCGTCTTCATCGATGATATACTGATCTACTCCCGAAGTAAGGAAGAGCATAGTCAGCACCTATGAAGAGTCTTAGAAACCTTACGATCGGAGAAGCTCTATGCGAAGTTCTCTAAATGCGAATTTTAGATTCGAAGAATCGAATTTCTGGGCCACATTGTTAATGAAAAGGGGATACACATGGACCCCTCCAAAATTAAGGCCATTGAGAACTGGTTGGCACCGAAGACACCTATAGAGATTCGTCAATTTCTAGGTCTCGCTCGCTACTATCGCAGATTCATAAAGAACTTCTCTAGCATTGCGAAACCTCTTACTACATTAACCCAGAAAGGCGTGACCTTTGACTGGGAAGCAAAACAAGAGAAGGCACTCCAAACACTGAAACAGGCCTTGTGTACCGCACCGATACTATCCCTCCCCGAAGGGATAGAAGATTTCGTAGTGTATTGCGATGCATCAAATCAAGGACTTGGTTGTGTTCTTATGAAAAGAGGGAAGGTTATTGCCTATGCCTCCCGTCAGCTTAAGATACACGAAGTAAACTATACAACACACGATCTTGAGTTTGGAGCAGTGGTATTTGCTCTGAAGATCTGGAGACACTACCTGTACGGAACAAAGAGTACTATTTTCACCAACCACAAGAGCCTTCAACACATTTTCGATCAGAAGGAGCTCAACATGAGACAACGACGATGGGTCGAGTTACTCAATGACTACGAATGCGAAATTCGTTATCATCCTGGAAAAGCTAATGTAGTAGCTGACGCCCTCAGTCGAAAAAAAATACACTGGTCGGAGAGTCAAATCTCTGACTATGACTATCCATTCCCACTTATCCACACAAATTAAGGAGGCTCAACTGGAAGCTTTGCAACCTGAAAATGTGTCGGGTGAATCCATGAGAGGAATGGAAAAGAATCTAGAAATCAAGGGTGGCGGAGCATATTATCTCATGGACCGTATCTAGACACCGAGACATGGTGGCTTCAGAGACGTGGTCATGACCGAAGCACACAAAACGAGATAGTCCGTTCACCCAGGTTTAGATAAAATGTATCTGGATCTTAAGAAACTGTACTGGTGGCCTAACATGAAAGCAGAAATTGTTACCTTCGTAAGTAAATGCCTTACTTGCGCTAAGGTTAAGGTCGAGTATCAAAAACCTTCAGGATTACTACAACAACCAGAGATACCGGAATGGAAATGGGAACGAATTACTATGGACTTCATAACCAAGTTGCCCAAGACAACGGGTTCACTCAATGCCATATGGGTCATCATCGATAGATTGACCAAATCTGTGGATTTTCTACCAATCAAGGAGACTGACAAGATGGAAAGGTTTACAAGAACTTACATAAGGGAAATAGTATGACTGCATGGTGTTCCAATATCCATTATCTCCGATAGAGATAGTAGATTCACTTCAAGGGTCTGGCAGTCACTACAAAGTTCCCTGGGGACTAGGCTGGACATGAGTACAGCCTACCATCCACAAACAGATGAGCAAAGTGAGAGAACGATACAAACTTTGGAAGATATGCTGAGAGCCTGTGTGATTGACTTTGGAAAGGCATGGGATATCCATTTACCCCTTGTCGAATTTTCATACAACAATATTTATCATACGAGCATAAAGGCTGCTCCATTTGAAGCCCTCTATGGCCGTAAGTGCAGGTCCCCTCTGTGCTGGGCTGAAGTTGGCGACACACAGTTAGCTAAAGGAAGGGTTCCTGAAAGCACTCTCACTGGTCCGGAAATCATACGAGAAACGACAGAGAAGATCGTTCAGATTCGTGAACGGTTGAAAGCCTCTAGAGACCGACAGAAGAGCTACACTGACCAAAGGAGGAAACCATTGGAATTCCAGGTAGGAGAACGTGTTCTATTGAAGGTCTCACCTTGGAAAGGCTTGATACGCTTTGGAAAGCGTGGAAAACTAAATCCAAGATACGTAGGGCCTTTCGAGATTCTCGCCAGAATCGGCCCTGTAGCTTACAAACTTAATCTACCACGTGAACTTAGTAACATACATCCAACCTTCCACGTCTCAAACTTGAAAAAGTGTCTGTCCGATAAGACTCTTGTTATTCCACTAGACGAGATCGAGATCAATGAGAGCCTCAACTTCGTGGAAGAACCGGTAGAAATCATGGACCGAGAGGTCAAACAAACGAAACAAAGTCGCATACCCATCACGAAGGTTCGCTGGAACGCCAAGCGAGGATCTGAATTCACATGGGAACGCGAAGATCAGATAAAACAAAGGTACCCACATCTTTTTCTCTGATTCAAGTATCTGTCTTATTTTGAATTTCGGAACGAAATTCCCTCTAACGGGGGGATGATGTGACAACCCGATATTTCAACTCTATGTAATGACCTAAAAAGTCAAGTATTGTAACCACTTTTGATATAATGAAATTTACTTCGAAAATAAAATGTTCAAATGTCTCTAATTAATTACCTACTATGTTAGATATCATTAAACTGTGATCGTACATAAAAAGAACGTCCAAATCTGACTTCGTATAAGGAAGTTATGATTTTTCCAAGTTCGGCATAGCGACAGTCAGCTAAAAACTCGAAACAGAGATCGAGCGACTTTTGACCGGAATGACCTAAATGAGAATCGAAGCTCTCGAAAATGGTTTTTCAACGGTAAAAAGTCTGGCAAAAACAGACATCGGATAATGAAGTTATGGATTTCTAACGAAATTTTCTTACCACGACCTTTTAAAAATAAATAATAAAAATAATTTCAAAATTTGCCGACGGAGTCTAAATGAAAGTTGTAGAGCGTAGTCTCACCTACGCGTGGATATAAAGAACATTGAAAACGGAGTTCGTGTGAAAAAGATATGAATTTTTGAAGTTTATTAAATAATAAAAATATAAATTTAAATTAAATTTCAGTATTATCCGAAGGAGGAGTCACCGGGTCAATCCGACTTACGCCTAGCGTACCCTCGTACGCCCAGCGTACTCGAGGACTAGGCCTCGGATCGTCCACGCCGCCCCCTATGCGAGGCTATGCCCTGTCCCATCCGAAGCTCCGAGGCAGTCGATGATGCGGTCACGCATGACGCACGCGTACGCCCAGCGTAACCACGTACGCCCAGCATACCGAGGCGGTTCCCAGTTCCTATAAAAGGGATGCGAGGGTTCCGAAGAAAAGGCTCAATTCCTCTCATCTTTCTTGTGGTTTACCTCGTTTTCCGTGCACGTGATATCCCGAAGCCCCAGTTTCCTTGCTCAAGTCCCGAAGGTTGTTTGTACTCCCGAGAATCCCGAAAAAATCCGCTTTCTCGAGTCGAAGTTCTGCTCGGTTTTCATCTCGCCTTCTTCGATCTTTCAAGTGAGTTCATACCCCTATAATCCACACTTTTAAATGTTTTATAAATGCTTTTATATGCTTTTAACGGGGGGAAAACAAGTAAAACACACGATTATTATCGTATGTTATATAAAGTTTCATTATACACTTTTTTATCAATTTAATCATATGCGAATCATAACTATTATAGGGAAACTTTCATATGCAAAATATATCACGATAACATCTTGTATTTTGAAATGAAAAATGTTGTTATATATATATATATATATATATATATATATATATATATATATATATATATATATATATATATAAATCAAACACTCTGCTGATACTATATGTATATGTATCCATCTTTGGCACAACAAAAGTTATACTTTTCATAACAAGTGAGATTTTCACTAGGGTTTACTATACAAACGAGACACACTTTTAGAAAACTATAATAGGTATAGTTTTACGAGAACATCACGAACTTTTACGTACTAGAAACACTATTTCAAAGAGATACATTCATATACAAGAACAAATGAACATTTTCATACGTAAATATGTTTTATACTAAGTTTTGTGAGACATTAAACTTCACGTACGTTCGAGTACACATTTCAAGTCCTGTATTATATACCAAAATCCCTTGGAAGGGGAGCATGGTGTTTGTGTATAGATCTATACGGGATTGACAACCCCGCATCCTGACTGTTAGCTACAGTACACCATTTGGGGTGACAAACGTCAGAACATTCCAACGCCTGAAGAACGTTGTGTATAGGCCGTCCTAGTCAATAGCATGGTTATAAAACTCACATGGAGTATTAAAAACACATTGATTTACGGGGTTTTTTATACGTCTTAGCGACGTTACACGTACATAAATTAACTACTTTAGGCATGAAAAACATTATTGTGTTACAGTTTTGGAACTTCTAAACTGTCACCCACATACGGAAAAACATCAATTTTCTAGAAACAAACTTTGGTCTTGATAGAAGGCTACATTTATACCAGTAGAAAATATGGGATTTTCTAGGAACAAACAAACAAAAACAAACCATTTCAAAATTCATACCAACATTTTCATTTAATACTTATGAAACTCACAAGCTTAAATGCTGACCTACTCTTTCAAAACTACTTGTATGTCCCAGGGATTCAGTAATTACAGGTAACAAACAGCTTTTGAAGAAGGGACGCTGCGGCGCTAGTTAATTTCATATTTTGGCATCATATTGTAATTGGTTTTGAACATGTACCGTTTAACAATGTAGACTTTCAATTATATATATGATGGTTATATCGCTTTCTTTACTATGTATTCAATTGTTAAGGTACTACATGAAGTCATCTGCCCCCGAACGTTTCCGCCATTCCGGTTTGGAGGTGTGACAGATTGGTAACAGAGCATTGTTTATAGTGAACTAAGTATATCGAACCACATAAGATATACGAACTATAAATGCTTAAGGGACTAATACTCTCTGACAAAACATTTTTTTTGTTTTACGCCTAAGCCGCGTTTCGTTTAACTTAAATTGTTAGTTTTTTTAAGTACAAATACATGCATACAACAACTTATTTTCATGATTATAACTATACAAGAAGTATTTAGACGAGTTGGAAACTACGATTAAGACTCGATATATGTAATCAGATTTGGGCCAAATATAGCATGATCAACTATATTTATCCGAGATCAGACTAATGTATATCGAGGAATGCTCGTAGTGAGCAACAAGTCGAAACTTACCAAAAGATCACAAGCATCAAAAACACGAATTTAAATACTATAGGAGTATTTGTTAAATAAAATAGTTTAACCTACATGTTTAGTCTTACATGTTCCAAATTTTATTCAATTCTTATAACCCTGTTCTCGTACAGTCAAATGGCTGGATTTCATCACCCCGGCGACCCCTACTATCCCAACCAAGGCAACGGGGGATGGATCGAAAGGACAGAGTCAGTCTTTGAAATTTGCTTCTGTCCCGAGCACACCAAAGTCAAATTTGCAACTTACATGCTTACTGATAGAGCTTTAACTTGGTGGAATGGCCACGTTAAGGTACTTACTCTAATAGTGGCGAATTCAATAAGCTGGGAGAGCTTAAAAATCAAGTTGATGAGAGAGTACTGTCCACGAGGAGAGATTCAAAAACTCGAGCACGAACTCTGGACTCTTGGAATGATTGGTACCGACTTATCAACTTATACCAACAAATTCTACGATCTGGCAATCCTTTGCCGAGATATGATTGCTCCTGAGAGCAAGAAAATAGAGAGATACATTTGGGGACTGTCGCCCCAAATTCAATCAAGCGTGTTAGCTTCAAAACCTGATACTTTTGAAAGTGCCAAGGACCTGGCACAATCTCTTATTGATCACGGAAGTCATCAATACTCAACGATTTCTGCACCAGAACCACAAAAAGGAAACAACAACAATAACAAGAAGAGAGGATGGAATAAGGGGAAGGGTGGGTCTTCCCAAGAATCCTCGAAGAAACAATAACTAGTTACAGTGAATGCTGCTATTGTACCTACTACCGTTCCTACAAATCTCTACCCAACAAAGCCTTATGTGGGTAACCTTCCAAAGTGCACCAAATGCACTTACCACCACAATGGACCTTGTCGGGAAATGCAGTGCTCCAACTGCAATAGAAAGGGACACACTGTCCGTTTCTGCAAAGCCCCTGTAAAGCCGATCACTCAAGTTCCCAATGCTGGTGTAGGCCAAGCTTGCTACGGTTGTGGCGAGGTGGTCCACTACAAAAGAAACTGCCCGAAGGTAGCGAATACCGGCGGAGTGGGACGAGTTTTGGCTATAGGCCACGAAGAAGCCGTAGCTGATCCTACAGTAGTTACTGGTACGTTTCTTCTCGATAATTCATATGCATGCATACTATTCGATAGTGGAGCAGAGAGAAGCTTCGTGAGCCAAAATTTTATTCACTTACTTAAACATAAACCTAACATGTTAGAAAAATCATTCACTATAGAAATGGCAAACGGAAAAACGGAAAACACTAACTGCATATACATGAGTTGTACATTAACTTTAGACGGTCACTCTTTCCCAATCAACCTCATGCCGGTCCAAATTAAAAGTTTCGACGTCATAGTCGGCATGGATTGGTTAAGTTTTCTTCGCGCCGACATCATGTGCTTTGAGAAAGCAGTTCGTCTTAATCTCCCTAACGATGAAACAGTAGTGATTTACAGCGACAAATCAAGTACAAACCTTCGCATCATTTCGTGCATCCAAGCTCGAAAGTGTTTGCGGAAGGATTGTCATGCATTTCTTGCACACATCGTCGATACGAGTCAGGAAGTAAAGGACATTAAGAGCATTCCAGAAGTACGCGACTTTCCCGATATCATTCCAAAAGAACTACCGGGATTACCACCGCAACGTCAAGTCGAGTTTAGAATCGACTTAGTTCCAGGGGCTACCCCGGTAGCAAAATTGCCTTATCGTTTGGCACCAGCAGACACGCAAGAACTTTCCATTCAGCTTAACGAACTCCACCAAAAAGGATTCATTAGACCAAGCTTCTCACCTTGGGGAGCACCGGTCTTGTTTGTAAAGAAGAAAGACGGATCGTTCCGTATGTGCATTGACTACAGAGAACTGAACAAACTTACTGTCAAAAATCGTTATCCTCTGCCCCGCATTGTCGACCTATTTGATCAGCTTCAAGGAGCAAACTTCTTCTTGAAGATAGATCTACGATCCGGATATCACCAATTACGAGTACTATAGGAGGATATTCACAAGACAGCTTTCTGAACTCGTTATGGACACTACGAATTTGTAGTGATGTCGTTCGGATTAACTAACGCACCAGCGGTATTCATGGACGTAATGAATAGGGTGTGCCGTCCTTACTTTGATCAGTTCTTCATCGTCTTCATCGATGATATACTGATCTACTCCCGAAGTAAGGAAGAGCATAGTCAGCACCTATGAAGAGTCTTAGAAACCTTACGATCGGAGAAGCTCTATGCGAAGTTCTCTAAATGCGAATTTTAGATTCGAAGAATCGAATTTCTGGGCCACATTGTTAATGAAAAGGGGATACACGTGGACCCCTCCAAAATTAAGGCCATTGAGAACTGGTCGGCACCGAAGACACCTACAGAGATTCGTCAATTTCTAGGTCTCGCTCGCTACTATCGCAGATTCATAAAGAACTTCTCTAGCATTGCGAAACCTCTTACTACATTAACCCAGAAAGGCGTGACCTTTGACTGGGAAGCAAAACAAGAGAAGGCACTCCAAACACTGAAACAGGCCTTGTGTACCGCACCGATACTATCCCTCCCCGAAGGGATAGAAGATTTCGTAGTGTATTGCGATGCATCAAATCAAGGACTTGGTTGTGTTCTTATGCAAAGAGGGAAGGTTATTGCCTATGCCTCCCGTCAGCTTAAGATACGCGAAGTAAACTATACAACACACGATCTTGAGTTAGGAGCAGTGGTATTTGCTCTGAAGATCTGGAGACACTACCTGTACGGAACAAAGAGTACTATTTTCACCGACCACAAGAGCCTTCAACACATTTTCGATCAGAAGGAGCTCAACATGAGACAACGACGATGGGTCGAGTTACTCAATGACTACGAATGCGAAATTCGTTATCATCCTGGAAAAGCCAATGTAGTAGCTGACGCCCTCAGTCGAAAAAAAATACACTGGTCGGAGAGTCAAATCTCTGACTATGACTATCCATTCCCACTTATCCACACAAATTAAGGAGGCTCAACTGGAAGCTTTGCAACCTGAAAATGTGTCGGGTGAATCCATGAGAGGAATGGAAAAGAATCTAGAAATCAAGGGTGGCGGAGCATATTATCTCATGGACCGTATCTAGACACCGAGACATGGTGGCTTCAGAGACGTGGTCATGACCGAAGCACACAAAACGAGATAGTCCGTTCACCCAGGTTTAGATAAAATGTATCTGGATCTTAAGAAACTGTACTGGTGGCCTAACATGAAAGCAGAAATTGTTACCTTCGTAAGTAAATGCCTTACTTGCGCTAAGGTTAAGGTCGAGTATCAAAAACCTTCAGGATTACTACAACAACCAGAGATACCGGAATGGAAATGGGAACGAATTACTATGGACTTCATAACCAAGTTCCCCAAGACAACGGGTTCACTCAATACCATATGGGTCATCATCGATAGATTGACCAAATCTGCGGATTTTCTACCAATCAAGGAGACTGACAAGATGGAAAGGTTTACAAGAACTTACATAAGGGAAATAGTATGACTGCATGGTGTTCCAATATCCATTATCGCCGATAGAGATAGTAGATTCACTTCAAGGGTCTGGCAGTCACTACAAAGTTCCCTGGGGACTAGGCTGGACATGAGTACAGCCTACCATCCACAAACAGATGAGCAAAGTGAGAGAACGATACAAACTTTGGAAGATATGCTGAGAGCCTGTGTGATTGACTTTGGAAAGGCATGGGATATCCATTTACCCCTTGTCGAATTTTCATACAACAATATTTATCATACGAGCATAAAGGTTGCTCCATTTGAAGCCCTCTATGGCCGTAAGTGCAGGTCCCCTCTGTGCTGGGCTGAAGTTGGCGACACACAGTTAGCTAAAGGAAGGGTTCCTGAAAGCACTCTCACTAGTCCGGAAATCATACGAGAAACGACAGAGAAGATCGTTCAGATTCGTGAACGGTTGAAAGCCTCTAGAGACCGACAGAAGAGCTACACTGACCAAAGGAGGAAACCATTGGAATTCCAGGTAGGAGAACGTGTTCTATTGAAGGTCTCACCTTAGAAAGGCTTGATACGCTTTGGAAAGCGTGGAAAACTAAATCCAAGATACGTAGGGCCTTTCGAGATTCTCGCCAGAATCGGCCCTGTAGCTTACAAACTTAATCTACCACGTGAACTTAGTAACATACATCCAACCTTCCACGTCTCAAACTTGAAAAAGTGTCTGTCCGATAAGACTCTTGTTATTCCACTAGACGAGATCGAGATCAATGAGAGCCTCAACTTCGTGGAAGAACCGGTAGAAATCATGGACCGAGAGGTCAAACAAACGAAACAAAGTCGCATACCCATCACGAAGGTTCGCTGGAACGCCAAGCGAGGATCTGAATTCACATGGGAACGCAAAGATCAGATAAAACAAAGGTACCCACATCTTTTTCTCTGATTCAAGTATTTGTCTTATTTTGAATTTCGGAACGAAATTCCCTCTAACGGGGGGATGATGTGACAACCCGATATTTCAACTCTATGTAATGACCTAAAAAGTCAAGTATTGTAACCACTTTTGATATAATGAAATTTACTTCGAAAATAAAATGTTCAAATGTCTCTAATTAATTACCTACTATGTTAGATATCATTAAACTGTGATCGTACATAAAAAGAACATCCAAATCTGACTTCGTATAAGGAAGTTATGATTTTTCCAAGTTCGGCATAGCGACAGTCAGCTAAAAACTCGAAACAGAGATCGAGCGACTTTTGACCGGAATGACCTAAATGAGAATCGATGCTCTCGAAAATGGTTTTTCAACGGTAAAAAGTCTGGCAAAAATAGACATCGGATAATGAAGTTATGGATTTCTAACGAAAATTTCTTACCGCGACCTTTTAAAAATAAATAATAAAAATAATTTCAAAATTTGCCGACGGAGTCTAAACGAAAGTTGTAGAGCGTAGTCTCACCTACGCGTGGATATAAAGAACGTTGAAAACGGAGTTCGTGTGAAGAAGATATTAATTTTTGAAGTTTATTAAATAATAAAAATATAAATTTAAATTAAATTTCGGTATTATTCGAAGGAGGAGTCACCGGGCCAATCCGAGTTACGCCTAGCGTACCCTCGTACGCCCAGCGTACTCCAGGACTAGGCCTCGGATCGTCCACGCCGCCCCCTATGCGAGGCTAGGCCCTGTCCCATCCGAAGCTCTGAGGCAGTCGATGATGCGGTCACGCATGACGCACGCGTACGCCCAGCGTAACCGAGGCGGTTCCCTGCCCCTATAAAAGGGATGTGAGGGTTCCGAAGAAAAGGCTCAATTCCTCTCATCTTTCTTGTGTTTTTGCCTCGTTTTCCGTGCACGTGATATCCCGCAGCCCTAGTTTCCTTGCTCAAGTCCCGAAGGTCGTTTGTGCTCCCGAGAATCCCGAGAAAATCCGCTTTCTCGAGTCGAAGTTTTGCTCGGTTTTCATCTCGCCTTCTTCAATCTTTCAAGTGAGTTCATACCCCTATAATCCACACTTTTAAATGTTTTATAAATGCTTTTATATGCTTTTAAGGGGGGGAATACAAGTAAAACACACTATTATTATCGTATGTTATATAAAGTTTTATTATACACTTTTTATCAATTTAATCATATGTGAATCATAATTATTATAGGGAAACTTTCGTATCCAAAATATATCACGATAACATCTTGTCTTTTGAAATGAAAAATATTGTTATATATATATATATATATATATATATATATATATATATATATATATATATATATATATATATATATATATATATATATCAAACACTCTGCTGATACTATATGTATATGTATCCATCTTTGGCACAACAAAAGTTATACTTTTCATAACAAGTGAGATTTTCACTAGGGTTTACTATACAAACGAGACACACTTTTAGAAAACTATAATAGGTATAGTTTTACGAGAACATCACGAACTTTTACGTACTAGAAACACTATTTCAAAGAGATACATTCATATACAAGAACAAATGAACATTTTCATACGTAAATATGTTTTATACTAAGTTTTGTGAGACATTAAACTTCACGTACGTTCGAGTACACATTTCAAGTCCTGTATTATATACCAAAATCCCTTGGAAGGGGAGCATGGTGTTTGTGTATAGATCTATACGGGATTGACAATCCCGCGCCCTGACTGTTAGCTACAGTACACCATTTGGGGTGACAAGCGTCAGAACATTCCAACGCCTGAAGAACGTTGTGTATAGGCCGTCCTAGTCAATAGCATGGTTGTAAAACTCACATGGAGTATTAAAAACACATTGATTTACGGGGTTTTTCAGACGTCTTGGCGACGTTACACGTACGTAAATTAACTACTTTAGGCATGAAAAACATTATTGTGTTATAGTTTTGGAACTTCTAAACTGCCACCCACATACGGAAAAACATCAATTTTCTAGAAACAAACTTTGGTCTTGATAGAAGGCTACATTTATACCAGTAGAAAATATGAGATTTTCTAGGAACAAACAAACAAAAACAAACCATTTCAATTTTTAATTCACACCAACATTGTCATTTAATACTTATGAAACTCGCCAACTTAAACGCTGACCTACTCTTTCAAAACTACTTGTATGTCCCAGGGATTCAGTAATTACATGTAACAAACAACTTTTGAAGAAGGGACGTTGCGGTGCTAGTTAATTTCATATTTTGGCATCATATTATAATTGGTTTTGAACATGTACCTTTTAACAATGTAAACTTTCAATTATATATATGATGGTTATATTGCTTTCTTTACTATGTATTCAATTGTTAAGGTACTACATGAAGTCATCCGCCCCCGAACGTTTCCGCCGTTCCGGTTTGGAGGTGTGACAGAGTGGTATCAGAGCATTGTTTATAGTGAACTAAGTATATTGAACCACATAAGATATACAAACTATAAATGCTTAAGGAACTAATACACTCTGACAAAACATTTTTTTTGTTTTACGCCTAAGCCGCGTTTTGTTTAACTTAAATTGTTAGTTCGTTTAAGTATAAATACATGCATGCATTTTTTTTTGTTTTACGCCTAAGCCGCGTTTCGTTTAACTTAAATTGTTAGTTCGTTTAAGTATAAATACATGCATACAACAACTTATTTTCATGATTATAACTATACAACAAGTATTTAGACGAGTTGGACACTACGATTAAGACTCGATATATGTAATCAGATTTGGGCCAAATATAGCATGATCAACTATATTTATCCGTGGTCGGACTAATGTATATCAAGGAATGCTCGTAGTGAGCAACAAGTCGAAACTTACCAAAACATCACAAGGATCAAACACACGAATTTAAATACTATAGGAGTATGTGCTACATAAAATAGTTTAACCTACATGTTTAGTCTTACATGTTCCAAATTTTATTCAATTCTTATAACCCTATTCTCGTACAGTCAAATGGCTGGATTTCATCACCCCGGTGACCCCTACTATCCCAACCAAGGCAACGGGGGATGGATCGAAAGGACAGAGTCAGTCTTTGAAATCTACTCCTATCCCGAGCACAGCAAAGTCAAATTTGCAACTGACACGCTTGTTGATAGAGCTTTAACTTGGTGGAATGGCCACGTTAAGGTACTTACTCTAATAGTGGCGAATTCAATAAGCTGGGAGAGCTTAAAAATCATGCTGATGAGAGAGTACTGTCCACAAGGAGAGATTCAAAAACTCGAGCATGAACTCTAGACTCTTGGAATGATTGGTACCGACGTATCAACTTATACCAATAGATTCTGCGATCTGGCAATCCTTTGCCCAGATATGATTGCTCCTGAGAGCAAGAAAATAGAGAGATACATTTGGGGACTGTCGCCCCAAATTCAGTCAAGCGTGTTAGCTTCAAAACCTGATACTTTTGAAAGTGCCAAGGAGCTGGCACAATCTCTTATTGATCACGGAAGTCATCAAAACTCAACGATTTCTGCACCAGAACCACAAAAGGGAAACAACAATAACAATAACAGGAAGAGAGGATTGAATAAGGGGAAGGGTGGATCTTCCCAAAAATCCTCGAAGAAACAACAACTAGTTACAGTGAATGCTTCTATTGTACCTACTACCGTTCCTACAAATCTCTACCCAACAAAGCCTTATGTGGGTAACCTTCCAAAGTGCACCAAATGCACTTACCACCACAATGGACCTTGTCGGGAAATGCAGTGCTCCAACTGCAATAGAAAGGGACACATTGTTCGTTTCTGCAAAGCCCTTGTAAAGCCGATCACTCAAGTTCCCAATGCTGGTGTAGGCCAAGCTTGCTACGGTTGTGGCGAGGTGGGCCACTACAAAAGAAACTGCCCGAAGGCAGCGAATACCGGCGGAGTGGGACGAGTTTTGGCGATAGGCCACGAAGAAGCCGTAGCTGATCCTATAGTAGTTACTGGTACGTTTCTTCTCGATAATTCATATGCATGCATACTATTCGATAGTGGAGTAGAGAGAAGCTTCGTGAGCCAAAATTTTATTCACTTACTTAAACATAAACCTAGCATGTTAGAAAAATCATTCACTGTAGAAATGGAAAACGGAAAAACAGAAAACACTAACTGCATATACATGAGTTGTACATTAACTTTAGACGGTCATTCTTTCCCAATAAACCTCATGCCGGTCCAAATTAAAAGTTTCGACGTCATAGTCGGCATGGATTGGTTAAGTCTTCTTCGCGCTAACATCATGTGCTTTGAGAAAGCGGTTCATCTTAATCTCCCTAACGATGAAACAGGAGTGATTTACGTCGACAAATCAAGTACAAACCTTCGCATCATTCCGTGCATCCAAGCTCGAAAGTGTTTGCGGAAGGATTGTCATGCATTTCTTGCACACATCGTCGATACAAGTCAGGAAGTATAGGACATTAAGAGCATTCCAGAAGTACGCAACTTTCCCGATATCTTTCCAGAAGAACTACCGGGATTACCACCGCAACGTCAAGTCGAGTTTAGAATCAACTTAGTTCCAGGGGCTACCCCGGTAGCAAAATTGCCTTATCGTCTGGCACCAGCAGACACGCAAGAACTTTCCATTCAGCTTAACGAACTCCACCATTTTGTAGGTCTCGTTGGCTACTATCGCAGATTCATAAAGAATTCTCTAGCATTGCGAAACCTCTTACTACATTAACCCAGAAAGGCGTGACCTTTGACTGGGAAGCAAAACAAGAGAAGGCATTCCGAGCAACCCTCCTGAACACCCCTCTATAATGTTCATACAAATCGTACCTGGCCCAAACAGCCCCGGGCTGGAAAACCAGGCACGCCTACGATGGTCCAGCCATCCCTAGGATGGAACACCACTACATCCAGAGCTCATGACCAGAACCATACTTGGAACCAAGGACCCTATCCTTGCGTCACCCTCAAACCCATCGGTTCGATACAACGGAGTGCAACCCACTCACACTTCCTTATCACGATCTCTAGGTCCTTGACCTCCGACTGTAATATCCTTATATAGTCCTCAGCATCGGTCCAGACTAATCCCGAGTTTGTTAACCTGCTGTCTCATCTTCCTCTGTCCTAATCTCCAATCTGGACCCACTAACCTCCTCCTTTTCCAAGGAGACTGAAAACATGTATGCGCATCATTCAACATTGCCACCACCTCAACGAACAGCCAACCCGTATGTGCTTTCATATATCTGGTACAATCCCAGTGCTTACTATCAATAACTGAAGCACTTCAATCATCCATTTACTCCACTGCCTCCTTTTCGGAGGACCCACACTCCTTCCGGAGCTACATACCGTTCCCTTCCAGGAAGTCTACTCAACAACCCTTACCACACCTATAAGTGACACAGAGCCAAACTCCACTCTACACTATCCATGTAGAGCGGCTGCCATTCTTGAACTCTCATATACTCCGAATCTGATCTCATAGCTAACCAGGCCCACACACGGCCTCCAGCTAACTCCATCATCATTATCAATACTTAGGGCTAGACCATATCGATTACCATTTCATGGCGACATAATCACCCATTCTCCGTATGCAGATCCACTAACACATACAGAGTCTGCAGCATGACTGGACCGCCTTTCCAAGCCTTCAGCCTATCTAGACCGTTCCCCGAGCCTTCGGCCTGACTAGTACGCCCTCCAGCCTTCATACTATCTAGGCCGCTCGAACCTGTCGTACATCGCCCTGAACCATTCTTCCCGGGAATCTCTCCTATGCAGTCTGTTCTAGCCCTCTTGGGGTTCCGAACTCCAATTCCGTTCCCGGAATCCTTTCCATGGCCTAAACCCAGGCCGCACATCGACCAACTACCTTTTCTGAAACCATGGTCTGTTCCCTGCCCCACTTGACTATCACTTGCTCCAATCATGCCACACTCTTGGCTAACAACACTAATAAATCCAAACAGCTAACCAACCCTGGATGCTTGCTGTTTCATCGGAGAATTTTCCAATTCTCCCCACTTAGTGTACCCACTACTAACTTTCACTGACAAACCGGCATAACACGATCGACCTTACTGATAAAGTTCCCCCACTTCTCCCGGAATTAAATCCCTCCGGAGTGAGCAATCTCCACAGAACACTCTTCCGACATCGCACATCCCGAACTCCAAGGAAGTTTGAAATTCAACCGAACACTTCTCGCAATGCAGTTGCTATTCCAAGCAACGAGATCATATACCTTATCTTTCGACCAAGAATCCTCCTGGACGCTAACCAACTACAACCCCTAACTACTAAGATCCCCAATCATACTATGAATCATGCGAAAAGGCGAACAGATTTACAATACCACATAATCAACAAATAACAAGATATCAAAATGGAAACATACCCGCAGCTGCATCCGGCTCTGCCCAGACCTCCTCTGTTGTAAGCTGGAAAGCGCGACCCTGAGCCCTCGGAGGCTCCGCTCCACCCTGACCTCCACCCGTAATCCTCAAAGTGGTCGGTGCTGGAGCCTACACCGTTCTTGCAACAAGCTGTGGACAGTTGACCCTCAAGTGTCCAACCTGATGACAATGATAACAGATCCTCATATCCTGGGCTGGGACCGACTGACGGCAATCCCTCGCATAATGCCCCTTTGTCCCACACTTGCGACACGCACCACCGGACCTACAAACTCCGGCATGACCCTTCCCACACTTCTCACAAGTGCGGCTGCTCAGACCTCCATCCCTAGAGTCAATAGTTTTGGACCGTTTCGGTGCCGGCTACGACTGCATCGGGACCTGCTTCTGCTCTCGTAACTACAACTCCATCTCTAACTCCTGCCGCTTGGCGGTCTCCTGCAGCTCTAACAAGGTATCACACCTCTGCGTGGACACAAACTGTCTGATGTCCCTCTTGATAGTACTCAGATATCGGGACATCCGAGCCTGCTCCGAAGCAAACTTCGGGCAAAACATCGCCCTCCCAGTGAGCATCCTCATGATCTCCGTCACCGACTCTAAATCCTGCTTCAGCTCCAGGAACTCCTGAGCCAACCTCTCTCTCTCTCTCTCAACCCGTGGAACATAACGAGTGTCGAACATCTCCCAGAACTGATCCCAAGTAACCGCAGCCGGCCGCGCATCCGAATAAGATCCCGTAGTCGACCTCCACCAATCCTTCGTCCGAGCCTCAAAAGGTTCAGAGCACACCTCACCCTCAGATCAGCAGGGCATGAACACGTGAAGAAACAGCCTTCCACGTCTGACAACCATCTCATAGCAACGATCGGATCCTAAACTCCATCGAAAGTAGGGGGCTTCGTATTATCGAAGTCCTGATACTGAAAACCTCGACCGGTTCCTCCCCGACCGCTGCTACAGCCGTTGTAGCTGCCACGACAGCCGCCTCCGCAAGAGCTACAGAGCGCTCATCAAAGTACTCAACCAAGGCGGTCTTGATTAACCCAAACATCTCCAGCAACTCATCCCGGAACATAGCAGCAACCTCATCATGCAAGATCTCACGAATCCTGGCATCCAACTCATCCGTACTCATCTAACCAATGACCTCCGGTAGTACTGGTCCATCCTGACCACCCTCTCCTGATCTTGATCCAAAACCGGATCCTGCCCCGAGGCGTCTCATAATCGCCAGACTAAAAATACGCCACACAAATATTAGGCATTCCTCATAATAATCCCAATAACTAGCTCCCAACAAAACCCTAGGGGTTGTGACTTCCTTGATACGCGTATGGGTCATGTGCTTTCAGTAGTACGGGCCCATACTACCGTCCACACCTACCCATATTTGTATCAAGTATCACCACAACACCCTAACAAAAGCATATACATGATGAACACTCGATCCCCACTCCTAGAGGAACACCACTATCCCATAACCGACCTACCGGTCTCACGCAACCCTCCCATCCATGAAACTTCCACCAACCCTGCAGCACTAGTGTATGCTAGTCATACATAACGCTGGAACCTATAGACTTTCGAATATCTAATCCTACCCTAAGTTCCCAATCATACCAGAACAGAACATAAGGCCAAATCAAACATTCTCAAGCTATAAGATCTTAATTATGTATAACCATGTTGCATACACTAAATAACTACAGTAATGATGTCAATTTCATACAAAGGAAACCCTAGGCTAGTAGGCATCATATAATCAGACAATTCTATCATGCAATTCCTAGAGATCCCTAGCCTAGTACTAGCATGTTGTTCTAACATATCACATGATCACATAACTTGTATGGTATTTTGGGGTTTACTTACTGGCTATGGCTGATCATACCCTCTGCATCCTCCTTTACTTATTTTGAAAAAAAACCTTTTGAAAACAATTTTGAAAATCCATCCTTGATTTGAGACTGGATTCACACGAATGTTCCTCCAATTCACTTAAACCAAGGCTCTGATACCAACTTGTAACGACCATAAAATTTGAGCCAAATTAAAAAAACTTATCTCATTCAAAAACCATTAAGTTCATACATCTTGTTTTCAAAGTAGTTTAAACATCAGAGTATCTCCCAAAACCAAATCACATAAATCATAAAACATGAGGAGCGGTATGATCACGCCTTCGCCTTGCCACGATCTCCTGAAGTACCTGAAATAATACAATGAACTGTAAGCCCGAAAGCTTAGTGAGTTACCCCCAAAATACCAACCACATATTACCATACTCATATCATATCACAATACAGAACAGCCATGCACATCGGGTCTACTGTGTGATAAGTCCGCATGCACCGGGCCTTCAGTCCACCTGGTCCACCCTCCGAGTCTAGCCATGTACGTCGAGTCTACAGTATGACTGATCCGCCCACGCCGGGTCTTCAGTCGGCCTGGTCCACTCTCCGAGTCTCGGCACGTCTGGTCCATCCTCTTGGGGCCTTCAGCCTATCCGGACTGCTCGATGGGCCTTCGGATTATCTGGTCCGCCCTGAGTATGTTGGCCTACATCACAAAGCAGGATCCGCCTCAACCCAACCCCCGTCAATCAACCATGTGCACATAAAACAATTAATCATATAGCAAATCCTTAACCAGACAAACAGTCTAACATATCACATAGCATATCAACATCCTAACCAGGATTCCGACCTAACCGGTCACTAGCATAACATTACCCTATATACCGGGTACCGACCTTATCCACGTCACTAACATAACATTACCCAAAATACCGGGTACTGACCTTAACCAGGTCACTAACATAACATTACGCTAAATATTGTGTACCGACCTTAACCAGGTCACTAACATAATATCATCCTAAATACCAGGATGCAGATCTAGCAAAGCATTAACATAACAAACAATACCCGGATTTCCATCCGATAAAGGGCCGGCCTTGGTGCTGTAGACCCTGTCGATATAGTGAGGATAACTCACCTACAATTGCCGAATGGAGAGATAAGACCAAGCTGCTCCGACCACCGACACGATCTTCACCACAGAACACTACCAAAGAACCAATTCCATAAATACCCAAAATTACCAAAATACCCTTGGAATTCAAACTGGTCAACTCTTGGTCAAAGTCAAAGTCCTCAGTCAACGTCAACCTTCCTGGTTGATTCTACTCGCCGAGTCAACCCGTTGACTCGCCGAGTTCCCATTCCCAGAAAACTCTCAAAACACAACTTAACTCGCCGAGTCGCCCCAAGACTC
Organism: Lactuca serriola; assembly: GCF_051521515.1. NCBI lineage: Eukaryota > Viridiplantae > Streptophyta > Magnoliopsida > Asterales > Asteraceae > Lactuca > Lactuca serriola. The sequence goes on from NC_136411.1 coordinate 198,775,690, forward strand.
GCCGAGTCCAACGATCTCTGAGTCCCATCCTGTCTGACTCACTTAATCCAAGGCTTTAACCAAAAGAGGTTGGGGTTCTACGACCCGACTCGCCGAGTCCAAGGCAATCTTCAACAGACTCGCCGAGATGTTCTTCCATTCGCCGAGTCCATGCACAAGTTCATACAACTCGTCGAGTACACCCATGTGACTCGCCGAGTCTCTCCAGTTCTCAATCCATTCAGAAGCTTTTCGAGCCATGCAGGGGCTCCAATCCATAGATCCACCCTTCTACAATCTAACCATCACATAAAGTTGCAAACCTTATGTGAAACCAAGGAGATATAGGCCCAAAACACACGAGGTCTTGGGTTTTAGATGAAGGGGCTTTACCAACAACTCAGTGACTGAAGCTTTATGACATTCTAGGCCATCAGTCCAGATCTGGAGTAGCAACCTCAGATCTAACTCCAAATCGAAAATAGGTCTCAAAACAAGCTAAGGAACTCCAAATCAACCACCAAGGATGAACCAAAAAGGAAAATAGCTTAAAATTATGGCTTCTTACCTCTGAAATGAGCCCAAACAGATGTAGATCCCAGATCTACACAAGCCCCTTGATGCTAGCTTCTAATTTCTCAAGCTCCTTCCACCAAATTCCTCTTCTAAGCTCTAATTTCCTCAACAATGAAGTCTCACACGAAATTAGGGTTTTTTTGGAACTCTTTGGGGGAAATAAGAGGTTGGGAGATGGACATAACGTCCTTTAAATAGGGTGCAAACCCTAAGATTAGGATTTTCTCATTCCAGCACCAACTCGTCGAGTCCGGCTTCCGACTTGGCGAGTTGGTCACTTAATTCACGATCCAAACCCACTCCGACTCGGCGAGTAAGTGTACCTAATCGTCGAGTCCCTTCCATTATTTACACTTAGCACCCTTCACTTCTTGTTTCAAACTTGGGATGTTACATTCTCGATCCATCCTAGGGCCACTAAGATGTATTTGGACCTGAAAAGAGAGTATTGGTGGCCCTGTATGAAGAGGGATGTTGCGTGGTTCGTTGAGAGGTGCTTGATGTGTCACAGGGTTAAGTTCGAGCACCAGCGTCCACATAGCAAGTTGCAGCCACTTGAGGTTACCCAGTGGAAGTGGGAACAGATTTCTATGGACTTTATCACCAAATTGCCAAGGACCACAAGGAGCGTCGATGCAATTTGGGTGATCGTCGACCGGCTGACGAAGAGTGCTCACTTTCCTGCTATCAGTGAGAGATCTTTCGCTGAGAGGCTGGCAGAGTTGTATGTGAGGGAGGTGGTATCGCATCATGGAGTGTCGATCTCCATATTGTCAGACCGAGATGTACATTTCACTTCCAGGTTCTGGAAGAAGTTCCATGAGGAGTTGGGCACGAGGCTACATTTCAATACCGCCTACCACCCACAGACGGACGAACAGAGTGAGCGGACAATCCAGACGCTCGAGGACATGCTCCGTGCATGTGTGTTGGACTTTGGAGGAATTTGGGACACGTACTTACCGTTGGTTGAGTTTTCCTATAATAACAGCCACCATTTGAGGGTTGGTATGCCTCCCTTCGAGTTGTTGTATGGGAGGAGGTGTCAGACTCCCATCTGTTGGGGAGAGGTAGGGCAGCGAGTGATGGGCAGCACTGAGATAGTGCTTCAGATGACAGAGCCGATACAACAGGTCAGACAGAGGTTATTGACAGCTCAGATTCTCCAGAAGAGTTACGCGGACAGGCGGCGATTCGAGCTCGTGTTTCAGGTTGGAGACTTCGTACTCCTAAAGGTGTCTCCTTGGAAAGGAGTGATCCGATTCAGGAAGAGGGGCAAGTTGGGGCCCCAATACATTGGTCCGTTCAGGGTGAACGCGAGGGTGGGCAAGGTAGCGTACTGTTTGGAGCTACCTGTGGAGTTGAGCCAGATACATGATACCATCCACGTGTCTCAGTTGAGGAAGTGTATAGCCGACGAGTCGGCGGTGGTGCCGCTGGAGGATATTCAGGTGGATGCGAGCCTGAATTATGTTGAGAGACCGATCGCGATCTTGGATCAGAAGATCAAGGTTCTGAGGAACAAGGAGGTTCCTCTGGTTCAGGTCCAGTGGCAGCATCGGAGAGGGTCCAAGCTGACTTGGGAGCCCGAGTCAGAAATGCGGGAGCAGCATCCGGAGTTGTTTGCGGCATGAGACTTCGAGGGCGAACTCTGGTTCTAGTGGGGGAGAATTGTAACATCCCGAAATCCAGGTGCATCTCTTAAACCCTTCTTCTTTTCCAAGTTGTCAAGTTTAACCACTTAAAAGAAATATTGTGGCAAATGAGTATGATGGGCGTACTAAAGAGTACGTTTCACGTACTCATGCGCTTAAGTTGGACGCGTACTCACCTAGATACACTGGGCATACCCAGAGTTACGTTGGGCGTAGCGGGCCCAGATGCAAACCCTAATTGTGGCTTGTGCACTATAAAAGGAATGTTAAGGCCTTATCCTCAGCCACCATTTCAGAGAGTGAAACCCTAATAGAGAGCTACCCTTCGTTCTTAGCTTGTGTGTGTTCTAAGCTTGAAAGTTCCATTTCAAGGTGGTGAAGGAGAAGAGGAGGCCATTATAGGAGCTAGAAGTTGGTGGTCAAGAGTAGATCCAAGTTCTACAGAGGTTGGAGCTTCTTTCTGAGGTAAAAAGCTCAAAGCTTTCCTTGTTATTTGTGATTTGTGCTTCTTGGACCAATTTTTAGGGTTTTTGGTCCCAAGGTGGAGACTTTATGAGCAAATGGTCTCCACAAGCCTAGATCTACCATATTTCAGGTTAATATGAGTTGTATGTTCATAAAAATCCAATCTTGGATGTGAATATTGAGCCATGCATGAGATCTAGACCTTATGAGGGAAGAGGAAAGGTGTTAGAGTGATTAGGGACCTTTACAACCATGAAAAGGCTTAAAGGTTTCGACTTTATGGATTAAGTGGCCTTAGAAAAGTCAGATATGGAGTTTGAGTTTAAGTCTTAACCGTTTAAGACCAAAATCCAAGAAAGGCTGAAACCGAGACTTACGCTAGGCGTAACTCTCGGAACACGCAGTGTAAGGGGTTGAGACCCCGATTATGGATCGTCGGCGTACGCCCCGCGTACAGAGATGGTACCCACTGCGTACTGCCCCCTGTTGACTTTCGTTGACTTTTAGGGTTTTGGTCAACATTTGGACTTTTGGGTCAGGGAGGGGTAAAATGGTCTTTTACCCTTCTGTGGGATTGTAGGAAGGGATTTAATCTAGCCTTTGAGAGCCATTATTTATTTGAGGATACTGTTTATGTGATTAGGCGGGGGCTAGATCAGTATATTCGTGTGCGAGGTTATCCGAGATACCCGAGGTGAGTCTTCTCACTATACATTACCTAGAGTGGTATTTATGTGTAGACTGGAGGGTCTTGTATGCTATATGTATGTATGAGATTATTTGTAATTTTTTATATGTATGCCATGTGTTGTATAGACCGGACCGTAGGGTTCAACGATATAGACAGGACCGAAGGGTCCAACGATACAGACTGGACCGAAGGGTCCGACGAGCTATGACCGGACTAGAGGGTCCAACGAGCTATGAGACTGGAGGGTCCCACTGAGACACATCGACCGGAGGGTCGTATTGTAGCCTCGAGTGGCGTATGTGTTGTATGTGGTATTTTGCGGAACTCACTAAACGTTTATGCTTACAGTTGTTGTGTTATGTGTTTCTGGTACTAACGAGCATCGTGGGAAGGCGCTGACATGATCCGTACACACTCATAGAGTTTACGTTTTGAGATTCTGGGATGTGATTTTGTTATGATAACAATGGATACATTATGTTTTGATATTATCTTGTGAATAAAATGGTGTTTTAAAAATGAAAAATTGTTTTGGAAATTTACGTTGTTACAATTAAGATATTATATGAATAATATATTAATTGAGAAATCATATTATTTAACTGGTATTAGTCAAGAATTAATTTGGAATTAATTTAGTGATCAAAAGAGACTGATTACATTAACAGGGAGTGATTAAGTAAATCAGTAATACATATAGTTTGGGCTAATGATCCATGTTGATTAAGATGGACTACTTTTTTGTGGGAATCCGTGAAGAGTTAGTCTAAAGGGATTATCGTATTGATTATTGGATTAAAGTCCCAAGGAAGTGAATTAGGATTTACAAGTGAAAACCTAGGAATTACACACTATAAATGTAATCCCTAGCATCACCAAAAATGGTCCTAAGAGTTCCAAGAAGAACCCTAGTCGTTTTGTGTGCCTCCTAGCCTATCTCTTATAATCCTCCATTTGCTTTTGGTGTTTGTGACACATTAGAGGAATCACATTTGAGGTGCTAGCTCTTGAAAGGTCAAGTTCTACAAGCTACAACAAAGAGGTATTCATCTAACTGGTTTTTATGTTTCAAATATCAAAGTTGTATGCTAGTTGTAGGTTTCATGCCTTAGATTATTTTATTGCATGTATAACTTGAGAAAACTTAGATCCAAAGCATTAGGGTTGTATGTGCACCATAGGGATGTTATAGTGCTCAAAACCTATCAGAATATTCTCCGATAATGAAGGGGCAATTTAAAGCTCTAAACGATAGTTGGATACTCTCCTTGAGTCTTCCAAATCTTCGTCTTCTACTGAATACTTCTACAAATCTGTCAAATCTATTATTGAAAATTTCACAAAGGAGCATGCCACACGTCTTAATGCATCAACAAAAGTCATGGCTAACTCCGAGAAGACAGTTCGTGAAACGACCGAAAAAGTAAAAAAAAAAAAAAAAAAAAAAAAAAAAAAAACTACTCTCTGATGTTCAAACAAACCTTCATGGGTGAGTTAAAAAAATCTTTTAAATCCAACACTGCAGCAGCAAATAAGGTTATCACCAACCTTGGTTTGTCAATCCAAACAGAGAAAGATGCTCTTAAGAAGGTTCATACTGAAATCCAGACTGGCAATTCGGAGTTTCAAACCTCTATCTCCTCTAAAATTGAAAAGCTTCAGGACGATCTGGCTGTAGAGAAAAAAATCATGGATCAAATCCTTGTTAAAACTGAAAAGGCAAAGGTTCTCTCGGTGAAATTATCACATGCGAACTCCCAGATTGATGCGCTCATGTATGAAAAAGCTATAATCAAGAGTTGTGTTGCTGATTTCAGTAGTCACGTGCATAATCTAATGGAGACTCGTGATTCACTTCTCACTCTCTTTGTTCGTCAATGTCTTGCTGAGAAATTGAAGCTCATCTTCTCCATGATTGATCAAATTGAGGGTGTTTTAGAATCTTCTATTCTAAAACAAGGGGTAGAATCGGTGAAAACTTCTAGTGTTGGTAAAGCAACTGATGGTGGTGATGAGCATGAATAAAAACCACCCAAGTCTAATGATCTGAAGGATAATGTAGCTTCGGCATCAAGAGGAAAAAATTGGTTGATGATGGTGATGAGGAAGAAGAAGATGAAAATGAGAAATTAAGATGCAAGGCACGTCATGCAGAAATTGACGAAAATCATTGAATTGTCAGGGAAGCTGAAGAAAAAGAAAGGAAAGACCGTGAAGCCCAACTCACTCTGGAAACTCAAAAGCTTCTTTTTCCTGCCTAGTCTTTGAAACATATTTTGAATGAAGCCGTTGATAATCTAAATACTTACTAGCTTGAGCCCGTAGTTTCGTTTGATTTGGAGAATTCTCTGGATTCGCAACTTGATCTTCCAATCACACCAAAGGCCTTTTAGTTTCGTAGTTTTGACAAGATTGGGAACGTTTCTCTTTCTGAAAATGAAGTTAATCGGATGATGTTCTTATTTTATCTTAAGCACATGAAGCCACAGTACAAAACATGGAGGTCAAAGAAGATAACTGTTGTGAAGGTTTTTGGCCCCATTGAAACCAAAAGCTTCCTGGATGCTCATTTCAAGGTTAGAAGAGGAGCTACGATTTTAGTGTTTGAATTTACACTCACTGATTTGTCGTGTTTGAACCCATTTGATTGGATTTCACTATTGCTTCTTTTGCTGAAGGATGAAAACAAATTTGAACCTATCATTGCACACCTTAAAAGAATGTTGGTTGGTTACATCTAATAGGATGGAAAGATGGAAGTGGAAATCACAACTATCCTTGGAAAGAAACCTATAGTACTTCCAAAGGAGCCTCCGAAAGATCCTGACAAGATGAAATTGGGAAGAATACGAAATGGTGATTGGAGTGTGGCATTTCAAATTCGAGAAAGAGCTGATGCTAATTTTCATCGAGTTTGCTTTTTTTTGCCTGACAAGCATCTATTCTCCACCCCATGCCTGGAATACATTTTGGAGTTCGTAAGTCAGTGCAAAGCGAACAGTGTTGGGGACAAGAAGTGTTTCTTAGATATGATCAACTAGTACATCATGGTTCGCAAAACTCTGCTGGGGATTATGCTGAAGCTTTTTGTTGTTCAAAAACGTCAACAAAGCTGAAGAATCTGCCTTCCTTATTTGAGACAAAGGGGGAGATTATTGGGTTATTTAATAGATTGTGTCAAATTTTATTTTGTATGTAGTTAGCCCATTTACGGTTTGGGCCTGTCCATCCGTATTTATTATGTTAGGGTTAGACTATATATATATATATATATATATATATATATATATATATATATATATATATATATATATATATATATATATATATATAGTGCATGCATGCACCGTCTTAGGTATTGAACGTATTTTGCCCTACCTGCCTTTACAGTATAAGTTCTTCATCGAGCTCTTCTAAGACAATTATTATTAATCATTCGAAATCAGTTTGATCATTGTTGTTCATTTTTTGATTTGCTTTTCTATTTAGAATCTTTCGATCAACTCACATTTATTCTAACATCCTATAACTTCCTCGATAATCCACTATTTCTATCAGTTTCCTACCTACCAAACCTGTCCACATCAAACACTTACCAGCCTTGAACCCTACCATCAACTCCCACCGCCCACCACATAGCTCTCCCCAACTTACATATTATCGCCGCTTAAAAGCACCACCCACCAGTCTCCACTGACATACCCCCTACCATTGAACAAGCTGATCACCAGCTTTCTACCACCTCCCCCTCACCTTCCTCCGACCACCCTTTTATGACCCCACCACTAGACCCAACCACCTCTGCACATCCGATGACTACTCGTGCCAAAGCAGGGGTTACCAAACTAGCTACCCGGTCTGACCCAAATTTCTTACTAGTTATGGAAGACGAGTTTAATGCATTATAAGAAAATAGAACATGGGAACTAGTTCCTCGACCAACAGAAAACCTCGTTATCAGGTGTATGTGGTTGTTTCCCCATAAGTTTAATGCAAATGGATCGCTCAACAGGTGTAAAGCAAGTCTGGTTGTCAATGGGAAATCCTAAAATATGGGAATTGACTGTCAGGAGACATTTAGTCCAGTTGTAAAACCAGCTACTATTCGGATTGTTCTTAGTATACCTGTATCGCGGGGATAGCCGATACATCAACTGGATGTCAAGAATGCGTTTCTACATGGAGATCTCCATAAGACTATTTTTATGCATCAACCTCTAGGATTTGTGGATTCTTGATTTCTTTCTCATGTATGTCAACTTCATAAATCTCTGTATAGAATCAAACAGGCTCCTCGTACCTGGTATACTCGGTTTTCAACCTTTATCACTTCTCAAGGTTTCCGAAGCAGTACTTGTGATTCTTCACTAATTATTTATCAGCACGAACAACATCATGCCTACCTATTATTATACGTGGATGAAATTATCTTGACTGCTTCTGACACTAATTTTCTACACAACATTATTACATCTCTTTCACAGGAGTTTTCCATAACTGATTTAGGTACTCTTCACCATTTTTTGGGTATCACTACCACACGTGATCCACACGGTTTATTTTTATCGCAAGCTTCTTATACTCATGATATACTTCAACGAGCTTTTATGGCTTCATGCAAACCCTGCACTACCGCGGTGGATACGTCCACTAAACTCAATGCCACAACATGATTGCCTATTCCTAATGGTACCTTATATTGGACCCTTGTTGGTGCTCTATAATACTTGATGTTTACTCGTCCATACATTGCATATGTCATCCAACAGGTATGCCTTTTCATGCATGCTCCATGCGAGCCCCACTTTCAGTTCATGAGGCGGTTACAACTTATTGCATCCCCGTCTCACACCTTGACAGCTTACTCTGATACCGAATGGGGTGGATGCCCCAATTCTCACAGGTCTACATCAGGTTACTGTGTATTTCTTGGCAATAACCTTGTCTAGTGGTCTTCTAAGCGACAACCTACTATTTCCCGCTCCAACACCGAGGCCGAGTATCGGGGGGTTGCTAATGCCGTTTCAAAGACTAGTTGGCTTTAAAATCTCTTACTTCAGCTTTATGTACCACTACGAAAGGCGACAATTGTATATTGTGACAACGTTTCTGCAGTCTATCTGCCACACACCCAATTCAACACCAGCGCATAAAACATGTGGAAATTGATATACACTTTGTGCATGAGAAGGTTTTTATTGGTCAAGTTTGAGTTCTGCACATCCCTACATCCATCCAGTATGCCAACATATTCACCAAAGGCTTGCCATGCTACTTGTACCAGAAGTTCAGATCTACTTTGAGTGTCCAACCTCATCCCGCTCAAACTGTGGGAGAATATTAGACGATTATATATATATATATATATATATATATATATATATATATATATATATATATATATATATATAGAGAGAGAGAGAGAGAGAGAGGATATGTATATATTTAATTAGGAATAATTAATATCCTTTCCTATTTTTAAATAGGATATGCATATATTTAATTAGGATTACTGAATATCCTTTCCTTTTTTATCTACATATTCTATAGCTGTATTATTTGTATTTATCCCTATATATAGAGGATTGTTATTCTATGGAAGGGATCGATTCTAGAACTTTTGGTACTTATATGCAAAAAGTGTTCTAATAACAATATTAAAGGCATAATTTGACTTTTGAGAATTATTACGTGAAAGCTGGACATTTAAGGCTAGAGGATTTACATGGTAGAACGTTTAAATGCCTTCGCTACATAAAACATCAATTAATAGCCATATTGGAAAGGTTTTTAACCACTTATTCCTCTCAAATGTTTTATACACTTTGTTTTATATATTTAACTAGGCGAATTCCCGCGCATTGCGCAGAAACACCTATATTGCTGAAATCTTTACAAATTTGTGTTTTTTGAAATATACCAATAATTGTTGTTATTCAATTTGATATAATAATTTGTATACTAAGTTGATATAATATATTGATTATTTTGAAGTATATGATAATATATACATCTATTAATATTGCATAATCTCAATGGTTTAAATGATCTTTACCCGCGGGTTATTTATGAAAAGAATTAAATATAATATATGGCTTAATGTTATTTATAGTTGTTATTGTTAATTAGTTTTTTAAAATTTATTTTCTTAACGCTTTAATTTCTATCATTGAAATTATTTAAAATATTAAACATTGTCTTTTGTTTTTAAACATAACAATATAATATTTTATATAGAATTATTTTTACTATTTTTATTGTAAGTTATTTTAAGCTACTTCGAAAACTTTTAATGATTATAAATATATATTTAGGAAATATTTTATTTAAATTGAGATTACAATTTAGTTTTTGCATTTAGCACTACAACTTATCACTTTTAGTTATTCACAAAATAATTTTTTGGTTTTTTATGTGGCACTGAAATTTATATTTAAACTGATCATGTAATATTTTAAATTAACAATTTAAGTATTTTATCAAACTGTTCAAAAGTTATAGCTTTAAACTGATAATAATTTACATTCAACAACATATTAAATTTAATAAATTTAGTATAATATGTTAAAAGTTAAAAACATAACTTTGTAAATAGAAATAGATATATTACTTTAATATTGAAATTTATTTTATTTGTGATTACACTTTAGGTTTGATATTTATTTAACCTTAACCAATATATAATCATTATTAGAAACACGCTTCAATGTATCACTTTTAACTATTTATAAACTATTATTTAGGTTGTTTAAGTCGAATTAAAATGTATATTTAAGTTGACCGTATATTTAAATTAACAATTTAATTATCTATCCAAACGAATCAAAAGTTGTAGCTTTAAAATGATAATGGTTTATATATAACAACATATTAAAACTTATAAATTATGTATAATATGTTTAAAGTTAATCACATAACTTTATAAGTAAAAGTAAAGATAGCATTTTAACAACAGATAATCATTATTAGAAAGAAATTGAAAAGTCATGGGAGTTTCAAATGAATGTGATGAAAGGAAAAATGTTTTCTTTATAAGTATAGTATGATAATATATCAGTTTGAGCTCTAATTTGTATTTTGATATTAATAAACCGACTACATACCATGAGTATGCATAATATGTAAGGTCTAATTGATGTTTTAAATCCACGAAGGTTAAGATGCAGCCCATAAAGGAAAATCAAGTTTAGAACTTGGTTAACCTTCCACCCGGAAATAGGTTTGTCGGGTGTAAGTGGATTTTCAAGAAGAAGACTAACACATATGGAAATATGAATACCTTTGAAGCCCAACTTGTAGCGGAAGGATATATTTAGGCTCATGATGTAAACTATGAGGAAGCTTTTTTACCAGTCAAAAGAAATAAAGAGATCATGATGCTCTTTGCCATAGACGCATATTACGACTATGAAATTTGAGAAATAAATGTTAAGAATCTCTTCTTGAATAAACGACCCTAGTGATGACGTTTATATGGTGAAACTATATGGCTTTATTAACTCAATTAAAACATTTTCATAGATTGTGAAAGCTTTGAAGATTCATATATGGATTGAAACAAACATCTACGAGTTAGTGTTTGCATTTTAAACATAAAACAAATTTGAGGTTGTTCAAGAAAACATAATCTAGATTTCAGGCAAAATCTAAGATTCTAGAAACACTTAATAATACCTTATATTGTTTTATATTATCGGTGATAAGATTTTATAGAGTAATTGTAACAACCCAACTTTTATAATTAGAAATATGGAACAATCACTGGATTAACCATATAAAATTTTTAAGAATTGTTGTTGAGCAAAAATAAAAATTAATTGCCCAAAATTTATTAAATGGAAATTAATTAAAAATAAATAAATTATGATTCATTTATTCGAATTGAAAGATATTTGGAATAATCTTCCTATCTTCCTATTCTAATAAAAGAATATGTTTATTCTCCTTTTGTCATGTGTCACTCTATTAGGCTACCTAATTAATATCATGTCACTTGTCAACGTATTGATTCTCCATTTCAAATTTCAAATTTTAAAATTTTCCACTCTAATTAAATTAAATTAATAACATTTTAATAAAAATTAAAATAACACTAATATAGATTATAAGGTCATGTATTTATTTAAATCAGTGATTATAATTTTATATAACTAACAATTATCTCTTAATTAACAATTTATTTAAAATAATTGATGAATAATTTTAATTTTTTTACTATGAAAATTTAATTAATTATATAACCATGGTTTCCACGAGTTATAAACTAGTTTAATGATAAATAAGAACAAAGAGTTATGGATCTTTTGGAGGATTTAAATAATAAGGATAGAGTTAGCTTATTATTGTTTAAAGAATAAATTACACGAATGGTCCCTATGGTTTGGGGTAATTTGCATGTTTGGTCCTGAACTTATTTTTTTAACTCACAAGGTCCCTACTGTTTGTTTTTGTTGCACGTTTGGTCCCTGTGTTACCTAAAAATACTATTTTACCCTTGATTTTTTAATTTATTTTAAGGTGGAGTAGGTAAGGTAATGTAATGTGAGGTGGAGGTGGGGTTGTGGATGTGTTTATTTAAATAAATTAAAAAATCAAGGGTAAAATAATATTTTTAAGTAAGACAGAGACTAAGCGCGCAACATAAACAAATAGTAGGGACCTTCCGAGTTAAAAAAATAAGCTAGAGATCAAACGTGCAAATTACTCAAAACTATAGGGACCATTCGTGTAATTTACTCTTGTTTTTATGCCACTTGAAAGAAATAAAAGATATGCCACTTGAAAGAAATAAAAGATAATGGGCTTTAATGTAAATATTAATAAAGTAAAAGATATGGTCCTTTAGTGTAAGTATTAATAAAGTAAACATAAACAAGTCAAAATTTAGGCTTTTATTTTGGTTCTTGTGGTCCGATCCAAAAAAAAAAAGTGTTCGTGTGTGCTTATTGCGGCCCGATGATCAGTTATTTCCGCAGTTTGCGGGTACGATGATCAGAAAAGAAAGAGGACCATCGTGGTCTCTATTTGTGTTGGTATGTGAGAACCAAACCATGAGAAAGGAGAATGCGATAGCGTGACAGAGAACTGAGACAAATTTAATGAATGAGGAAGAAGGAAGACGAAGGCAGCATCTTGCTGCTGCTGCCGAGGTTCTGATGATGCAGGGGAGGCAACGCCGCTGCAGGGGACGGCGATAGGAGATCTGCCGGCGCCGGTGGTGGTCGTGGGTGGTCATTAAGCTTGGGACATCACCAATTCTCACCCACATCTTCCACTTTGACAGAAATCAAAGGTAATCCTTAACCCTAGTTCAAATTGATGAATGTAGGTATGAAATTAAGAAATACGTGTCGGAATTGGGTATGGATTATTGGAATGCTTATGATAATGAATTCAAAAGACACTAAAGATCAATTATATGTTGAATATGGCTTGAATGCTATTGGAAACTCTTAGATCGATGTTGAAATTAGGTATTTATAATTGAGTTGCTTCACATGATGAGTTCAAAAAGATTAAAAGAACCAAGTATATGTGCTAGATGAATTGGGAACTTGTATATGCAAATTGATTAAAGTCAAGATTAGTAATATACACTTTATGTTGAGTTTATGCTCATCAAAATATTGATCTAAAATAGAAAATTAGCTTAAGTTTATAACTTTTAATTTTTGAGTAGTTACAAACTTGGTTTGGAATTAGACTGATATGTAATTTTTGATATGCTTATGCAAGAAATGATGGAGTATGTGTAATGGAAATTGAATGATATGGAATGAAATAGGGAAGGTATTTATATTATGATTCAAAACATTTTGGTAAGAATCATATGGAAAATAACAAGCTTTATAACAGTTTCTATTTTTGGAAACTTTAACGGATCAAAATGCCAAAAATGGCATAAATGATGCAAATAAGAGATGTTTTGGCATGTAATCATTGGTATTGACTTATAATCATGTTATGACTTGAAAAACACACAAAATTCATCATAAAACTCAAGAAAATCACTTTTAGGCAAAGTAGGATGCTTAAATAAGAAAAATGTCAAAAAGTGTCTAAATGAAAGTTGGTTCAATGATGTGTTGGACTTAGTGACAAGTCTAAAAAACTAAAAGAATGTGTTTAAGCTAAAGTAACAACTATTAAAGCACTAAAAAGCAAGAAAATGGCTAATTGGACAAAAACGGAAAAAATGTCCAAAAATGAATATTATGCTCTTACGAAGCACATGTAATTACTGAAATGGATATGAGATGATATGGAAATGAATAGAGTGTAATAGTCATGTTATAGTTTCAAGATTCAAGAAAAGTATGAAAATAATGTAATACAGTTAAATAGCCGAAATATGGAAAAATGCTTAAAATGGCTTTAGAACTTTATGAGACTTATTTGGCTATTGAAATATGTTTGGAATAATGTTAGAATGACTAGATTGATAACCAATATATAATTATAAGATTTGAAGCAATTTGCTAAAATAAAGTAAGTTGCTATTAATAAAAAATGAGATTGAAATGACATGTGATACTTGGAAACCGTTAGAATGTGATTAATTTAGTACTATGATGAGATTAAAGTATATGATGTTTCGTAATAGTTTGAGTATGTCCTGATGTTTTATTTTGGGTTGATTTTTATATCCGTTTTGCTTAAAGGTCATGCTGAAATTTCAATAGAAGTGTTAGAATATTTTTGGACAATGGACCTTATTGACTCTGCTTTTTTCACCATTTGCTTGATCTGCACAAACGCTTCTTTAAGATACTACAAGTTCAAGTGTGCGTAGCAATTCAAGGACTCTTTTGACGAGAGCTTGTGACTCTATTTCAAAGCATCTCATCCAAGATTACATTATTGATAATGCAATCTTTGGTGCCGAGCATTTTCAAAGAAGTTTTTCGTAGAAGTTTCGGTTCATTGCAACAGTATACATCTACAATATGGCAAGTAGCATATGGGAACACGACACGTGTGTTGGATAAGTGCTTGAATACATCATAAAGAACTTCACATGAAAGTCTTCGACACTTCTATTATGGTATTATTAAGTTGTATATAGATGAATATTTATACTAACCAACAACCAAATATATTCAAATTTTGTAAGATTACACACTAGAATCGGAGGACCTAAAACGTTACCTATTACTAGTACCACACAATGATATTTGAAATGGTATATTCATAAGATTTATGGTTCTGGGCATCAGGCATGCATACTATGGTGTCGCTGATTTAAACAATAACCAAAATGTTATCTTCCCATCACTACTATTCGACACAAATTTCTTGGAAAAGCACCCAAAAAGTTCATCTAGTTTGAACAGAGAATAATATAAGCATGTGTACTATCTTCCAATGTAAAGTGTCTTGACAAATCGAATGAACCTCTGCTCAAAGACGGAACCCTTAAGGGCTAGGAGGGGTCATAGCTAATTGTCCCCTTGTTTTTCAGCCTATATATATATATATATATATATATATATATATATATATATATATATATATATATATATATATATATATATATATATATATATATAAGGTTAAGTTCAAATGAAAACACTATTTAATGTGAGAACGTGAGAACACTACTTTATGTTACTATTCTACTATGAATTTAATATGTATAGTATTGTAGTAGTTATAATATGAATATATTCAATTTTATATTGCTATTCTACTATAAAATTATATATATATATATATATATATATATATATATATATATATATATATATATATATATATATATATAGTAATTTAGTAAATTCTAATGTGATTGTTCATATATTCGGTGATGAATAATGTCATAAAGTTGTAAATACAAAATTTTAATGTGAATATTAATGTGTGATTGTTCGTATATTTGTTGATGAATAATGTCATATCGTTGTATATACAAAATTCCTAGTAGAATAGTAACATAAAGCAGTGTTCTCACGTTCTCACATTAAATAGTGTTCTCATTTGAACTTAACCCTATATATATATATATATATATATATATATATATATATATATATATATATATATATATATAGGGAAAAGTGAATATACCCTTAAGGGTATATAAGCTTAGGTACCCAAACTCACCATACTATGTCGTTTTGTATCATTTATATACATTGTAATTGTCTAATGTTCTTATAATTCAACTTCTAACTTGATTTATTTCAAAGATTTTTATAAATTTCACATTTATCTTCCTTTTATATAATTTTCATTTTCAACTACAATATATATAACTTAGTAGGTGTTCGTCAAAAAATGTGATGTAAAAGGAAGATAATATTGAAAATATGAAAATTTTGAAAATAAATCAAGTTAAGGATTGAAGTTTAAGAACATTATAATGAATATATCAAACAAAACGACGTATTATGGTGAGTTTGGATACCTAAGCTTATATATATATATATATATATATATATATATATATATATATATATATATATATATATATAAAAGAAGATGTTGAAAAGTTTTAAGACTAAAGTGTTAAAACTAAGGAGCTTAAATCTTAACCGTCAATTCCATATCTAATAGATCTAAAGGTATAAAATCATCATCCTAGTAGGTTTAAAATAACCAATAAGAAACAAGTTTTAAAAAAATATAAATTTTTAAACAGTATAAAAATGGGGCGCCACTTACTATTTTTTAAAAGCCTTCTTTTCCTTTAAACCCTCTTTTGAAAACATCCGTATGCTTCCCAATGTGACACCGAAGACATCACCATTGCACCTCCGTTTATATATATATATATATATATATATATATATATATATATATATATATATATATATATATATATATATATATATATATATATATATATATAGGAGCTTAAATCTTAACCGTCAATTCCATATCTAATAGATCTAAAGGTATAAAATCATCATCCTGGTAGGTTTAAAATAACCAATAAGAAACAAGTTTTAAAAAAATATACATTTTTAAACAGTATAAAAATGGGGCGCCACTTACTATTTTTTAAAAGCCTTCTTTTCCTTTAAACCCTCTTTTGAAAACATACATATGCTTCCCACTGTGACACCGAAGACATCACCATTGCACCTCCATTCTACCCCTAACTGCACCGACAAACACTCACCTATGCCACCTCAATCTTCGCACCAACACCTCCATCATCGGTGCATTAGACTGGAGGGAGTGGTGCCACACTCCCTCCTTTTACTGTAGTTTGTTACAACACCCAAGGAGAGAAAGAAGAGAGAGAAAGAGAGATAAAGGAAGAGAGAGAGAGAGAGAGAGAGAGAGAGAAAGGGAGCGCTCCCAATTCTTACCGCAGTCTCCAAACCGCACTTTGAAACTGCAGGGAGGGGGCGGTGTTTCAGTGCCACATCAGCTGAAACCGCACCCCACACCCTCCAGTCTCATAAACTCTTCCACCTCCGCCTCAAGAACCACCTTCTACTAAACCCTAGTTCTAAAATCGCCAACATTGTTAACAATCAACACTTGATTTAATGTTTTTATTTTGAAATCGTTCTCAAATTACGTTTCCTGCAACGGTGACCTTCACCATAAACGATATTACAACCTCTGTCATCACTTATCGCTTGGTTTCCCTCACCACCATCTGTCGTCGCCACCATGATGGCATCACTGATTTAGGTATACTTCTCACCTAAGATTCTCTTATAATATGTTCTTAAGCTACTTTTATTTTCTTATGTTTTGGATTTTCTCATGTTTTCTTATAACCCATATTTGTATGGCTTTTACTTTCGAAGGGAAGAACTCATCGATTATTTATTATAAATATTTGCTAGATGAATTCTTATTTATTTATTTTATAATATTATAACATAAGATAAGGATTTCTTATTTAATAGTTTTATTAGTTATTTTATTGTTGTATAGATAAAATCAAATTTAAAATCTTAAATTTGTAATTAGAACTTTTGTTGGAAGTAATATATATATATATATATATATATATATATATATATATATATATATATATATATATATATATATATATATATATATATATATATATATTATTACAAATGTTTTTTCATGGGTCCGGTTCCAGTGATGACTCATTTTAAAGTGAGAACTCGTAAGGACACCTTAAAAAAATTGAAAAAAAAACTACAAATCATAAAATCAAGCATAGATCTATGTCTGGGAGAAAAAAATTGGAAAAAAAATTACATCATTAAAATTGATCTATGATTCAATTTTAATTTTTTATTTTGCATCATTATGATCCATGATTCAATTTTAATGATGCAATTTTTTTTTTCTCCCGGACATAGATTTATGTTCGATTTTATGATTTGTATTTTTGTTAGATTTAAATTTTTTTTAAGGTGTCCTCAGGAGTACTCACATTAAAATGAGTCATCACCTGATCTTATCTATTTTTTCCATAATACATAAAGTTTTAGCTTTTAAGTAATTAATAATTAGTTTTTTATGGACTATTTTTTTTAACCGACAAATTTAGTCTACTCCTATACTAACATCTAATTTCATCTATGTTTACAGCGGAACTTGATCCCTCACTTTACCTTACCTATCCCACAATTTTTTCTTATTTAAATAATAGTTTTTTTAAGTAAGACGGGGACTAAACGCGTAACAAAAACAAACAATATGGACCAATTGTATAATAAAAACAAACAGTAGAGATCTTCCAAGTTAAAAAATAGGTTAGGGACCAAACGTATAAATTACTTCAAACCATAAAGACCATTCGTGTAATTTACTCAAAAAACAATAAATATGATTTTTATAATATTCAAACATTTTGTAAAGATTTAAGAAAAAAGTGGACAAAAATAAGACAAAACTACAAAACTGGTACTTATGGTATTTTTTTTGGGATTTAGTCAAATTAGGAAACTATATATATATATATATATATATATATATATATATATATATATATATATATATATATATATATATATATATATATATGTGTGTGTGTGTGGGGTTCAAGACGGTACAAAAATCAACAAGAAAGGATATTGAGTAGGTTTTTTGTGTCCTAAAAAAATATCGGGGTTTAACACGACTCTTTGCATGGACAATGCATCCTAACAAAAGTAACTGTATAACGAACATTTGTATTATATTACACAATATGATATTGATGGATGTTGGTGTTGTTATATGTCTGGTTAATCATACAGATCTTCCCACTAAAATAGAAGTAAATGATAATTTAATCATCGAATTACGTGACATAGAAATCAACCACCAATTTCGTTCGGTTCTTGTTTATCACATTGAACATATCTCTCTCTAATGAAAATTTATTTTTATTTATTTTATTTTAAATTAGTAAATGATTTTATTTAAATAATTAACTTTGTAAGTTGGAATGATGTGGGATGAATTCTATGGGTTGTGGAATCGAAAGTGAAAGTGAAAGTGAAAAAGGAAAAACAAAAATAATGAACCAATAAAATAACATATGTATTGAAAGGGATGGATACATTTCCTTCACCTAAAATGTTGCTCTTTGCTAATTGGTCACGTACACATTTTGCCTTGCACAGGATGGGAGAAGTAAGGTTTGTTTTTATTGTTATGCCGTTTCCTATGCATATTGTTATATGTTTCTTAGGATAAACCCTCACACACACAATCCTTCAATAATATGTCAGATACAACTTCATGTCAATAAAACCATGGGTAAATTGGTCAACAAAATAATAAATAATATAACTAGGGAAAATGACACAAATACCCTACGAACTTTCTAGGGTTTATCCGTTGAGTTCGTAAAGTTTTTGTCAGACTTTATGGGTCCCTAAACTAGGATACGACCTGCTCTTTTAGTCCATGTCAACCTTTTAGACCAAAAAAACTCACGTTGTGCCCATATAAAACCAAAAAAATAAGTTTGGGGATCAATTCGTACAAAAAAAAAAACTTCCTTTTCTTCTAAAGCCAATTCACACTTAATTTATATTGATCTCCGAACTTATTTTTTTGGCTTTATAGGGGCACAAAGTGAGTTTTTTTGGTCTAAAAGGTCATTGAAGCAGCTATTACAGGTTGACAGGGACTAAAAGAGCATGTCATATCCTAGTTTGGGGACTCATAAAGTCCGACAAAAACTTTAGGGACTCAACGGGTAAATCCTAGAAAGTTCATAGTGCATTTGTGTTATTTTCCTAAATAACTAAAACGTTTTGTATAAATATAATAACTTGCAAAAAGGACTTCTACGACCTTGAATAAATGAAAAAGAATAGATTTCTTTAGACCTAACCCCTTACTATATAATCACGATATTCATAAACTCAAACAGGAAGACATCCATCTTTAAAGGTGAGGTTAATAACTAATAAGTTTGGCACATAAGATAAAGCCAAGTTTCTGTTAGGGTGGGTGGGCCATCAAATTTCATGACTTTTGAGATCCAAAAGTTAAAATAAACGGCATAGCCAGCCGTCCAACTAAGAAAACATTTACAAGAAAAAAGGGTGATTAAGAAACAGATGGGTGATTATTTATTCATTAATCCTATCATTAAGACATTTCCAATGTTTTAAAATTTTAATTAGGACACTCACTAACACCGAAAGATGCTTCCAATGACGTTTTATCACGACACGTACACAAAGTCCTTTATTCAAACTTTACGTGTGATAACTATATATATCGTTTTCTTTATGTTGGATATTTCAACATTAATGCAATCAAAAACATAAAAAATTGTACATATAATATATTAATATGCCTCGTTGTTCAACAATCAAAGGTTATATTATTTTAGTCCATGTAGTTGAAATATCGTCTTATTATCATAAATATAAACCAAAACATAAATTAATATGTTCATTATACATTACATAAGTTAGAATTTGTGGCACAATATTATTAGAACTGGTTGGAAATATGTCTTTCGTTCAATATTTTGAGAGTTTAATAGTACGTTCATTTTATTTGAGATCTCTGATAAAAAATTTAGCTTTTTGTTTTTTTTTTAAATAAACTTGAATTAATGAAAAAAGTTGTTTCGAGACTAAGAGGGTACAATTTTAATTTTAAACAAAAAACACAATCAAAAGACAGGTTCAAATAGTTGTTGAAAGCTTTATGAGCATTTAACAATTTCATAAAATTCTTTACATTTTCACATTATTTATAATCAAGTCATGTGTTTTTGTAACAATAAAACACAAAAAACTTTGCATTTTTATTTGAATTTTGATAACTATATGAACACAATGATCCTCCTTATGTGGCAAAAGAGAATCTTTATTGAAGTTCCAACAATTGTATTTAATTTTGGGAAATTACATTGTAGCCCCTTTTTCCGGTAGCGTTGCTTAGGTAGAGTATATATGGATTAGTTACATATTTAGTTGGCGATTGGACACTTAAATATGAAAGTATAGCAACTTGTACCCAAATGGTCTTTTGAAATCAATGGCTTCGTTTTTTAACCACTTAAGTGCATGCAGTCTTCATAGGATGCGTTAATTTCATGTTAAAGCTACTGAAATTTTCCATTTTCTAGTAGTAGCTTATGTTTTAGGTTATAAAAATATGAAATCTTCTTAAATGTTGTAATTTTTTATCATGTAGGTTGAAAAAAAGGACAATTTTTTTTCCTTGGATTGATCCACCGTTTGTGCAATTAGTGGTATAAAGACAAAATTTTGGAAATGCATAATCTTGCAAGTGATGTGTCACTCCAAGAAGTCAAATGATGGGTCAATCCCACACTATTTGCAAGATTATGAGTTTCCAAGATATTATCTCTGTATATGGGTCAATCCAATAAAAAAAGGTAAGTGCTTGTCTTCATCTTCAATGATAGAAAATTACTAACATTTATAAAGATGCATCACATTCATAACCTAAAAGATAAGCTAGTAATGGAAAATGGAATATTTTAATAGCTTTATCATGAAATTAGAACCACCTAGGGATCTACATACTAGGATCTTTGTCCAATAAATCCAAATACCATACTCATCTTCACAATCACACTTGACCCTAACACCTTGGGATAATTATAAAATGAGAAGTGATTTATACATAACATTTTTTATCCATACATAACAATTATATGTTTTTTTATGCATCCATACATAACAATGATATGTTTTTTATGCATATTGTACAACCCTTCTAAAGCATAAATTGTGGTGTATAGATAAAATGTGTTGTGTACCAATCACTTTCTTTGTAGAATATATGATAATCATTTATTTAAAAACAAAGATTTATGGGTGTGTATGTGTGTGTGTGTGTGTGGGGGGGGGGGGGTTACAAGTTGCGTTTTTATATTTGAATCTCCAAACTCCAACAAAACATGTAAATTATCCATCCATATTCCAACTCAATATTGACAACGGAAAGAAACCGGGTAAACAGGTAATTTCCTAAAATCGAACATAATTGGAATCTTTGCCTGTATTGTTAAAAAAAAAGAATCAAAGCTTAATAATAAATGAGGTAAGAACATATGGACTTTACACCATCTCCAACCCATCTTCATTTTTCCTACATAAATGAAGTAAAAATCGGGTAAATAGTGTTTCATCTCTGACACTATTCTATTTTCTATCACATTTTTTTACCCCAAAAAGTATATTCTTAGAATATTGTAACATCCCAAAATTCAGGTTTAACCATTTAACCCTTCTTCTTTTCCAAGTTGTCATGTTAGGTCCCTTTATGTAAATGCTAAGCTTGTGAGTACGCTGCTCGTACTCGCGCGCTTATTTTGTACGCGGATTCATCCGGGTACACTGGGCGTACCTAAGGTTACGCCGGTTGTAACCGGCCAAGATGTAAAACCCTAATATGACTTGAGGGCTATAAAAGGAATGAGATGGTCCTGTCTCTCAGCCACCATCTCACAGAAAGAAACCCTAAGAGAGTATTCCCTTCGTCCTTAGCTTTTGTGTGAGTGTTCTAAGCTTCAAAGTGTCATTTCAAGGTGGTGAAAGAGAAGAGGAGGCCATTGTAGGAGCTAGAAGTTGGTGGACAAGAGTAGATCTGAGGTCTACAAAGGTCGGAGCTTCTTCCTGAGGTATAAAGTTCAGAACTTGCCTTGTTATTTGTGTTGTGTGCTTCTTAGACCAAATTCTAGGGTTTTTGGTCCCAAGATGGAAATTTTATGAGCAAATAGTCTCCATTGGCCTAGATCTATCATATTTTAGGACTATATGAGTTGTATGTTCATAAAAATGCAATCTTGGACGTGAATGTTGAGCCATGCATGAGATCTAGACTTTTGGAGGAGAAAGGAAAGGTGTTAGAAGGTGTGGGAACCTTTATAGCCATGCAAAGGCTTAAAGGTTTCGACTTTATGGATTAAGAGGTATTAGAATGGCCAGATCTGGAATGTGAGATTATGTCTTAACTGTTTAAGACACTAAAATGAAGAAAGTAAGAAATTGGGATTTACTGTGACATCCCCAAAATCACGGCCAGAAAAGACCGGTTTGTTTATGCTTTATAAAAATCAGAGTACTTCATTTTATAAAAAATGTTGCGGAATTTGTTCCCAGAAAAACATGGTAAATACGTTATTAAAACATTTTCGAAGAAACGTATTTATTCCATTTTAAAACGTTTGGGATGTCATCGTTAATACAGAAACATAAGCATAAACAGAACTTACAATGATTTACACTAGTGATCTACATCTCTTTAAATCTCTCAGTGTAATGTCACTTCATATCGTCACCTGTGATGTAAATAAACTGAGTGGGTCAGGTTGGGAAACCTGGTGAGTACATAGGGTTTTCAACCCACAATAATATAATTATTATTGTTAAACATCAAACACTCAACCCAATTACCCATTCCTGTTATCCTCACATTACGTCCCTAAAACATCTAACACAAGGGACCTAGTCAAAGGACTATCATTGGGATGGAGTATACTTGGTGAGCACACAGTTCACACAGTTCGAATAAACACACAGTTCAAATAAACACACAGTTCGAATATACACCTACAGGTTGCGAGCCTGCTAGTGTTCCACTGGACTGTCTAGAATAGTCTGTGGTTGTCATCTATACTCCGCTAGATGACTAGATCATCAAGAACAGCTATAACGAGGCCTCTCATTATTTTATTTTGTCACACAGCAACTATTATATCTACCCGTGTTTTACCCCGCACATTATGTAGATATAAAATACATATACAGTTTGAATCATTGAAAACATGTATAAAACGTTCATCCAACATAGATAGCAAGTATACAGATAATATACACACACAGCACGTAAAATACTTCATATCTATGTGTAAGCTGAAAGTAACTATGCACTCACCTGAGTAGGTGGTGACTCAGCACTCGGACAGCGTTTCGATACTCTCAAAACGATATTCCTTCGATAAAACCTAGTACCGATACCACTAGGGTTTAGTTTAACGATAACCACGACAAATTAATTAGTCTGACTATTATTAAGCGTTAATAACGCTCAATATAACTCATAATAATAGCTCAAATAATTATTTTAAGGACCTAATAACATTCCTATAATTATTTGAAAGCTATATAAAAAATTGCGTAAGCGTAGCACACTTACAGCGAATTTTATCGAAAACCGGGACTTAATTGGAGCAGCGTTTCGAAACCGAAAAACTCCTTTTTCTCGGGACTCCGGGAGCCTCGGGGCTTCCCTAGGGTGCTAGGGAGGTTCCCTAGGGTTTGGGGATGTTTAGAACACTTAGAGAGAGAAAGAAGTTAGAGAGAGAGTGAAGAAAGGTGTGAAAATCCGAGAAATCTCGCATTCAATTTATAGGCCGGAGGTCCTCGGACTACGCGGGGCGTAGCCTCGGACGCGGCGCGTAACTCGGATAAGGGTGCCAGCTTCGCACCAGCTGGCTCGCAACATCGGAAGAGATAAGGACCGAGGGTACGCTGGGCGTACCGAACTCCGACGCGGGGCGTAAAGCGAAGCGAGGCGACGTGGCGAGATCCGAAGGGCGCTCTATTGATCGACGATGGACGGCTGCGATGAGGCCACGTCATCTATCTCGCATCAGATTTCGCAAATTGCATGCCCATCTTTAAAAATTCATAACTTTCGCGTACGACCTCCGTTTTCAACGTTCTTTATATCCACGCGAAGGTGGGAACGTACTCTACAACTTTCGTTTAGACTTCGTCGGCTAATTTTGGCTCGATTTTAAATTTTATATTATTAACGGGCCGAGACACGATTGGTCCGTTAAATCCTCATAACTTCTTTATCCGACATCCGTTTTCGCCCATCTTTTTCTCGTTACGCTACTCTCAATGAGATCTTCGATTCTCGTTTAGGTCGTGTCGGCTAAAAACCGCTCGATCTAGTATTCGAATTTCGGGCTGTACACTGCTATTCCGAAACTTCGAAAAATCATAACTTCTTCATACGAAGTCAGATTTGGGCGTTCTTTTTATCGATGTTCTTAGTTTAACATATTCTACGACTTTCGTTTAGATCGCTAAGGCTAAATCTCGCTCTATCGTAAATTCACTATTTACGCTTCCCGGTGCCGTGCCGGTTTTGCCGTAAAACTTCGACGGGCCATAACTTCTTCGTTATAACTCGGATTTCGGCGTTCTTTATATGTACGGAAACCTCGTGACATATACTACAACTTGGTTAAGATTATTTATTCTAAATAATCTTTTGTCGAAAAGTCGTTTTCGACCCCTATTGCCTCTAATTTGACTAGCCCGGATTTGCGGGCGTTACATTTACGCTGGGCGTAATCCCAGTACGCGCCACGTTGGGGGTCGCGTTCCCCGATTCTGGAGTCTAAGAGTATTCCCCGCGTACAGGAGTTGGTACGCCCCGCGTACTGCTTGCTGTTGACTTTTAGGGTTTTGGTCAACATGTGGACTTTTGAGTTAGGGAGACGTAAAATGGTCTTTTACCCTTCTGTGGGATTGTATAAAGGGGTGTAGTATAGCCTTGAGAGCTGTTAATGATTTGGAATGATTATTTGTTGTGATTAGGCGAGGCTAGGTCGTTGTTTCGAGATTTAGAGATATCGAGCACGTGAGATACTAGACATCATACGAGGTGAGTCTTCTCATTATACTGTACCTGGAAGGGTATCTATGTGTGACCATAAGGTCTGGTATGCTATGAGATATATGCGTTGTATGCTATGAGTTGCCTATTTCGTATGCGCTATGTATGTGATATGTATGCTATGCTTGATATGGGCTGGAAGGCATTATGATATGGACCGGAAGGTCGACACGGGTAGGACCGAAAGGTTTACCGGGTTGGGACGAAAGTCCCCTGAGACACATGGTCCCGAAGGTCATGTGGAGTATGGCCTGGAAAGACATATGTGTGTAAGTGGTATATTGGGAAACTCACTAAGCTTCTTGCTTACAGTGTTTATGTGTAATATGTTTCTGGTACTAGTGAGGACCGTGGGAAGGCACCGGCATGACTCGTACACACAGGCGGATTTGGATATGTTTGATCTTGGGATTGATATGTTTTGTATTATGACCATGTTACATTGGATTTTATTGTTTTTCTTGAATGAAATTATGTTTTAAGGAAATGAAAAATGTTTTGAAAATTTACGTTGTTACAAGTTGGTATCAGAGCCTTGGTTTTAGGGATTCGGATGCACCTTCAGGCGTAACTTAACTCAAACTGAGGATTTGAGAAAATTTTCAAACGATAAAAACTAATTTTTCTAAAAAGCAAGAGATTTTGAGACAACCAGAGCGGAGCAGTGTGTACGGTCAGCCAGCGCCCGAACGGTGAACCCCCAAAATGCCCTTATGTTATGTGTAATGAGATATGATATGTTATATTATGCATGCTAGAGCTGGCTAGCTATTCATATTAGGACTAGAGTGGCCTGATTTTGTGATGCCTTAGCTTATGAAGGATTGTGCTGCTATGTGATGCTTGAGAGCGAGTAGGTAGCAGTGAGGGGCTGATAAGAGGTCTACCGAAGGGTAGCCTATGCCAGTGAGATATAGAGTACTTTTGATCTTGGATCCAAAGAGGAGGACTTAGGGTGAATACTGATGCGGTGTAGGTGGTAGCATAAGGGCCCGTAATACTGAAGACACCGGAGCAGTGTGCACTCTAAGTAAGAATCCTTTGGGTACTAAGGAACAAGTAGGGTCGAGTTATCGAGTGCGAGCATGCTCGAATGAGTCTTTGATATTATTATGTTATATTTCAGAGACATCATGGTTGGGACACGCCACAAACCTGAGGCGAGCAGTGTGAGTGACGAGGAGCTTCGTCAGATGATCCACGATGAGGTGGCTGCAGCGATCAGGGCCGAGATTCCAGAGATGTTTGGGTCTATCAAGACAACACTGATTGAGACTTTCGATGAGCGGTACGCCATGGTGACTGAGGCTGCAGCCGCTGCAGCTACAACAACTGTGGCTGCTGCCAGGCCTCAAGGAGGTGACTCATTGTTGTTCCGGGAGTTCAGCAACACAACACCACTTGAGTTTGATGGGACGCAGGATTCGATCGCTGCGATGAGATGGATTGCTGATATTGAAGGATGCTTCTATACGTGTTCATGTCAGGAGCATCTGAGGGTACGGTTCGCTTTGAACCAACTTCCCTTGGGAGCGAAGGATTGGTGGAAGTTCGTGACGACGAGCTTCACTCTTGCAGAGATTTTAGCGGTGACCTGGGAGAGGTTCACCACCATGTTCAGAAATGAGTATGTTCCCCTGGTGGAGAGGGAACGGTTGGTTCAGGAGTTCTTGACCCCCAAGCAGGGTAATGATTCGGTTATTGTGGTCACTCAGAAGTTTCATGAGAGGGTGATGTTCTGCCTTGAGCAGGTGTCTACTCAGAAGGCACGGATGAGCCGATATTTGGGCATTCTGAGGAGGGACATTCGGGAGTTCATGTCGAACTCGACGTACCAGACATTTACTGAGCTCCAGGAAAATGCCCGGAAGAGGGAGATTGAGTTGGAGACTCAAGCCAGGGAGGAGGCCGAGGCTCAGAGGATGGATCGGCGGCCGGCTCAGTATCAGCCGACAGCCAAGCGGACCAAGTCCGCTGATTCGAGGACTGGAGGCCAGAAGGGCCGCACTTGCGGAAAGTGCGGCAAGGGTCATGAGGGGGCCTGTCGATTGGGTGCTTGCTACAAATGTGGCCAGGAGGGGCATATCGCCAAGGATTGCCCCCAAGGGATTTATGGTTTGCTTTCATTGCAACCGGACTGGCCATCGGAAGGCCGAGTTTCCACAGTTGCATCAGGGGTCAGCCCAGGGATCTGTACCTGCTGCTAAGGTTACCGAGGTTCAATCAGTGAAGGCCGAGGCTCCGAAGGCTCGTGGGAGAGATTTCCAGTTGACTGCGGAGGAGGTCCGTGCAGCGCCCGATGTTGTGGCTGGTATGTATTTTGTATTTATCTTTTTTGTTGAGATATTGTGCTTATATGATGATATGCGTAGGTACTTTTCTTGTGAGTTCTGTACTTGCTTTGGTGTTATTTGACTCGGGTGCGAGTCGGTCATTTGTTTCCTTGGCATTTAGTCAGCACATTAGTATCCATCGAGAGGTGTTGAGTCGACCTCTGCGCGTTTCCATAGTTGACGAGCAAGCAGTGTATGCTATGGATGTGATTCGAGGATGTATCCTTGAGATCTTCGGTGTGGAGTTCCCGATAGATCTGGTCCCGATTGCGATGGGGGACGTGTGTGTTATAGTGGGCATGGATTGGTTGAGCCGATTCAGAGCTGTTATTGACTACGAGCGTTAGTTGGTGACGATACGAGACCTTAGTGGGGGAGTACTTACGGTGTATGGTAAGGGAACCCGATGTGGGTCAGCATTTTGCTCGGCTGCCAGGGCGAGAAAGAGTTTGCAGCAGGGTTGCAGTGGATTCGTAGCCTATGTGATGGACACACGAGTGGCCGCTGGGAGGCCAGGTTCGATTGATGAAGTTCCGATAATATGCGATTTCCCGGATGTTTTTCCCGAGGAATTATCGGGTGTGCCTCCTGAGAGGCAAGTGGAGTTCCGTATTGAGTTGGTTCCGGGAGCAGCACCTATTGCCAATGCGCCTTATCGCCTCATGCCGCCAGAGATGCAGGAGTTATCCTCGTAGCTTCAGGAGATGCTGGGGAAGGGGTTTATTTGAACGAGTAGCTCGCCTTGGGGAGCACCGATCCTTTTTGTCAAGAAAAAGTATGGTTCACACCGGATGTGCATTGATTACCGTGAGTTGAACATGTTGACGGTCAAGAACCGTTATCCGTTGCCGAGGATCGATGATATGTTCGATCAGTTGCGGGGGGCGTCTTGGTTCTCCAAGATAGACTTGAGGTCGGGTTATCACCAGATTAAGGTTCGGGATGAAGATATCCAGAAGAAAGCGTTCAGAACTCGTTATGGGGATTACAAGTTTGTGGTGATGCCTTTTGAGCTCACCAATGCACCAGCTGCGTTCATGGATCTCATGAATTGGGTGTGCAGACCGATGCTGGATTGGTCGGTGATCATATTCATTGATGACATTTTGGTGTATTCGAGGTCTAGAGAACAACATGAGGAGAATTTGAGGGAGATCCTTGGAGTTCTGAGATCGGAGAGGCTTTATGCCAAATTCTCCAAGTGTGAGTTCTGGTTACGAGAGGTCTAGTTCTTGGGACATCTCGTCAACCAGAATTGGATATTGGTCGATCCGTCCAAGATTGAGGCAGTCATGAGGTGGGAGGTGCCTAAATCGCCCACCAATAGCAGGAGCTTTCTAGGATTGACCGACTATTATCGGAGATTTATTAAGGATTTCTCCAAGATCGCCGTGCCACTCACCAAGTTGACCCGGAAGGGTGTCGCTTTTTCCTGGGGTCCAGAGCAGCAGACCTCATTTGAGACACTTCGCCAGAAGTTGTGCGAAGCCCCTGTGCTCGCACTCCCGGAAGGGATGGAGGATTTTGTGGTGTACTGTGATGCATCGATATCCGGGTTGGGAGCAGTGCTTATGCAGAGGGGGCATGTGATAGCATATGCATCGAGGCAGCTGAGCCTCATGAGTCGAGGTATCCCACCCACGACCTGGAGCTGGGGGATGTGGTGTTCGCCCTCAAGATCTAGCATCACTATCTGTATGGGGTTCGGTGTACCATATACACGGACCACAAGAGTTTGAAGTACTTGATGGATCAGCCCAACCTGAATATGCGCCAGAGGAGATGGTTGGATGTGGTAAAGGATTATGATTGTGAGATCCTGTACCACCCGGGCAAGGCTAATGTTGTAGTCGATGCCTTGAGCCGTAGGGCGGAGAGCGCCCCGATACGAGACGTTTGTATGAGGTTGACAGTGATGACTCCGGTGTTGGACACCATTCGAGGGGCCCAGGTGGAGGCCGTGAGACCGGAGAACCGCAAAAGGGAGCGGGTGATCGGGCAGGTATCGGAGTTCGTTACCGATAGTTGAGGACTTATGATTTTCAGGGCCGGATTTGGGTATTGTTTGTGGGCGGAACGCGTACCATCTTGATGGAGGAGGCCCATAGATCGAGTTTCTCGATCCATCTCGGGGCCACTAAGATGTTTTTGGACCTGAAGAGGGAATATTGGTGGCCCTGTATGAAGAGAGATGTCGCATGGTTCGTGGAGAGGTGGTTGACCTATCGCAAGGTTAAGGCCGAGCACCAGTGTCCACATGGTAAGTTGCAGCCATTGGAGATTCCCGAGTGGAAGTGGGAACAGATTTCCATGGATTTTACCACCACATTGCCAAGGACTATGATGTGTGTAAAATGCACTTGTTTTATCCCTACTTTTATTAATATATTTAGTACACAAAGGCAGTGAACCTGTCTTCTAGTGGTATAGTTTAGTAAGAAAGGTATCGAACTCAGGGAACGGAAAATTAAACTAATAACTAATTTTACCTAAAGAAAATAATGAAAGTAAAAGGTTTTTCTTCTAGTTTTACAAGACTAGAAACTTAAGCAACACTTAATTAACTAAATAACTAAAGCAAACAACTAATTCACCAAATTTGATAAAGATGTTTCTATTTAGGTTCAACCAATTCACTCCTATGGTTATTTGTATTTATGATGGATTAATTGTTATTGGCTACCAATTATAGTGGTTAGGTTCATGTTCATTACTCCTAACCCTTAGACAATTAACTAATTTAAGCGGTGATCAAGTGTTTAAACTAATTAATTCCCTAGATTAATAATTTGGATTAAATAAGATTTGTAGTGGTTAATCAATTTAGTAATTCAATTAACATCTTATTTGATGGTTTCTCAAACAAGCTCACACATTAATCTAATTTTTGTCTCATTAATCTTAGTTTCATAATCATTATTCCTAAGCATATGAGTTAGTGTTCACATAGACATATGAGGTTAACAACTAAGAGATGTTCATGCAGCTTAATTGTCTTCCAATTAACAGAAAATAATCGTGATTAATGCATAAGGGTCTTTAACAAACTTAATTTAATAGATCACCAATAAACAATTAATGAAAAACTAAGAATTAAACCATAGGAGTTCCTTGGTATTCCCAAAACAGAAACAAAAATGAAATTAGCTCATAGTTGCAGTAAAATCACACATAAAAACAAGTTTAACTAGATTAGACATACTCAAATCCTAAAGCTAAGTGGAATGATTAACCTAGTTGCTTCAATTCTTCAAAAGGTTGGAGATTAGAATTCCTCAGCGTCTTCCAGGGTTCTCAATCGCAGAAGGATCTTCAAAAATCGCCAGAAAAGTGATCCCCTCGGATAAAGGTTCGATTTTTATAGATATCTCAAAACAGGGGGTACTCGGCGAGTAGCAGACCCAACTCGCTGAGTAGACTCGTTGTTATCCGTCTTGAATCAGGAGTCGTGGCTATCTTCTAGAATATTCAGCTAGACTCGCCGAGTAGACTCGTGTACTCGCCGAGTAGATGGACTTTTGTTCCTTAATCTTCATTCTTTGGTCTTCAATTGCTTTCCCTTGCTCCCTTTCACTCTCAAGCATGTCTTTTGGACTGAAAACAAAATTCAAACAATATTGAGTACCTTTTGTCCATATTATTCACATAATTAGTTAAAAATGAATAAAAATGTATACTAAATAATTAACTAATTATGCACATATCAAGATACCCCACACTTGACTTTTGCGTGCCCCCAAGCAAAACTAAATTTTAAACATATTACAATCATATATGACAATTCCAATCTAACCCAGCCATTATGCCAAGACCACAACGCATGCATTTGTGTCTAAAATTTTTCCTAAGGACCTCCCATACTCCAAATACTCACAATCCTCATAAACACTTGCCCACTCATCCAGAACTATGCTCATTTTATGCAACCCTCCGAATCTATCCGCAGAAAACATCTTACCCTCAAGGTGTTTTTAATTGAGCAACCCAAGCATACATAATCTAGAATTACAACTTTTCGATACCACTTTGGAGCTCTTTTGGAATTCTTCACTTCCTTTGATAATTTGATCTTTGATCTCTTTGAATTCACCACCTTTATTATTTGATTTTTGGTATCTTCAACTTTTTGAGTTTCTTGGAATTTTGATCTTTTGATCTTCACTTTATTTGCTCCAAAATTCTTACAACTTTTCTTGTAATTCACTCTCTTTTTTTTTTAAACATGTACCTCTCTTTTTTCACTCAAATCCCTACATGCTTAAGCAGGGGCGCTCAATCTCAACCTTTATTAGCTAATGATAACAATTTTCCTGGATACATTTCAGGTTTAGGCTGCTAAACATATTGCATCCCTCGGGCCGAGCGGGGTCGTGTTTTTGTCCCATGAGTTCACTGGAATAAGGAAGCCACAAATGCACTATAATGTATATAGGCTCAACTAAACATTTGGGTTTTCATGCAATTATCAACACAATTCTAACATGGAATCCTAATTTTACTTTTACCAAAATTTTTAAAATTAGTCTAAATTAAGATTCTAAGTTTCCTATTTATGTGACCAACCCCCTACCCCACACTTATTTTATGCAATGCCCTCATTGCTTATTATGCAAACAAAAATGCAAATATAAAGAGAGAATTTGAACAAACTCCCCTGGGGTAGCAGTCGATAGGTTGATGCTCTCTTCTTCAGCTCCTTCTTCTCTTGACTTTAGCCATGGGAACAGCTCATCCATGGCTCGGGTGTCATGAGTCTCGTGTGGTTGACAGCTCGAAAATTTCACGGGACAAGCTTCTTTAGAATATCCAGAGACAATCCCTCACAAAAAATGGGTAAATGTTGCAGTGAAAGTGCCCAAAGCAGTTCTGGAATTCGAAAATTGGCAGCCTACTCAACGAGTAGTAGCGTGGACTCGGCGAGTAGATCTTGTCTTAGAACGATATCGTGTAATAACTCAGGTACTCGCCGAGTAGAATTTGTGCACTCGGCGAGTAGAACTGTCAGTTTCAAAATTACTATAACTGATGCTCCATTCGACTCTGTTTCTGAGATACAAACTGACCCTCTCTTCTAATTCCTTCAGTAATAGCACACTCCATTGCTCTCATCTTTCACGGACTCAATCCTAAGGATAAAACTCCATTTTTTCTTGAAAATCACTTATTCCCTTCTTGACCCTCACAAATTAGCATGCCTCCTAATCCTCTATCCTGAAAAAAATTAAACAACTAAAAGTGACACTAATAATCATCCCACAAAAACAAACATCATCCAAGTGTTTTAACATTTGTCCAAAGCATAATCAAAACATCATAAACATAAAAAAAAACATAAAAGAAAACAATTCTTCATCACTCATCCTCCATATTGGCTCCTCCCGTGCCACTTCCTCCTTCTCTGGCTCTCCTCCTCATTTGATCATCCCAATCCATAATATATGGATATCCGGGACCGGGTCTTGGGGCGATATTCATTTGTTGAAAAAGATATTCAAACGATTGATTATTATAGTTTACCCCTCGCCCAATGTCATCTAAATTGTGGCGGTACTCTAATTGATTCCATCCGTCATTATCCTCCTCCACCGGAATAACCGGTGGGTCTTCTCGCACCCGCTCGCTACGCTGTCTGATCCGCCTCCCCGACTCCTCCGGAATCGCCGGCTTGTCTTCATGTGGGATGGTGAATGAGTCACCAAAATTTTAAACTATCCTTGCCCTCCGATATAATGCCGTGTTGAATGGTGGAGGGTGGATAACCGTGAGCGCCTGAGCTTGCGGTAGATCTAGTACCCCAAATGATTTGGCCAGTCGCGTGACAAACATCCCTCCATTGATTTTGGAATTGATTTTCTCCTTGACCGCCCCTTCGGCAAGGAATTTGGCAATGCAGTAAGGGATGTTACAAAAGGCTTCGGGAGTAATGATACTCCATAAATAGAAGATGTCAAGGGTTGGGACCTTGTCCCAATCCTTCCTTTGGTTGATGGTGCTGGCAACAAATCGGTGAATAAGGTGGTGGATTGGTGAGCGGATGTGGCCTTATTGGGTGGTGGACAGAATATAAACTCGGTTGGCGATCGTGTTCCACCATGTCGAGGCCACCACTGCCTCGGGAAGTTCTTTGTGGCAGTTCTCCAAGAATGCCTCAAAGTCTTCTGTCATCATCATACTCTGATCATATATCCCCAACCTCCAAGAGAACTCAACAATGCTGCATTGTTGCAGCTCCCCGCCCAAAGAAAAAGAGATTATTGTAGGATTGTAGTAATCACTACCACCTCAGAATGAGATGGTAACGAAAAATTCCCAGCATAACTCCACATACACGGACTCCTGACTTTTGAACAATTGTAACCACCCATCACATGTGATGGTGGTGTACCCCAAACTACACTCTTTCACCAAATAGGGTGTAAGCTCCTCCTCCAACCCGACATTGCCCAGCCAACACCAATCAATCGCATTTGGGAGATCAATTTCCTTTTTTTAAGGGCCTCCAACTTGTTTCTGGCCCTTGTTTGGAATCACTTGGAGGTTATGTGTTGAAAGGAAAGCCATGGAATATCACTTTGACTTCCCCTGCGCGAAGACTGCCCCCTTCTTGCCATGGTTTCTGCATACAAACACCAAAAAACACATCAACAAACAATAACCAGTAATTAGAAACAAAGAAAATAGGTCTGAATCGTCATCTACTCGCCGAGTACACAACCTACTCGGCAAGTAGGATGAACATCAGGACTGTATTGTCTCGGTCCTGTGTACAACGTTTGATAATCCAATTTTTCCACAGGGGTTTGTTGTAATGGCCTATCTAACCATAAATCATAAAGAAATTCGTCCTAATATCACGTAATTCATGGCTAATTCGAAACCCTAGAATTTGAGGAAACCCCCAAATCCGAAATCAAGCAAAATTGGGGCAAATCTACGATAAAGATCAAACCTTTAACGAGTTTATAGTGTAAAGATGTTACCTTTTTGGTTGAATGATGCAAATCGAGTAGAAAATCGGAGAACTGGGACGAAATCGCGAAAATCGCCTGGCTGCTCGAGGATATGCTATGCACGGCGAGTATGAGGTGGAATGGGTGAAAAACCCTCTTTTTTACAGACTTATATTTCACCCGTGTAAATAGGCTACTCGCCGAGTAGAAAGGACCTACTCGCCGAATACATATGCAGTTACGCGTTTTTTCGGGTTACTCGGGTAGGTAGTCGCCGAGTATACGGTCCTACTCGGCGAGTAAACCTTACAGATTGAAAAATTTTGTGACAATTTTAAAGAATTTATGTATTTTCTCATTTTTAAAACCATCCACCCCACAGTTTAGGCATTGCTTGTCCTCAAGCAGTTGTGTTCTCAGAAATAGATGAAGAAAGAAAATAATGAAAATAAAGAAAAGGAAAGAAAATGCAAACTTGAAACTCGGGTTGCCTCCCGAGAAGCACTTCTTTTTAGGGAGTCATTAGCTGGACTCTTCCCCTTCTACGTGGTTGCAATCCCTTCCAGCAACAGCAACTCTTCCATTCCTTCATTTCGGGGGACTCCATCTTCATATTTTTTAACCCTATGACCATTGACCTTGAAAGGCGTGCCATCTCTTGATAATAGCTCTATAGCACCATGTGGAAACACCGTCTTCACTAGAAAAGGACCATCCCACCTTGACTTGAGTTTTCCCGAGAAAAGCTTTAGTCTTGAGTTGAAGAGCAACACTTTTTGGCCTTCATGAATGTCTTTATCTTTAATCCTTTTGTCATGCCACATCTTGGTCTTCTCTTTATAAAGCCATGAGCTAGAGTATGCATCATTCCTCAGCTCCTCAAGAGCATTCATTTGCATTAACCGGTTGCTCTTTAGTTCATCCATGTTGAAGTTACAACTTTTTAAAGCCCAAAACGCCTTATGTTCTAGCACCACCGGTAAATGGCATTGCTTCCCATAAACTAACCTATATGGTGTGGTACCAATAGGTGTTTTCAAAGCTGTATGAAAAGCCCAAAGTGCATCATCTAGCTTATCCGACCATTCCTTGCGATTGCTCCCCACCGATTTCTCCAAAATTCGCTTTAAGGCTCGATTTGTCACTTCGGTTTGTCCACTAGTTTGTGGATGGTATGATGTGGAAAACTTATGGGTAACCCCATATTTCTTTAACACCTTTTCCAATTGATCATTGGCAAAATGTGTGCCTCGGTCACTTATAAGGGCTTTTGGGACTCCAAATCGTGAAAATAATTTCTTCAAAAACCGTACTACCACCCATCCGTCATTTGTTGGTAATGCTTGTGCTTCCGCCCATTTAGATACGTAATCCACCGCCACTAGTATGTATTTGTTTCCTTTAGACATGGGAAATGGTCCCATAAAGTCAATTCCCCATACATCGAACACCTCGCATACTTGGATACTATGTTGTGACATTTCATTTCAAGATGAAATGTTTCCTACCCTTTGACAAGCATCACATTCTTTGACAAATTGGGTTGCATCTTTAAAAATTGTGGGCCAATAAAACCCAATGTCAAAGATCTTCTTCGCCGTGTAGTGTGCTCCATGATGTCCACCCGTGGGCCCGCTATGACAATGCTCTAGTATTTTCTGGCTTTCCTTCCCGAATACGCATCTTCGTATGATTCCATCCGCATAGCTTCGGAAGAGGTATGACTCATCCCAAAAGAATATTTTAATTCAGCAAAGAATTTCTTCTTTTGTTGACTGCTAAAGTCTTTTGGGATGTATTTTGTAGCTAAATAATTAGCTATGTCCGCAAACCATGGCTCTTCTCCCACTGTCACCATAATGTACTCGTCCGGGAAGTCGTCTCCAACTTTATCTTCTTGCAATTGCGGGTTCTCAAGCCTTGACAAGTGGTCAGCTGCTACATTCTCCATTCCCTTCTTGTCTCGTATCTCTATGTCAAATTCTTGAAGAAGTAGCACCCATCGTATCAGTCTTGGCTTGGCATCCTGTTTGGAAAACAAATACTTGATAGCCGAGTGGTCAGTAAAAATAGTAGTTTTAGATAAAACCAAATAAGGGCGGAATTTGTCAAAGGCATATACCACAGCTAGTAATTCTTTTTCAGTGGTGGTGTAATTTTCTTGGGCTGGGTTTAGAGTCTTGCTAGCATAATATATGGGTTGAAAGTGCTTATCAACCCTTTGACCAAGGACAGCTCCTAATACATAGTCACTAGCGTCACACATGATCTCAAAAGGTAAGTTCCAATTTGGTGCAATAATGATCGGGGCATTAGTTAGTTTTTCCTTTAAAAATTCAAATGCCTCTAAACACTCTTTAGTGAAATTAAATGGTGCATCTTTTAGTAGTAATTGTGTTAGAGGTCTAGTTATTTTGGAAAAATCTTTTATGAAACGCCGGTAAAAACCCGCGTGTCCTAGAAAACTCCTAATGCCCTTCACATTAGTTGGTGGGGGTAATTTGGCAATAGTGTCTATCTTTGCCCTATCCACTTCAATTCCCATTTTGGAAATCTTGTGGCCCAACACTATACCCTCCTTGACCATAAAATGACATTTCTCCCAATTGAGTACCAAGTCGGTTTTTTCACACCTAGCAAGCATTAAATCAAGATTAGTGAGACAATCATGGAAAGAAGATCCAAAAACGGAAAAATCATCCATAAAAACTTCCATGAATTTTTCCACCATATCATGGAATATAGCTGTCATACACCTTTGAAAAGTCGCGGGTGCATTGCATAACCCAAAAGGCATGCGTCTATAAGCAAAAGTCCCACTGGGGCAAGTGAATGTGGTCTTTTCTTGGTCCATTAGGTCTATGGGTATTTGAAAATAGCCCGAAAATCCATCTAGAAAGCAATAATAGCTATGGCCCGATAATCTTTCTAACATTTGATCAATAAAAGGTAAGGGAAAATGGTCTTTTCGAGTGGCATCGTTTAGCTTTCGATAATCGATGCACACTCTCCAACCGGTTACCGTTCGTGTCGGAATTAGCTTGTTCTTTTCGTTGGTTATGACCGTCATCCCTCCTTTCTTGGGCACCACTTGGACCGGACTCACCCATGGACTATCGGAAATGGAATATATAATTCCCGCATCTAAGAGTTTGACCACTTCCTTCTTGACTACTTCTTGCATATTAGGGTTTAGTCTTCTTTGGTGCTGTACAACCGACTTTGCTGCTTCTTCCAGATTGATCTTGTGGGAGCAATATGATGGACTTATTCCCTTGATGTCGGTGATGCTCCAAGCTATGGCCCGTTTCCGCTTCTTCAACACTTGTACGAGCTCTTCTTTTTCAGAATTGGTCAGGTCAGAGGCTATAATTACTGGCTTTTGGTTGCCTTCTTCGAGAAAAGCATACTCCAAATTATCTGGTAAAGTTTTAAGCTCCGATTTTTGGTTCTGACTGTTGGACTCGCCGAGTGCAGGTGGGGTACTCGGCGAGTTTGTGGCTGTATTCACGACTTCTGCCTTTTCTTCAGAGATACTCGGCGAGTATATCGGTCCTACCCGGCGAGTAGGGCTGTCAGTGCTCTTCACCAATTCTTCATAGTCGGCTTCTTCCAGTAGTCTTTCAATTTCCATCAAGTCTTTTTCTGGATCAAAATCTTCATCCTCAGTTGTGAACTTGATGGATATGCATTCCTCCAATAATTCGTCTAACATATCGATTGAGAATGTCGTGTCGTCACTGTTCCTTGAATACTTCATAGCTTGGTCCACCCCAAATGTGAAAGAATCTTCTCCTACCCGCAAGGTGAGCTTTGAGTCCCTCATGTCTACTATAGCACTAGCCGTGTTGAGGAAGGGTATTCCAAGGATGATTGGCACTTGTGGATCCGCCTCCATGTCTAGAATGATAAAATCAGCGGGAAAGACGAATTTGTCCACCTTGACTAGTATGTCTTCGCATATGCCCCTTGGGAAAGTAACTGTCTTGTTTGCCAAGTGTATTGCCATGCGAATTGGCCTTGGTTCAGGGAGATCCAGCTTCTTAAAGAATGAATATGGCATTAGATTCACACTTGCTCCCGAATCGGCTAAGGCATGAATGGTGGTTAAGTTGCCAAATTGGCAAGGTAAATTTAAGCTCCCCGGATCACCTTTCTTCTTTGGTAAGCTTATTTCACATAGCAGCTGAGCAGTTTTCATTGAGTACTACCTTCTTCACTTCTTCCATCTTCCTTCTATTAGTGAGAAGTTCCTTAAGGAACTTTGCATATTTGGGCATTTTCATGACGACTTCAATGAAGGGTATGTTGATTTGGAGAGTCTTGATATGGTCTAGAAACTTCTGATACTCTTCTTCCTGCTTCTCCTTCTTAGCTCGGGCTGGGTATGGCATTGGAGGCTGGTATAGTTTTTCAGGAATCTGATTGGTGGGATTTTGTGATGTACTCGCCGAGTCCATACATGGTACTCGGCGAGTTGGGCTGTCAGATTGTATGTCTTGGTTCTCTGCTTGCTTTTCTGCCTCTTCCTTCTGTGATTTCTTGGATGACTCAGTCTGAATAGGTGCCAGGGGAGTGATTATCTTCCCACTTCTTGTTGTGACTATATTTATGTGCGCGCCTTGTGGGTTATTTTCCGTTTTGCTAGGAAGTTCGCCCGGTGACCTTTGGTTGATTTGTTGAGCTAGTTGACCAAGCTGCGTCTCTATATTGTGGATAGATGCTTGCTGGTTCCTAAGCATGGTCCTTGTTTCTTGAATTGCAGCATCATGAT
Organism: Lactuca serriola; assembly: GCF_051521515.1. Taxonomy (NCBI): domain Eukaryota; kingdom Viridiplantae; phylum Streptophyta; class Magnoliopsida; order Asterales; family Asteraceae; genus Lactuca; species Lactuca serriola. The sequence continues at coordinate 198,815,172 of NC_136411.1, forward strand.
CACTATGTCTTTTTTCTGAGGCAGCTACAAATTTGGTGAGCATTTCTTCCAAGCTTGGCTTCCTCTCTTGCACCGGCTCCTCCTTTTGGTAGAACCGTCTCCCTTTTTGCATAAACCTTTCCTCCTTGGCTTTCTTGTACTCTTCATAAGGGAGCCACTCCTTCTTTTGCTTGCGCCAGTCTTCATCATATCGGTCTCCACTTGAGTAACATACTTGTGCCTTCTTGTTGCCATTCTCATCCAAATCACAGTCTCTAGTGAGGTGAGGCCCATTGCAGTTTTCACAATCCACCCGAATAGCATGGATTGTTTGATCCATCTTATCCATCCTCATATCCATGGTTTTTAGCATAGCCATGACCGCAGATAAGTCTTCTGTAGCTGCATAAGCGGCTCCCCTAGTGACATCATGTCTAGGGTTGTGGTATTCTCTAGAATGTTTATAGAATTCTTCAATCAATTCTTTTATCACCGGGGGTGGCTTCTTTGTGAGCGGGCCTTGCGAGTCTAGTAACTGCCTGGTTGTGACATTGACTCCATCATAGAAGATGGATACTTCTTGCTAGCTGTTTAGGTCATGGTGTGGGCAGTTTCTTAGTAAGCTCTTGTACCTCTCCCATGCTTCATATAGCGACTCTCCAGCTTGTTGTTCAAAGTCAGCAATAGCCTTCTTCAACTTGGCTATCTTGGAAGGTGGGCAAAAGTGATCAATGAATTCTTCTTTCATCTTGGCCCAAGTGGTGACTGATCCGGGGGGAAGTGACTTGAGCCAGTCTTTTGCAGCACCTTTGAATGTCACCGGAAGCATACGAAGTAGCTGAGTCTCGTGGGGCACATTTGGAACATTGAAGTAATCAGCTACATCATTGACTTCATCCAAATGTTTGTAGGCATCTTCATGGTCTTTTCCATAAAAAGGTATTTCTTTAAGTAAAGCTAGGATATGACCCTTTAGTTCGAAGGTAGCAGTCGCGGGAATTGCGGGTTGCACAAGTCCCGGGCCAGTGTCGTCTCTCATCCCCTTCTTCCATTCTCCCATGGGGATTTCATCAATGTTAGCCATTGTGATAGCTAACTCTTCCTCGGACTCGGTTTCGTGCTCGTATGTTGGGTCCTCTTCTTCCTCGGTCTCGTACTCGATATCTTCCTTTGTCGGTTCGTCGATTACTAAGGAAGCGCTGGATGCTCTTGATTTGCTGCTCTTCTTTTTCCCAAAAACAGTCTTCAAATTGGACAAGGGTGACTTCTTTGGTGTACTCAAACTCTCCACGTCCTTTCCTTTGTTTCTTTTCAATGCGATCTCGGGATCTTCAAACGGGGGTACCAGCGGGGTGTTTGATCCTCTGGTCATGAAAGTCCTGAAATAAACAGAATAAAAGCGTAAAAAGAACAAAAAAATGTACTAAAAAATCGAAAATTATCTGCTGAATACGCTTGTACTCGCTGAGTAGGTGCGATTGCACTCGGCGAGTACCAGTGTGATTTTGAAAAAAATATAACTTAATATTAAAAACTAAAACAGATGCTAAAACCTAATTACTGACTACTAAACTGTAATAAAGTAACTTTATGCAAGTAAACTCACACAAAGGATCGAAAAAATTAGGAATTAGATTAATTATTTAGAACCGTTCCCCAGCAACGACGCCAAAAACTTGATGTGTGTAAAATGCACTTGTTTTATCCCTACTTTTATTATTATATTTAGCACACAAAGGCAGTGAACCTGTCTTCTAGTGATATAGTTTAGTAAGTAAGGTATCGAACTCAACGAACAGAAAATTAAACTAATAACTAATTTTAACTAAAGCAAATAATGAAAGTAAAAGGTTTTTCTTCTAGTTTTACAAGACTATAAACTTAAGCAACACTTAATTAACTAAATAACTAAAGCAAACAACTAATTCACCAAATTTGATAAAGATGTTTCTATTTAGGTTCAACCAATTCACTCCTATGGTTATTTGTATTTATGATGGATTAATTGTTATTGGCTACCAATTATAGTGGTTAGGTTCATGTTCATTACTCCTAGCCCTTAGACAATTAACTAATTTAAGCGGTGATCAAGTGTTTAAACTAATTAATTCCCTAGATTAATAATTTGGATTAAATAAGATTTGTAGTGGTTAATCAATTTAGTAATTCAATTAACCTCTTATTTGATGGTTTCTCAAACAAGCTCACACATTAATCTAATTATTGTCTCATTAATCTTAGTTTCATAATCATTATTCCTAAGCATATGAGTTAGTGTTCACATAGACATATGAGGTTAACAACTAAGAGATGTTCATGCAGCTTAATTGTCTTCCAATTAACAGAAAATAATCGTGATTAATGCATAAGGGTCATTAACAAACTTAATTTAATAGATCACCAATAAACAATTAATCAAAAACTAAGAATTAAACCATAGGAGTTCCTTGGTATTCCCCAAACAGAAACAAAAACGAAATTAGCTCATAGTTGCAGTAAAATCACACATAAAAACAAGTTTAACTAGATTAGACTTACTCAAATCCTAAAGCTAAATGGAATGATTAACCTAGTTGCTTCAATTCTTCAAAAGGTTGGAGATTAGAATTCCTCAGCGTCTTCCAGGGTTCTCAATCGCAGAAGGATCTTCAAAAATCGCCAGAAAAGTGATCCCCTCAGATAAAGGTTTGATTTTTATAGATATCTCAAAACAGGGGGTACTCGGCGAGTAGCAGACCCAACTCGCCGAGTAGACTCGTTGTTATCCGTCTTGAATCAGGAGTCGTGGCTATCTTCTAGAATATTCAGCTGGACTCGCCGAGTAGACTCATGTACTCGCCGAGTAGATGGACTTTTGTTCCTCAATCTTCATTCTTTGGTCTTCAATTGCTTTCCCTTGCTCCCTTTCACTCCCAAGCATGTCTTTTGGACTGAAAACAAAATTCAAACAATATTGAATACCTTTTGTCCATATTATTCACATAATTAGTTAAAAATGAATAAAAATGTATACTAAATAATTAACTAATTATGCACATATCAGACTGCAAGTGGTGTCGATGCGATTTGGGTGATTGTGGATAGGTTGACGAAGAGCGCTCACTTTCTTGCTATCAGTGAGAGCTCTTCTGTTGAGAGGCTGGCAGAGTTGTACGTGAGGGAGGTGGTATCGCGGCATGGAGTTCCGATCTCGATTGTTTCAGACCGAGATGTGCGTTTTACTTCCAGATTTTGGAAGAAGTTTCACGAGGAGTTAGGTACGAGGCTGCATTTCAGTACCGCATACCACCCACAGGTGGACGGACAAAGTGAGCGAATGATTCAGACGCTCGAGGACATGCTTCGGGCATGTGTATTGGATTTTGGAGGGAGTTGGGACACGTATTTTCCCTTGGCTGAGTTTTCCTATAACAACAGCCATCACTCGAGCATTGGTATGCCGCCCTTTGAGCAGTTGTATGGGAGGAAGTGTCGGACCCGCATTTGCTGGGGTGAAGTAGGGCAACGTGTGATGGGTAGTACGGAGATAGTGCTTCGGATGACAGAGCAGATACAACAGGTAACACAGAGGTTGTTGACCACTCAGAGTCACCGGAAAAGTTATGCAGATAGGCGACAATCCGAGCTTGAGTTTCAGATTGCGGATTTTGTACTCCTGAAGGTGTCTCCTTCGAAAGGAGTGATTCGATTCAGGAGGAGGGACAAGCTCGGGCCCCGGTATATTGGGCTGTTTAGAGTGATTGTTGTTGGATAAGGTGTCTAAGTCCATAACTATTTCTAGTATGTACTTGACCCGACCTGGCATGGTCCATTTGGGTTGCATGGCACCATGCAATTGGATAGACTGAATGAGAGAAATAACACTTGGAGATTATTAATATATTATAAGTTCTAATATATTAATAATATTATTTGATTAGTTTGATCAAGAATTAATTTAGAATTAATTAAGTGATCAAAAGATAACTAATTAAATATATGGGTTGATTATGTAAATCATCCATATCTTGTATAGTGGGCTAAGAGGCTCCATGGATTATCAAGTTGGGTTCCACCCATAGGATGCTCCATGGGAGTTACAAACCCATGGGTCATGGAAATGAAGAGTCATGACACATTAGGGTTTACATGGTGTAACCCTAGATGTGTCAACACTATATAAGAATCCCATTCTCCACCAAAATCGGCTACACATATGAAACAAGAGGGCTAGGCCGATTTTAAGAAGTGTGTATTCTCTCAAAAGTCTTTCCAAGAGCATTTGGTGTTGTGTGAAGCATTTGAGGCATCACACTTGGGGTGTTAGGCTCATAAGGTTTCAAGGAACATAAGCAACAACAAGGTAAGTTATTTTATCTTTCATTCAAGTTAAAAAATGTTCCCCACGTATGCTAGATAGGAATATAACCTTGGAATTCAACTTTGCATGATAATTAGACAAACATCGATCCAAGGTTATTAGGGTTGCATGTACACTTAGGAAGTGTTAGAATGCTCAAAAACCATCAGTGGTATCAGAGCCTAGGCTTGTTTGTTTGTTATTTGTGCTAAAAAGTTGAAAAAAGTCGAAAAACTTGCTGTCTGCATGATGAACTCGCTGAGTCCATGGGGGGACTCGCCGAGTTCACTTGTATCTTCAACCTACTCGCCGAGTAGGTTCATGCACTCGGCGAGTAGGAGCCACAGAGTGCAGATTTTCGACTTTAGTTGATGGAAATGGGCTAGAAACATTACCCTAAACTGTTTTGGTACTTGAAAGCTTGTTTTAGATGGAGTAATGTCTTTGCTAATTCATTTACAACAACTAGTTATCAAAATTACAAAGTTTTAAGTGTAATTTTGATTCATGAAAGTGTTCATATTCATGTTCTTGATCTTATGATGTTTAGATGATCATAGGAATTATTTGTAACCTATGTGGTAGTTTAATTCTTGATCATAATGTGTTTTAATGGAGTCCATAACTTGTCCTCAAGTTATGGAAAACCAAAAGTCACTTGAATGAAAACCATTAAAAGAACACAATAGTTAGAAAAATGAAGAGTCTTCATTTTTATTACTCTATTAAACTCATAAGTTACAAGAAATGAAAAGTTTTGAAAGTTTACAAAACTTGCCCTCAAGTTTTGGAACAAGTAAAGTCATATTAAAACTTTAGTTCCAACCCTTAGAATTTTAAAAGTTAAAATTCAACCCTTATACTTATATTTTTATGATTTAATAATTATATATATATATATATATATATATATATATATATATATATATATATATATATATATATGTATAAGAACAAAGTTGTCTTACCGCTAGTACGCCTCATTCACGAAGCCGGTCTATAAGGTGGGTATAAGGTTGTTGCCTATAAAATGGCAACTTAATGGGTGTCCACTCTCACCCACCGCTTGCTTGACTGGTGGAGGGTCGTTAGCCGAACGGGTAAGACAAGGACATATAAATTCTCATTAAAAGTATGATGAATATTATAAAGTAACTAAATGTTTTATTAAATTCCCAATCTTAGTTACTTTAGGAAAAATATGAATAAGGTGCTAATCCATGAAATTACACTTTACACTTTGTTTAAGTCGTTGGTGGAGCGTGTGTGGTTAACCGGCACACTAACTTGGACTTAACAAGGTAGGTAAAGGGTGACTTAAGGTTTATTATAGTATCGGTGGAGCGTGTGTGGTTTACCGGCACATCGATTGAGTGATAAAGTTTAAGGGTACCAAGTGATTTGCATGGTTACTTCACACCTCATCTTGTGATCCTCGGTATCCCAGTCACAAAACTTGGAGGGCACACTCGAGATTGAAACATGCCTTTGAAAAGTTCATTGAATCTCAAAGAATCTAGGAATTTCTAAGAACCAATCAAAAACCTAATATTTAATATTTCGGTTTTCGTGGTGGAAATTGGTGTATCGTCATTCACCTACCTTTCAAATATGTTATAGCTTGGATTACAACATACCTCTTCTAAGTTATAATATATTGTGATTGGATCCTAGCCTTAATATTACATTTAGGTGTATTATTAAGGACTCTGTTAATATCTAAACTAATCTTGTCCTCTTCCTTCAGATGTCTTCAAACAATGCTGCTTCTAGCTCTAATCCTAATGGCTCCTTTACCCTTATGAACTTGTGTGGGAAAGTCACTTTTGATGGATCCAACTTCAATGAGTGGATCGTAAACTTCAGGATGATTACCCGATATGAGGACAAAGAATATGTCCTTGAGAAGGAGCTTAAGGAGATTGATGAGACCACTGCAACTCCCCGGGAGATCGCTGACTTTCAGGCACATGAAAGGGATGCTACAAAAGTGGCATGCATCATGATGGCCACGATGACAGCGGAACTCCAAAAGCCCTATGAGGATTTCTACCCTTATGAAATGCACCAAGATCTGATGGAAAGATACCATCAAAGTGCACGACAAGAGAGGTATGAAATCATCTCCTCCATGATAACAACTCGCATGAAGGATGGTGAACCCATCACGGGCCAAATGCAGAAAATGCAAAGATTTGTGGACCGTTTGCTGAAGCTAAATGTGAACTTCCCTAAGGAGCTTGCAATAGATATCATTTTGCACTCCTTACCTTCATGTTATGATCAATTCCGCATGACATACCACATGAACAAGGAAGAGGTCACTCTCAGCAAACTTCAAGGACTCTTAAAGACCGCGAAAAGTGGTCTTAAGGGTTAGGCGGTTGTTACTACTCCTACTCCTACCAACTCCGCCCCTGTCTTGGCAATCAGGAAAAGTCGAGGGAAGAAGAGAAAGAGCTCTTCAAAGGGTACCAAGGCTCGGACCCTTGATGGCTCTTCTTCAAGTGGAACCAAGAAAGGTTTAGTCACTCCTTCTTCTGACCCAAAAGAGGCTAAATGCTTCTATTGCCATGAAAAATCACATTGGAAGCGGAACTGCCCAAAATACCAGCAAGATGTGAAGGATGGGAAAGTTAAACCCAACCATGCAGGTATTTACACTATCTTATCTAATAACTCACCCCATTCTAATTCTTAGGTCCTTGATACCGGTTGTGGTATTCATATCTAATCTGATTTACAGGGACTAAGAAGAAGTGAGGATGTGGAGCAAGGAAGAATAAACTTGATCATGGGAAACAGGAAAGCTTCACCTGTCACCAAGATTGGAGTTTATACTTTATCGCTAAGTAGTGGGTTTAGTTTAGATTTGAATAAGTGTTGTTATTCGCCAGAAATGGCAAGAAATATTATTTCCTTTCATGCATTGTATAAACAAGGTTTCACCTTTTCATTTGATAATGAAGTTGGTTCGATTAATGCTTTCTTTAATAATGTTCTTTATTTTAAAGCATTACCTTGTGATGGCGTGTATGAAACAGTATCTGTGGTTGATAACTTAGGAAATAATGTATTGTGTATTGATTCTGTTAATAATAATAACTTGGATAAAGCATCATTATGGCATTGTCGTCTTGGACATATAAGCAAGAAACGCATAGGCCAACTCCAAAAGGATGGAGTCTTGGAGTCATTTGACCTAAAGTCAGATGATAGTTGCAAATCATGCTTACTTGGAAAAATGACAAAGTCACCCTTCACAGGTTCTTGTGAGAGGGGTGAAGGTTTGTTGGACCTTGTACACATGGATGTGTGTGGACCATTCAAACATGCCACAAGGGATGCTAATCGTTATTATTTGACTTTTACTGATGATTATAGTAGATATGGATATGTCTACTTAATCAAGCATAAGTCAGAGACTTTCGAAAGGTTTAAGGAATTTAAACAGGAAGTCGAGACTCAATTGGGCAGGAACATTAAGATGCTTCGATCCGATCGAGGTGGTGAGTATCTTAGTTCAGAGTTCCTCGACTATCTCAGGGAATGTGGGATTGTCTCACAACTGACACCTCCCAGGACACCACAGTTGAATGGTGTGGCTGAGAGGCGTAATCGAACCTTGTTGGATATGGTTCGTTCCATGATGAGTCGAGCTTCGCTACCAATTTCATTCTGGGGGTATGCCTTAGAGACTGCCACCCATATTCTTAATCTAGTCCCTACAAAGAAAGTTGCCAAAACTCCTCACGAGATGTGGACTGGTAAAGTACCTAAACTAGACCACATCAAGATTTGGGGTTGCGAGGCTTTCGTGAGATGCGAGACTCATGATAAGCTTGAACCTCGAAGCGAGAGGTGTATTTTCATCAGTTACCCACAGCGATCCTTTGGTTACCTCTTCTACATACCTAGTGATAATGTGGTCTTTGTAGCAAGAAGAGGAGTCTTTCGAGAGAGAGAGTTTATAATCCAAGGAGACAATGGGAGGCAAATTTACCTTGAAGAACTTCAAGAGTCAAGCGGTGAAGGACTCAACTTGAGGAGGAAACTCCTGTTGAGCAAATTGACAAGTCTGTACCTCTTAGGCGTTCCACGAGAGTTAGGAATGCACCTGCACATTACTATGGATTCCATATTACTGCAGAAGGTGATACACTTATCGGTGATGGGACACTGATAGGTCTGGATGAACCTAACAGTTACACGGAAGCCATGGCAGGCCCTGAGTCAGCCAAGTGGAAAGAGGCAATGGATAGCGAGATACAATCCATGTATGACAATCAAGTTTGGAACTTGGTTGAGAATGAACCAGGTCGTAAGACAGTAGGGTGCAAATGGATCTTCAAGAAGAAGACCGACATGGATGGTAATGTACACACTTATAAGGCTAGACTGGTTGCAAAGGGCTTCTCTCAAATTCCTGGAGTGGATTATGATGAGACCTTTTCTCCAGTAGCCAAGATTAAGTCTATTAGGGTTATGTTAGCCATAGCTGCATTTCATGACAATGAAATTTGGCAAATGCATGTCAAAACCGCTTTCCTTAATGGAAAGTTGACTGAAGATGTTTACATGAGTCAGCCAGAAGGTTTTGTCAGCAACGAGTACCCTAATAGAGTGTGTAAGCTTGAGAAATCCATTTATGGATTGAAGCAAGCACCTCACAGATGGAATCTTTGCTTTGATGAAAAGGTCAAGGAATTTGGCTTTTCTAGGAGTGAAGATGAATCTTGTGTGTATGTCAAGGCTAGTGGGAGTATAGTTAGCTTTTTGGTGTTGTATGTGGATGACATACTACTCATAGGAAATGACATCCCAACTCTGCAGGAAGTTAAGTCCTGGCTTGGGAAGTGTTTCTCTATGAAGGACCTAGGAGAAGTTGCCTATATTCTAGGGATAAGGATTTTGAGAAACCGGAGTAAAAGACTAATTGGACTTAGTCAGAGTACCTACTTGGATAAGGTGCTGAAGAGATTCAGCATGCAGGACTCCAAGAAAGGAGAGTTACCCATCCAGAGTAACGCCAAATTGAGTAAGACACAAAGCCCTAGCACTAAGGCTGAGATAGCAGAAATGAGTCGAATACCTTATGCTTTGGCTGTAGGATCGATCATGTATGCTATGACGTGTACCCAACCTGATGTAGCATTTGCCCTGAGCATGGTTAGCAGGTATCAGGGGAACCCTGGCAAGGCACACTGGGCTGCGGTAAAGAATGATGATAGGAGCATAGGGCTGAAGGATGATATTAGATTTAGTAGTTAGATAACCTCGAAATTTGTAAAGTGTAATTGACATTAGATGATGAATAAAAGGTATTTTATTTATGAGTAAAGTGTTGCTATCTCTTGTCGATCGTTTACTATATTTCTTTTGCATGTTTTGACTTCCAGAATAATTTTGTTTGATATAACATATTATTCAAACCTCCACAGTCGGTCATATGTCGGAAGTAGGTATGAATCAAGACTGTCATGATTGGTTGCAGAGGTCTACGGTGTTGGACAAGGCTACAACAATCATGAGTGCTCATAAGTTCTGAGCATTGGACTCAACCCACGCTCACTGGAATCACTTCATGGAATTCTATCTCGAGTGATCGTGAGACGGTAATATCATATAAGTCTTCAAACCTAGAGATATGATTTGCTACTTACAAGTTGGTTATGCATTGATTGTACGAAAATGCATTGGTAACTCGATGTTATAAAATGTGCTTTTGTGTATAATTCAATGAGTGGTAGAACAAACATATGAGTCGAAGTTTATCTGTTCCTTCTTGGATTAGAAGTTGATATCTGGGCCCCTCGATGATTTTGTTTTGACCTATGTACCAGGCCCGGTCAGAACTAAGTTGATGTGTTCAATTAAGTTCTTTGTCAAACAAATCGGAAATCGGGAAACAAACTGCTGGACAATAAGTAAGACACTGTTCCATGTATTTGTCCGGCTGATATCTAGAACAGAGGATTATATGATCCCTTATCTTAAATGGCGTACCATCATCTTCTCAGTTCCGAGAAACCTTGAAAAGAGCTACGATTTCCGATCGGTTCCTGAAGTCATACTTGCAGTAATAGTTATTAGACTTATCCAAGTGGGAGACTGTTGGATAAGGTGTCTAAGTCCATAACTATTTCTAGTATGTACTTGACCCGACCTGGCATGGTCCATTTGGGTTGCATGGCACCATGCAATTGGATAGACTGAATGAGAGAAATAACACTTGGAGATTATTAATATATTATAAGTTCTAATATATTAATAATATTATTTAATTAGTTTGATCAAGAATTAATTTAGAATTAATTAAGTGATCAAAAGATAACTAATTAAATATATGGGTTGATTATGTAAATCATCCATATCTTGTTAGTGGGCTAAGAGGCTCCATGGATTATCAAGTTGGGTTCCACCCATAGGATGCTCCATGGGAGTTACAAACTCATGGGTCATGGAAATGAAGAGTCATGACACATTAGGGTTTACATGGTGTAACCCTAGATGTGTCAACACTATATAAGAATCCCATTCTCCACCAAAATTGGCGTCACATATGAAACAAGAGGGCTAGGATGATTTTAAGAAGTGTGTATTCTCTCAAAAGTCTTTCCAAGAGCATTTGGTGTTGTGTGAAGCATTTGAGGCATCACACTTGGGGTGCTAGGCTCACAAGGTTTCAAGGAACATAAGAAACAACAAGGTAAGTTATTCTATCTTTCATTCAAGTTAAAAATTGTTCCCCATGTATGCTAGATAGGAATATAACCTTGGAATTCAACTTTGCATGATAATTAGACAAAAATAGATCCAAGGTTATTAGGGTTGCATGTACACTTAGGAAGTGTTAGAATGCTCAAAAACCATCAATTGCGAGGGTAGGCATGATACCTTCCACGTGTCTCAGTTGAGGAAGTGTATAGCCAACAAGTCGGCGGTAGTGCCACAGGAGGATATTCAGGTGGGGGCCAAAATTATGTCGAGAGACCAATTGCGATTCGAGATCGGAAGATCAAGGTTCTGGTGAACAAGGAGGTACCATTGGTGCAGGTTCAGTGGCAACATCGGAAGGGGTCTGAGCTGATGTGGGAGTCAGAGTCAGAGATGCGGGAGCAGCATCCGGAGTTGTTTTTGGTATAAGACTTCGAGGGCGAAGTCTGGTTCTAGTGGGGGAGAATTGTAACATCCCGAAATTCAGGTTCAACCATTTAACCCTTCTTCTTTTACAAGTTGTCATGTTATGTCCCTTTATGTAAAGCTAAGCTTGTGAGTATGTTGGGCGTACTAAGGAGTACGCTGTGCATACTCGCGCGCTTATTTTGTACGCAGATTCATCCGGGTACATTGGGCGTACCTAAGGTTGCGCCGGGCGTAATCGGCCCAGATGCAAAACCCTAATATGACTTGAGGGCTATAAAAGGAATGATATGGTCTTGTCTCTCAGCCACCATTTCACAGAAAGAAACCCTAAGAGAGTATTCCCTTCGTCCTTAGCTTGTGTGTGAGTGTTCTAAGCTTCAAAGTGTCATTTCAAGGTGGTGAAAGTGAAGAGGAGGCCATTGTAGGAGCTAGAAGTTGGTGGACAAGAGTAGATCTGAGGTCTACAAAGGTTGGAGCTTCTTCCTAAGGTATAAAGCTCAGAACATTCCTTGTTATTTGTGTTGTGTGCTTCTTGGACCAAATTCTAGGGTTTTTGGTCCCAAGATGGAGACTTTATCAGCAAATAGTCTCCATTGGCTTAGATCTATCATATTTCAGGACTATATGAGTTGTATGTTCATAAAACTGCAATCTTGGACGTGAATGTTGAGCCATGCATGAGATCTAGACTTTTGGAGGAGAAAGGAAAGGTGTTAGAAGGTGTGGGAACCTTTATAGCCATGCAAAGGCTTAAAGGTTTTGACTTTATGGATTAAGAGGTATTAGAATGGCCAAATCTGGAATGTGAGATTATGTCTTAACTGTTTAAGACACTAAAATGAAGAAAGTAAGAAACTGGGATTTACGCTGGGCATAATCCCAGTACGCGCCGCGTAGGGGGTCGCGTTCCCCGATTCTGGAGTGCAAGAGTACGCCCCATGTACAGGAGTTGGTATGCCCCGCGTACTGCTTGTTGTTGACTTTTGTTGACTTGTAGGGTGTTGGTCATAATGTGGACTTTTGAGTCAGGGATGGGTAAAATGGTCTTTTACCCTTCTGTGGGATTGTAGAAAGGGGTGTAGTATAGCCTTGAGAGCCGTTAATGATTTGGAATGATTATTTGTTGTGATTAGGCGAGGCTAGGTCGTTGTTTCGAGATTCAGAGATATCGAGCACATGAGGTACTAGACATCATACGAGGTGAGTCTTCTCACTATACTGTACCTGGAAGGGTACCTATGTGTGACCAGAAGGTCTGGTATGCTATGAGATATACACATTGTATGCTATGAGTTGCCTGTTTCGTATGCGCTATGTATGTGATATGTATGATATGCTTGATATGGGCCGGAAGGCATTATGATGTGGACCGGAAGGTCAGGGAGTTATGTACCGGAAGGTCGACACGGGTAGGACCGGAAGGTTTACCGGGTTGGGACGGAAGTCCCCTGAGACACATGGACCGGAAGGTCGTGTGGAGTATGGCCTGGAAAGGCGTATGTATATAAGTGGTATATTGGGGAACTCACTAAGCTTCTTGCTTACAATGTTTATGTGTAATTTGTTTCAGGTACTAGTGAGGACCATGGTAAGGCGCCAACATGACTCGTACACACACAGGCGGATTTGGATATGTTTGATCTTAGGATTGATATGTTTTGTATTATGACCATGTTACATTGGATTTTATGGTTTGTCTTGAATGAAATTATGTTTTAAAGAAATGAAAAATTGTTTTGAAAATTTACGTTGTTACAAATATTCCATTTTCATAACTTATATATATATATATATATATATATATATATATATATATATATATATATATATATATATATATATATATATATATATATTGTCAAATACACCCATCTACTAATTAAATTTAACAAATATATATTATATTTTTTCATTACAAAAATATTGCAAATTATATTATCATAAATAAAATGTTTGTATATAATAAAGTTAAGTAATTATTACTTTATTATAAATAATTATTAAATAAATAAGATTATATTTATAACAAATATATCAAGATCACGAACATATTTGATTATTATATTTTATAAATTATATTACCGTGTTTAAGACTTTAATATATATATTTAATTTTTTATATGGATTCGATAAATAAATATGAAACTTCATATTTATGATTAATAATATAAATTAGTATATAACATGATATTACAAATATTAAATATTGCATTTAAGTTATAATTAATAGATAAAAATAAACTAAAATTATATAAAAATAAAAATGAAAGAGAGTAAAATTGACAACGAAAACTTCAACTCTATTTTTGGAGATATGAATAGTATTCCCCCATATTTAGGAGAATACTATTCATATCTCCAAAAATATAAATGAAAATAAGGTAGGGTTGAAGGTGAATGAAGAAAAAATGAAATACGAGGTGGATTGGAGTTGTCCTTAATAAATATTTCATTTGCCATATATAAGAATGGTTGGGTGCACACCAGGTAATCAAGTAATTACCAAAATTTAAATACAAATCTTTTAGATATTATTGTTAAAACAAAAATTAGGACCTCATCGTGAATGCATCCAAATTTAGGGACTTTCATGAAAGTTTTCCCACATTTTAAAAACTTATATTTATTTTTATCGAACTTTTTTACACAAATAAAAACTATATTTTCAACTACCACCTAGTTTTAATAAACAATTTCATCTAAACTGTAACGCCCGCGTTTCCAGGTTAGGCATTATCATTGATATAATAGTGTAGGTTAACCCTTGTAACTCTTTTTGAAGTATTAATGATGAAATATTTGAGTATTATGTGAATTATGTGTTTATTTTCTTAATTATTATAATTTAATGAATTAAGAATAAAATAAGCGTCAAATTTTAAGTGTGGGATAATCCCAATATCTTTGCACAAAGATGTAGTGGTCGAAACAAGGATTCCGAAGATATAAAGAATGCCGAAATCCGAGTTATAACGAAGAAGTTATGACCTGTCGAAGTTTCGCGACAGAACCGACAACACTGAATGACGGTAAAAGTGAAATTTACGTTAGAGCAAAATTTAGCCTTAGTGATCTAAACGAAAGTCGTAGAGTTCGTTAAACTGAGAGCGTGCATAAAAAGAACGCCCAAATCTGACTTCGTATGAGAAAGTTATGATTTTTCGAAGTTTCAACTTAGCAGTATGCAGCCCGAATACTCGATTTAAGATCAAGCGGTTTTTAGCCGAAACAATCTAAATGAGAATGGAAGGTCTCGTTAATACGAGTAAAACGATAAAAAGATAGGCGAAAACGGACGTCGGATGAAGAAGTTATGTATTTATAACGGAATTTTCTTGTCCCGGCCTACTAAAAATAAATAATAAAAATAAACTCAAAATTAGCCGACGGAGTCTAAACGAAAGTTGTAGATCGTAGTCTCACCTACGCGTGGATATAAAGAATGTCGAAAACGGAGTTCGTATGAGGAAGATATGAAATTTTGAAGTTTATTAAATATTCTCAAGTTACGCCTAACGTAATTCAACCTTCCAGCCCCTATAAAAGGAGGTCGAGGGCAACCGAGTAGTTTGCTCATTTCTTTCCTTTTTCTCGCGTTTTTGCATCGTTTTTCGTGCAAGAATTATCTCGAAGTCCCGCTACCATTCCCAAGCCCCGAAGCAAGTCCCGAGGTCCCGAATATCTCGAGAAGTAAGATTTCCGAGCCGAAGCTCTGCCCGCGAGGAGTCCGATTTTTGTGAAGATCTTCCAGATCTGCCAAAGAATACTACTTCTACAAGCCGTAGTGCTGTCCGATCATCTTCTGATCAAGTGAGTGTGTAGTTACTTTCTTCTAATGCATAATTATGAAGTATTTTATATGAAATACGTGTTATGTGTATAATTTTGTTGTTATGTGCGTGAATGTATATTCACTCTCTTCAATCTCATAGATCTGATTTGTTTTCTATGAAATACGTGTTATGTGGGTGTGCCTCATCTGTTATGTGGAATATATATTGAATGAAAATGCTATACAGGTTTTAAACTATGTATAAAAATATATATTTTTATCTACTAATATGTTGGGTAGATAGTTGGTGTGTAATAAACAGATGAGAGGCCTCGATGTTGTTGTTGTTGATCTAGTTATTCAGCGGAGTATGGATAACGAGCACAAACTCTTTCTAGACAGTCATGTGGAACATTAGCAGGTTCATAACCTGTAGGTGTTGTGAACGATGTGTTCACCGGTGTACTCTATCCCCCTCATGGTTGCCTTTAGGATATCTATTGTCGAGGAAACCCCTTAGCAGTAATGTCCGTCCCGATGAAAATCCTAGATTAGGTCCCTTGAGATAGATGTTGTTTTAGGGACGTAAAGTGAGGATAACGGGAATGGGTAATTGGGATAGTGATGGGTTGGTGAAATTAATTATAATTTATTTATTGTGGGTTGAAAACCCTATATGATCACCATGCTCCCAAGCCTGACCCACTCAGTTTTATTTGTATTAGAGGAAGTGGCGCAAGTGCGTAAGATGGATGAATCATCGAGTTGTTTTGTTTACAAGTCTGTATATGTATATATTTGTTGAATGACTTGTAATGTTATCGTTTATGCTTTATGGTATGTATCGGAACATGACATCCCGAGTTTGATTATATAATGAAAATGCATCTCTTGATGAAATGCTTTGATAAATATTATTTTATCATGTTTTGTTTTGGGAACAAATTCCGCAACACTTTTTAATCAAAAGGATTTACTCTGAAATTATTTTAAAAAACATAAATGAAATCGGTCTTTTCTGGCCGTGATTTTGGGGATGTCACAGTTGGTATCAGAGCATTAGTTTAAGTGAACTAGGAATTTGTAGGATTTCTAGACTTAAACTTAGAATGCTAAGTGGAATTTTGAGATGTGTGTCTGTTGGATTTTAGACACGAGCACTAGTTTATTTTTAGGAAAGTTGCCTAAAATGCTTTTATGTGCTAAATGTTATATGTTGCCATCTATGATATTATTTGTTCGGATCTACGGTTTGTTGCCAACCGGATCTGAAGGTTTATGTGTTTAGGATTCTAAGCATATGTATACGATATTAGAACTAGCATGTAATCGTTTCGGAGTGATAAGGATGATTTGAAATCTATCGTGAATGAAGATCTAAATTTCACCTTATTCGGTGTGTAGATCAAAAATGGTGAGAACAAGGAGTGGCGTTGGAAACGCGGATGAAAACAGGAATCAACCGCCAGTGATTGAGCAAATACCTGTTGTAGCAGCAACAACAGAACCAATAACAATGGCTGGGGTGCAAGCCATGATTCGGGCTATGTTAGCCGAACAAAGGGATGAGATCCGACAGATGTTGCATGATAATATGGACGAACCTATCATACCTATTGAGGAACCCGAATCGATTCCCGAGCAATCGGAGGAAGGGAACAATAGTCGCATTATGAGTCAAGTTGGGACTCAAGGAGAACGAAGGAACAATCCGGAAAGGAGAAACAACAAGGATGGGCGAATGTACAAGAACTTCTTGGGCGCCAAGCCGCCAAGTATTTCTGGGAGCCCAAAGCCTGTTGAGATAATGGATTGGATCTCCGAAATGGAGATGGTATTTGAAAGTTGCGACTGTAGCAACAAACAGAAGACTGTCTTTGCAGTTAGACAACTGAAGACTGGAGTATTGAGTTGGTGGAAGTTGTTGGCAGATATTATGCCACAAGGGGAAGCCCTGAAAATGTCATGGGAGGAGTTCTTGGAACAACTAAGGGTGCAGTATTGTTCAGAGATAGATCTGATTGATCTGAACAATGAGTTCCAAAACTTGAAGAAGGGGAGGATGAGCATAGATGACTATGCTACTACATTCACTGAGAAAATGAAATTATTTCCGTACCTAGTGCCAATGGAACTCTCCAAGATTGAGAGGTTTGCTAATGGACTGCCTGCCGACTTTGGTCCGACAGTCAAGATGGCAACTACTCTGAAAACGGTTGTTCGTGCAGCTAAGAATGTGGAGGCCCAGTAGAAGGAAAATGGTATGGAAAGGATAGAAGTTAGTGAAAAGAGGAAGTTCGATGGAACTTCAGGGTCCAATAAGAAAAACAAGTTCTCGAAGTCTGGTTCGAGGGGAAGTGGAGGCGAAGCGAAATGGTGCGACAAATGTAAGAAGAAGCATCATGGAAAATGTGAGGTAGTGGCCACATGCTACAAATGTGGAAAGCCAGGGCACTATGCAAATGAATGCACCCTCTCTAAGAAGGTTTGCTATGGTTGTGGTGAGGAGGGACACATGTCGAGGGACTGCCCGAAGAAGAAGGAGGCAGCTAGACCCAACATTCCGCCAAAGCCAAAGGCGAGAGCATTCCAGATGACACTAGAAGCTGCTAAAGATGAAGCTGATGTTGCTTCAGGTACCTTTCTCGTAAACACATTGCCTGCCCAAATTTTATTTGATTCTGGAGCCAACTACTCCTTTATATCGCATGAATTTGGTAGAAAACTAGCTTTGCTTGTTCTTAGACTAGATAATGCCTTATTAGTCGAAGTTGCTAGTGGCAAGTTTGTACCTGTTATCCATCATATGAACAACATCTTAATTGATCTGAATGGGAATAAGTTCCACGAGGAATTATTGCATATAGAACTTAATGGTTTCGACATCGTATTGGGAATGGATTGGCTTAGCACCAATGATGCCGAAATTTTGTGTAAGAAGAAGATAGTGAAAGTGAACCCGCCTGGGAAGGAATCATTTATGGTGTATGAAGATAAACACAGAGTAAATTCTGGAATCATTTCTCTAATGAAAGCCAGAAAATGTTTGACCAAGGGGTGTACATCATACTTAGCATTCGTGATCGATGCTAAGAAGGAAAAGAAGGTGATGCCAAATATTCCCGTTGTGTGTGATTATCCGGAAGTATTTCCCGAAGATCTTCCTGGATTACCGCCTGATCGACAAGTGGAATTCCGTATTGACTTGTTGCCCGGAACAACGCCAATTGCAAAAGCACCTTATCGATTAGCACCTACGGAGATGAAGGAGCTGATGATGCAACTTCAGGAGTTATTGGACAAAGGTTTCATTAGACCAAGATCATCACCCTGGGGAGCTCCAGTGTTATTTGTGAAGAAGAAAGATGGAAGTATGAGAATGTGCATTGATTACCGAGAGCTAAATAAGGCAACAATAAAGAATAGATATCCGTTGCCGAGGATTGATGACATGTTCGATCAACTACAAGGTTCAAGTTATTTTTCAAAGATCGACCTAAGGTCAAGATATCGTCAGCTGAAAGTAAGAGAGCAGGATATAGAGAAGACTGCATTCAGAACCCGATATGGACACTACGAGTTTTTGGTTATGTCGTTTGGACTAACCAATGCTCCAGCAGCATTCATGGATTTAATGAATAGGGTTTGTAATCCGTTCCTTGATAAATCTATGATAGTGTTCATAGATGTCATTCTGATTTATTCGAAAAGCCAAGAGGAGCATGGCAGACACTTGCGAGAAGTGTTAGAAGTCTTGAAGAAGGAGAAGTTGTATGCTAAGTTCTCCAAATGTGATTTTTGGATTCGTGAAGTCCAATTCTTGGGTCACGTGGTCAACCAAGAAGGGATAATGGTTGATCCAGCGAAGATCGAAGCTGTGATGAAGTGGGAACAACCGAAAAGTCCCACGGAGATCCGAAGCTTTTTGGGATTAGCCGGATATTACCGAAGGTTTATCCAAGGTTTTTCTTCGATCGCTACTCTGTTGACAGCTTTGACCCACAAAGGAGCTACTTATGCTTGGAATGATAAGCATAAAGAAGCATTCGAGAAGCTAAAGAAGAAACTATGCGAGGCACCGATACTTTCTCTACCCGATGGAGTTGAAGACTTCGCTGTTTATAGCAATACGTCTGGGGTTGGATTGGGTTGTGTTTTGACCCAAAGAGAAAAGGTGATAGCATATGCGTCTTGACAGCTGAAAGAGCATGAAAAGAACTACCCGACTCATGATTTGGAGTTGGCAGCGGTAGTTTTCGCTTTGAAGATATGGAGGCATTACCTCTATGGCACAAAGTGCAAACTTTTCACTGATCATAAGAGTCTCCAATATCTCTTTGGTCAGAAGGAATTGAATATGAGGCAACGACGCTAGCTAGAATTACTTAAAGACTACGACTGCGAGATACTTTACCACCCCAGTAAGGCTAATGTTGTTGCTGATGCTCTCAGTCGGAAAGTCAATCTTGAAAGGAAAAGGCCAAGAGCATTGAGAATTGAAGTTGTCTCGACTATTTTGGCATGTATAAAGAAAGCTCAAAGTGAAGCTTCTGAGAAGAATGACCGAAAGGAGGAACGTTTGGGCAAAACGTTTGGGCAAAACGTTAGTGTTCGGTGTAAACAGTCATGGACTGAAGGTGTTCCAAGATCGGATTTGGATACCTAAGACAGGAGGAGTCAGAGATCTTCTGATGGAAGAAGCTCACAAAACCATGTACTCGATTCATCCCGGTAGCACTAAAATGTATAGGGACCTAAAACCCTACTACTGGTGGCCGACGATGAAGCTTGATGTTGCTAAGTATGTGGCTGAGTGTGTGACTTGTGCGAGAGTAAAGACACAACATCAGAAACCATATGGGAGTTTAGAACCATTGCATGTGCCTATGGGTAAGTGGGAAGACATTGCTATGGATTTTGTCACTAAACTGCCCAGAACAAAGAATGGTCACGACATGATTTGGGTGGTCGTTGATCGATTCACTAAGAGTGCGCATTTCATAGCAGCCAAGGAGAAATGGTCTATGGAAAAGCTTGTGAATTCTTACGTGAAGGAAATTGTGAGGCTTCACGGTGTTCCGTTAACGATTGTGTCAGATCGTGATATCTGTTTCACCTCGAGGTTTTGGAAAAGTCTACAAGAGGAATTAGGTACCAAGTTGTGTTTAAGTACAACTTACCATCCGCAGACTGATGGTCAGAGCGAACGAACGATACAAACACTTGAAGATATGCTAAGAGCATGTACCTTGGAATTCCTAGGTAATTGGGATGAACATTTACCTTTGGTAGAATTTTCCTATAATAATAGTTTCCACTCGAGCATTAAGATGGCACCTTACCAAGCTTTGTATGGACAGAAGTGTCGTACGCCGTCTTGTTGGCTTGAGGCTGGGGAAAAGCAGTTTATGGGACCGGAGATGGTTCATCAAACTGCTGAAAAGTTGAAAATAATTAGGGAAAGAATGTTAGCAGCTCAGGATCGTCAAAAGAGCTATGCTGACAAAAAGCAAAGACCGATGACTTTTGAAGTTGGGGATTCGGTTTTGCTTAAAGTCTCGCCGTGGAAGGGACTTATAAGATTTGGTAAAAAGGGAAAATTAAGTCCAAGGTTTATTGGACCGTTTAAAGTTCTTCAGAGGATTGGGAACCAAGCTTACAAGCTCGAACTACCAGAAGAACTGAATGGAATTCATAACACTTTTCATGTGTGTTATTTGAGGAAGTTCACGGGGGAAGTTCCCGACATGATTCCACTTTCGGAGTTGAGAATCGATGAGAACAAAAGGTTGCTTGAAGAACCAGAGGCAATTGTTGACCGAAAGACTAAGAAGTTGCGACGCAAGATGGTCGAGTTAGTGCTTGTCCGATGGAAACACACGAATGGGCCGAACCTCACCTGAGAGACGCAGAGTGACATGATGGGTCGCTATCCGCATTTGTTTGTTGATGTGTGATTCCGGGGAGGAAATCATTCTAAGGTGGAGAGAATTGTAACGCCCGCGTTTCCAGGCTAGGCATTATCATTGATGTAATAGTCTAGGTTAACCCTTGTAACTCTTTTTGAAGTATTAATGATGAAATATTTGAGTATTATGTGAATTATGTGTTTATTTTCTTAATTATTATAATTTAATGAATTAAGAATAAAATAAGCGTCAAATTTGAAGTGTGGGATAATCCCAATATCTTTGCATAAAGATGTAGTGGTCGAAACAAGGATTCCGAAGATATAAAGAATGCCGAAATCCGAGTTATAATGAAGAAGTTATGACCTGTCGAAGTTTCGCGACAGAACCGACAACGTTGAATGACGGTAAAAGTGAAATTTACGTTAGAGCAAAATTTAGCCTTAGTGATCTAAATGAAAGTTGTAGAGTTCGTTAAACCGAGAGCGTGCATAAAAAGAACGCCCAAATCTGACTTCGTATGAGAAAGTTATGATTTTTCGAAGTTTCAACTTAGCAGTATGCAGCCCGAATACTCGATTTGAGATCAAGCGGTTTTTAGCCGAAACAATCTAAATGAGAATGGAAGGTCTCATTAATAGGAGTAAAACGATAAAAAGATAGGCGAAAACGGACGTCGGATGAAGAAGTTATGAATTTATGACGGAATTTTCCTGTCCCGGCCTACTAAAAATAAATAATAAAAATAAACTCAAAATTAGCCGACGGTGTCTAAACGAAAGTTGTAGATCGTAGTCTCACCTACGCGTGGATATAAAGAATGTCTAAAACGGAGTTCGTATGAGGAAGATATTAAATTTTGAATTTTATTAAATATTTTCGATATTTTATTTATATATATATATATATATTCCGATATTATCCGAAGGGGGGGGGGAGTCAGCGATCTTAACGTCGTTACGCCCAGCATAATTCGACCTTCCAGCCCCTATAAAAGGAGGTCGAGGGCAACCGAGTAGTTTGCTCATTTCTTCCCTTTTTCTCGCGTTTTTGCATCGTTTTTCGTGCAAGAATTATCCCGAAGCCCCGGTATCATTCCCGAGCCCCGAAGCAAGTCCCGAGGTCCCGAATATCTCGAGAAGTAAGATTCCCGAGCTGAAGCTCTGCCCGCCAGGAGTCCGGTTTTTGTGAAGATCTTCCAGATCTGCCGAAGAATACTACTTCTACAAGCTGTAGTGTTGTCCGATCATCTTCTGATCAAGTGAGTGTGTAGTTACTTTCTTCTAACGCATAATTATGAAGTATTTTATATGAAATATGTGTTATGTGTATAATTTTGTTGTTATGTGCGTGAATGTATATTCACTCTCTTCAATCTCATAGGTCTGATTTGTTTTCTATGAAATATGTGTTATGTGGGTGTGCCTCATCTGTTATGTGGAATATATATTGAATGAAAATGCTATACAGGTTTTAAACTATGTATAAAAATATATATTTTTATCTACTAATATGTTGGGTAGAACATGGGTAGATAGTTGGTGTGTAATAAACAGATGAGAGGCCTCAATGTTGTTGTTGTTGATCTATTTATTCAGCGTAGTATGGATAACGACCACAGACTCTTTCTAGACAGTCCTGTGGAACGCTAGCAGGTTCATAACCTGTAGGTGTTGTGAACGATGTGTTCACCGGTGTACTCTATCCCCCTCATGGTTGCCTTTAGGATATCTATTGTCGAGGAAACCCCTTAGCAGTAATGTCTATCCCGATGAAAATCCAAGATTAGGTCCCTTGAGATAGATGTTGTTTTAGGGACGTAAAGTGAGGATAATGGGAATTGGTAATCGGGATAGTGATGGGTTGGTGAAATTAATTATAATTTATTTATTGTGGGTTGAAAACCCTATATGATCACCATGCTCCCAAGCCTGACCCACTCAGTTTTATTTGTATTAGAGGAAGTGGCGCAAGTGCGTAAGATGGATGAATCATCGAGTTGTTTTGTTTACAAGTCTGTATATGTATATATTTGTTGAATGACTTGTAATGTTATCGTTTATGCTTTATGGTATGTATCGGAACATGACATCCCGAGTTTGATTATATAATGAAAATGCATCTCTTGATGAAATGCTTTGATAAATATTATTTTATCATGTTTTCTTTTGGGAACAAATTCCGCAACACTTTTAAATCAAAAGGATTTACTCTGAAATTATTTTAAAAAGCAGAAATGAAATCGGTCTTTTCTGGCCGTGATTTTGGGGATGTCACATAAACATAGAAAAAATTATATTTAGAAATAAGTTAACCATTCAATTTGACACATGGTATTATGTGACATTCCCTGTTTTTCAGAACCGAAAAAACTTTTCTTTAACCTTTCAAAAAAATATTATTTTTGTTTGCAGAAAATCCTAGTACAATAAAATATTTTGCGGAAATTATCTTGTTTTATTAAAGTATCTTGAATAAAGATGTTGTTTCGATATATAAAACCATAAGGATGTCATAATCAAAACACAATATAAGTTACAGCGTAAAGACATAATGGTCCTAAACAATATTGCAGGTTGTCTCTTAGTCACTCGATATCCTAATTAAGTTCCAATAGCTTTAGCCCTATTACTTGTGATGTATATAATTTGAGTGGGTCAGGTTAGAAAACATGGTGAGAAACATAAGGTTTTCAATACCATAATATTTTTATGATAATAATTTATAATTATGAAACCTACAAAACCAACTATTACCAAACAATATAAATATATCCTATAACTTAGATATCTATAAAACATTACACACATTCATACCCATCCCAACTGATTCTCACAAATCCTAGTCTACGATTATTAGGAAGAATCAACTCACCCAGTGAATCGTTTAGAGCAATGGTTTAGGGGCTTTCTTGGCCAGTGTAAGTCATAAAGGCAGTTCAAGCCATTAGAGTATTTGATGAATATGGTATTTCATTTCATCTACATCTGTGGGTTATAAGTCTATACTAGCAACGTAATTTACAAGACCGTCTAGAATAATCGAATTTTTTCATCTTACTTTGGGAGATGACCAGCCATACTGTTTTAGTTTCCTGATCGGACCCACCATATTTGGTTGTCCAAAGGAATACAGTACTATACTATGGTATTTAATCTATGCATCGACATCTGATAGTCTCATAGAATAGAGTTCTACTCTTCGCTCCTATCACACACACCCTTAATATGCTGCAACCCAATATCCAACCTCAATTGAAATAAGAATCCTCTTCATGTCTTGGTTTATAACTAGACAAGGTTTCAATACTCGTAATCAACTTCCAATTCAACTTCCTACCTATATAATATCTATTAGTTTTTTAAAATAAATATGCAAAATAAATAATTAATAAATAATCACAACGGATAACTAAGGCTCGTGTTTGAAATGATTCCTTTCAACAAATTTGTCATCTATTCCCAAGGTACAACAGTTAAAGCAGTATGTATTGTTGGATCTAACCACTTACATGAAAAGTTCATTGGAATTTGTATGCAGAGAGAGGAGAAGAGAGTATTCGATCTGTGTGTCTTTGAATGAGAAGCCAAGGTCACTTTATATACCAAACTTTGTAATTGCACTCATTAATTCAAAATTAAATGAATTAATTATTAATTAACTCAAGTTAAATGCATCAGTTACAAAAATTATATAAGAGACCAAAACTTTAAAGTTCTGCAAAAATGTGGCTTGCACGGACCATGAATTTCGGAGTTGCATTTGTGTCCGCAGGTCACGCCCACACACGAGTTCGTTGAATTTTGTCTATAAAATCCGTGATTCACACCCCCTACACGCGTATAGGTGTTAGAGTAAAACTATGCATAAAAGCTTGTAAGCCCATTACACATTTATGCTTATAAACTCACTAAGAGTTTGCACCTTTTCCTATGTAGGACATATTCCCACAACCACTTTATTTTCTAACTTTATTTTCAAATATTTTACTTTGAGCATCGATATCTCATTCACACATTTTTCGTTTTGTACACAATATATATGGTTTCGAAGCTCTCTCGGAGGAGAACATGACCCACTAAGGATTAATAAAATATATAATATATATTTATAGTTAAATGTATCCAAAGTTTGATAAAAATAAATAACTTTTATTAAAATTTCCAACAATCCCTCACGTGAATAGAGATCGATCTTTGCACATAAAATTCCCTACGAAATCTCCAACAGTTGAATCCTGCATAGAATAGGTAGGCGTTAACCTTTGAACCCTCCCTTAAGAACTATACTTAGTCTCCTAACTATCAGTAGACACGATGTCCTTGAACTGAGTTGCCATTTATGTAAATGAAAATATAATTCACACAAGACTCTTCCTGACAAAGTCATATCCTCATATTCGTGTTCGTTATGGTCATGAAACACTAACTTGGTTCTGCAAGAGCTTTTAGGAATCCCACACCCACAATTCCCTTAGAATATACCCCACTTGTCTCTTACATAGGTGATTCAAATAATCATTAAAATCCATATGCTTAGCCTAACTTGTCAGTAATTATAGGAGTGGATTAGGAAGATTATCAACTCCCCCCCATAGTGACCTCCCTCACTCATACAACTAGGTTGTCCTTTTGAACCCAAATCTTGGGATCTCCATTGTTTTGTGTAAGGGTTCCTTTGTGTAAATTAATTATTCAAGGGCTTTAGTCCTATTCCTCTCGACGACTTATAAACTACATCTCTATCAATCCTTTTGTAAGCGGATCCACAATGTTATCTTTTGACTTCACATAGTCAATCAAAATAACTCCCGTAGAAATTAGTTTTCATATTGTCTTATGTCCACGTCTTATATGTCTCAACTTCCCATTATACATTGTACTTTGAGTTATACCGATTGCTGATTGGTTATCACAATGTATATAAATGGTCGTTATTGACTTAGGCGATCCGGGAATGTCCTCCACAAACTAACGTATCCACTCGGCCTCTTCACCAAATATATCTAAGGTGATATGTAACATCCGGATTCCTAGGTATATTATTTTATTATTTTATTTTTGGAGGTTGTGAGAGTTGGTGCTTAGACTCGCCGAGTAGGGTCGCGGATTCTTATCCGGGTTCATGGCTGGACTCGGCGAGTTCATGAGGTGGACTCGGCGAGTCCACGCTGTTTAATGAAACCCTAATTTCGTGGGTTTGGGACCTATTTAAAGGCCCTTAGAGGAGACCAAGGAGGTTGTGCAACTGTGGATTTCGAGCAAGAGACTTCATCTTTGAGGTATTAAATCGTCCCTTTATCTGTTTTGGTGGAAGGAATCCATAGATGTAGAGTTTTATGACCTTTATTGGAAGAAGATTGTGAGGATATGGCCCTATTCACTTTGATACTTCAAATCTGGACCCATAGGGGTCTATAGAGCTTTTCTTAGCTTGCTTTATGTTGAGATGTGGAGGTGTTGAGCTAAGGATGTTACTTTTGGGGCTAAATCATCAAGTGAAGCCTCCTAGACGTCCCATGAGTGTCACGATTCAAACTTTACGTGTTTATCAGGCTTGGGAAGGTCAGATCTATGGATTCAAGGAACAGATCTGACCTCAGGAGGCCATTTGAGTTTGTACATGGCATGAACTCGCTGAGTGCAAGGGCAGACTCGGCGAGTAGGATTAGGGTTTCCCGTGAATCACTCAGTGAGTGGACTTGCTGAGTTGGGGGAATAACTCAGTGTGTTAGGGAGGGGGGGGATTAGAAGACTGGAGTTCAAAGTGGAACTCACCGAGTTGATCTTGGGACTCGACGAGTTGAGTCGGGCTGGCCCCGCGATTCATGCCAGGTGTGACTCGTCGAGCAAGCGGAGGAACTCGACGGGCCAAGCGAGACTAAAGAGTTAGTGGACCTGTGTAGACTCGTCGAGTCGCCCTAGTGCACTCGACGAGTCGGGTCAAAGTTTGACCGTTGACTTTTGTTGCTTCTAGGATTTGGTCAACATTGTGGCCTTTGAGTCAAAGAGGGGTAAAATGGTCTTTTGCCCTCTGAGGGTGCCAAGACAGGGTGGAGTCGAGTACCGAGAGGTATATGTACCAGAGTATTTACTTTATGTGATTTGGCGGAGGCTAGATCGTATTTCCACCGAGTTAGAGATTTACCAAGGCAACTGAGGTGAGTCTTTTCACTATACTATACCTGGAAGGGTACCTAAGTGTGACCGGAAGGTCTGGTATGCTATGAGATATATGCGTTGTATGCTATGAGTTGCCTGTTTCGTATGCGCTATGTATGTGATATGTATGCTATGCTTGATATGGGCCGGAAGACATTATGATATAGGCCGGAAGGCATTATGATGTGGACCGGAAGGTCAGGGAGTTATGGACCGGAAGGTCGACACGGGTAGGACCGGAAGGTTTACCGGGTTGGGACAGAAGTCCCCTGAGACACATGGACCGGAAGGTCGTGTGGAGTATGGCCTGGAAAGGCATATGTATATAAGTGGTATATTGGGGAACTCAGTAAGCTTCTTGCTTACAATGTTTATGTGTAATGTGTTTCAGGTACTAGTGACGACCGTGGGAAGGCGCCGACATGACTCGTACACACATACAGGCGGATATGGATATGATTGATCTTGGGATTGATATGTTTTGTATTATGACCATGTTACATTGGATTTTATGGTTTGTCTTGAATGAAATTATGTTTTAAAGAAATGAAAAATTGTTTTGAAAATTTACGTTGTTACAAGTTGGCATCAGAGCCTTGGTTTTAGGGATTTGGATGCACCTTCGGGTGTAACTGAACTCAAACTGAGGATTTGAGAAAATTTTCAAACGATAAAAACTAATTTTTCTAAAAAGAAAGAGATTTTGAGACAACCAGAGCGGAGCAGTGTGTATGGTCAGCCAGTGCCCGAACGGTGAACCCCCAAAATGCCCTTATGTTATGTGTTATGAGATATGATATGTTATATTATGCATGCTAGAGCTGGCTAGGTATTCATATTAGGACTAGAGTGGCCTGATTTTGTGATGCCTTAGCCTAGGAAGGAATGTGCTGCTATGTGATGCTTGGGTGCGAGTAGGTAGCAGTGAGGGGCTGATAAGAGGTCTACCGAAGGGTAGCCTATGCCAGTGAGATATAGAGTACTTGTGATCTGGGATCCAAGGAGGAGGACTTAGGGTGAATAATGATGCGGTGTAGGCGGTGGTATAAGGGCCTGTACTATCGAAGACACCGGAGCAGTGCGCACTCTAAGTAAGAATCCTTTGGGTACTAAGGAACAAGTAGGGTTGAGTTATCGAGTGCGAGCATGCTCGAATGAGTCTTTGATATTATTATGCTATATTTCAGACACATCATGGTTGGGACACGCCACAAACCTGAGGCGAGCAGTGTGATTGACGAGGAGCTTCGTCAGATGATCCACGATGTGGTGGCTACAGCGATCAGGGCCGAGATTCCAGAGATGTTTGGGTCTATCAAGACCACACTGATTGAGACTTTTGATGAGCGGTACGCCGCGGTGACTAAGGCTGCAGCTACAGCAGTTGTGGCTGCTGCCAGGCCTCAGGGAGGTGACTCGTTGTTGTTCCGGGAGTTCAACAACACGAAGCCACCTAAGTTTGATGGGACGCAGGATCCGATCACTTCGATGAGATGGATTGCTGATATTGAGGGATGCTTCTATACGTGTTCATGTCCGGAGCATCTGAGGGTACGATTCGCTTTGAACCAGCTTCGCTTGGGAGCGAAGGATTGGTGGAAGTTCGTGACAGCGAGCTTCACTCTTGCAGAGATTTCAGCGGTGACCTGGGAGAGGTTCACTACCATGTTCAGAGACGAGTATGTTCCCCCGGTGGAGAGGGAACAGTTGGTTCAGGAGTTATTGACCCTCAAGCAGGGTAATGATTCCGTTACTATGGTCACCCGGAAGTTTCATGAGAGGGCGATGTTCTGCCCTGAGCAGGTGTCTACTAAGCAGGCACAGATGAGCCGGTATTTGGGCATTCTGAGGAGGGACATTCGAGAGTTCTTGTTGAAATCGACGTACCGGACATTTGCTAAGCTCCAGGAAAATGCCCGGAAAAGGGAGATTGAGTTGGAGACTCAGGCCAGGGAGGAGGCCGAGTCTCAAAGGATGGATCAGCGGCCGACTCAGTCTCAGCTGGCAACCAAGCGGACCAAGTCCGCTGATTCGAGGACTGGAGGCCAGAAGGGCCACACTTGCGGAAAGTGCGGCAAGGGTCATGAGGGGATCTGTCGATCGGGTGCTTGCTACAAATGTGGCAAGGAGGGATATATCGCCAAGGATTGTCCCCAAGGGATTTATGGTTTGCTTTCATTGCAACCAGGCTAGCCATCGGAAGACCGAGTGTCCACAGTTGCATCAGGGATCTGCACCTGCTGCTAGGGTTACCAAGGTTCGACCAATGAAGGCCGAGGCTCCGAAGGCTCGTGGGAGAGCTTTCCAATTGACTGTGGACGAGGTTCGCGCAGCGCTCGATGTTGTGGCTGGTATGTATTTTGTATTTATCTTTTTGTTGAGATATTGTGCTTATATGATGGTATTTATAAGATGGCTTCCTTCCCATCCAAAGTTCATATGGTGTTTCAACCATTTCTTAGCGAGGTGTCTTATTCAAAAGATAGTTAGCCGACAAAATAGCTTCCCCTACATGTTATGGCTTAATCCACAACTAATTAGCATGCCATTCACAATCTCTTTTAAGGTACGTTTCTTTCTTTCATCAATACCATTTTGTTGAGTTGAATAACGTGTTGTGAATTCGCGTCAAGTTCCATTTTTAGAACAAAATTCAGCAAATGGAGATATATTCTCCACCCTATCACTTCTAACCACCTTGATCTTCTTGTTGAGTTGATTCTCAACTTCATTTTTATACAAGTCAAACTTGTCTATTGCTTCATCTTTACTCTTAAGTAAATATATGTAGCAATATTGAAGGGTTTTTGCTGCATAAAATAGATAGTTTTTCACAAAAACTGGCAACAGAAGCTTTAAAATTTTATTGTAAATTTCAAGCGTAGCAACAAAACAAACCATCAAGCATCCTTTTAAAGAGGTTAAAATGATGTTATAAGAACCATAGGGTGTTTAGAAATAACAACCTTTGTAGCCTTTGGACCCTCTTGGATTTGGGGTGTTGAATTAGATGGAAAGAACAAGGAGCTTGATCTTCTCTAAAAGTAATCTACCAACAAGAATAAGGTGCCAAAATTGTTATATTTCTTCTTGTATAACTTTTTTCTTTAAGCCTTGAGTGCTTAATTCCTGACAAATGAAATGGAATTTTCGTTGAATGTGTCTAGTCTTGTTGGGAACCATCGAGTCCCTTGCGATAGCGATGGCACCAGTGTTGTCACAAAGCATCTCAATGGCATTTTTTATGCTTGGAACAACATCCAGATCACCGATGAATTTCTTCGTCCAATCAACTTATTGAGCCGTTTCACACGTAGCTATGTACTTTGATTCTATTGTAGAAAGTGCAACCATTTCTTGCTTTGAACTCTTCCTGGCAACGGCTCCTCCATTAAGTGTGAACATATATCCCGACTGTGATCGTGAGTTATCTCGATCAGTGTTGAAATTAGCGTCAGTGTAACATCTTAGAGTAAGCTCTTCTTCAACTCCTCCATAGACCAGAAACATATCTTTAGTTCTTCTTAAGTACTTAAGTATGTTCTTAACAGCCACCCAATGTTTTTCCCCATGATTAACTTGACACCTACTAGTTATACTAATAGCATAAGCTACATTTAGCCTTGTACATGTCATAGCATACATAATTGAACATACTGCTGAAGCATACGGTATGCGTTTCATTCTTTTGATCTCATCTTCAGTATTAGGGTTATCAACCTTAGAAAGAATGGTACTAGGCAGTATGGGAATAATTCCTCGTTTTGAGTTATCTATTGAAAAAAATTTAATATTTTGTCAATGTATGTACTCTGACTCAAACCAATGAGTCTTTGGGATCTATCTCTATAGATACTAATACCGAGTATGTATGCAGCATCCCCTAGGTCTTTCATTTGAAAGGACTTACTAAGGTAGGCCTTAGTCTCCTTCAATGTTGGGATATCTTTCCTGATCAGTAATATGTCATTAACATACATAATTAGAAAAACAATATGGCTCCCACGTGCTTTGATGTATACACATGGTTCATCGGGACATTCTGAAAAACCAAATTTTTTGATGTTTTCATCAATACGATGATACCAGGCCCTAGATGCCTGTTTTAATCCATAAATGGACTTCTTCAGTTTACACACCTTCTTTAGGTTATCCGGCTTAAGAAAACCTTCAGGTTGTTCCATATAAACATCTTCCTCAAGATATTCGTTAAGGAAAGCAGTTTTGACATCCATTTGCCATATATCATAGTCATAATATGTAGCTATGTCCATGATAATCCCAATAGATTTGATCTTAGCAACTGGAAATAAATTATCTTCATAGTCAACACCTTGAATTTGAGTATATCCTTTCACGACAAGTTGTGCTTTGAAAGTTT
Organism: Lactuca serriola; assembly: GCF_051521515.1. NCBI lineage: Eukaryota > Viridiplantae > Streptophyta > Magnoliopsida > Asterales > Asteraceae > Lactuca > Lactuca serriola. The sequence continues at coordinate 198,846,859 of NC_136411.1, forward strand.
GTACATTTCCGTCCATATCGATCTTCTTCTTGAAGATCCACTTGCTTCCAACAACCCTACTGTTAGGAGGTAAGTCAACCAAGTCCCATACTTGATTGTCATTCATGGATTGAATTTCATTTCTCATGGCTTTAATCCATTTTGTCAGACTCTGGGTCTGCAGTAACAACCTTGTAATTGATGGGCTCACATTGATCCATCAAGAAGACTTCCTCTTCAGGAATGACAAATCCAAATCTGTCAGGTTCCTGATGAGTTATACTGGAGCGTCGTATAGTTGGTGTGGTTTCCGGCATTTGAATGATAATTTCAGGTTCAACAATGCTTTGTTGATTATCATTCTCAACTAAAGGCTGTCTCTCTCAAATTTCTTCGAGGTCAATGAGACTCCCAGTTACTTTGTGTGAGATAATGTTAGTTTCAAGAAACGTTGCTTTACGGGCTATGAACACCCAGTTTTCATCTTTATGGAAGAAGTAGTAACCCACGGTTTCTTTTGGGTATCCCACAAAGATACACTTTTGAGATCTAGGGTCAAGCTTATCAGAATTTTCTCTTTTAACATATGATTTACAACCCCATTTCTTTAAGTAAGACATTGATGGAACCTTTCCATGCCATAACTCATAGGGAGTCTTACTATCCTTTTTAGTTGGGACCATGTTTACAATTCGAGATGTGGTTTCAAGGGCATAAACCCAAAGTGAACGAGGAAGGGAAGTATGACTCATCATCGATTGGACCATATCAAGTAGAGTACAATTTCTCCATTCTGAGACACTATTATGCTGAGGTGTTCCTGGTGGAGTGAGTTGTGACACTATGCCACAATTCTTCAAATGTTCATCAAACTCATAGTTCGGATATTCACCACCACGATCTGATCATATGGTTTTAATCTTTTTACCAAGTTGATTTTGTACTTCATTTTGGAAAACCTTGAAGACATCGAATGCTTCATATTTGAGTTTCATGATATACACACATCCAAATCTACTGTAATCATCAGTAAATGTAATGAAGTATCTTTCACAGCTTCTGGTCATTGTTCTAAAAGGTCCACATACATCTGTATGTATGAGTCCTAATAGATCCAAATATCTTTCACCAACACCGGTAAATGGAGCATTGGTCATCTTGCCACATAGACATGATTCACATACATCAAAAGACTCTGAGCCTGTTGACTCTAAGATCCCATCCTTTTGGAGCTTAGCAGTGCGAGTTTTACTTATGTGCCCAAGTCAACAATGCCATAAATAAGTTTTATTTGAGTCTAACTTTGTTTTCTCATTTAAGTTGAACATTGAATTATCCTTTTTGTATGAACCATTTAAATTGATCTCATATATTCCATTTTTGGCACTAGTCTCAAAATAGAACACATTATCTTTAACCACAGAAATGTTTTCAGAATCAAAGTCAAACTTATAACGAAAACCTTGTTCATACAAGAGAGAAGTAGATAGAATATTCCTAGTTATACTAGGTACATAACAACAATTGTTCAAAATAATATTAAGGCCATTTGGAAGCAAAATATGATATTGTCCTATGGCTTTGACAGCTACTCGATTGCCATTGCCAACATGAAGTTCCAAATCGCCATCTCTTAGTTCTATAACATTCTTTAGTCCCTGCAAATCATTGCAGATGTTAGTACCACTTCCAGTATCGCATACTCAAGAATTAGTACGGAATTCATGTAATTCAATCACATATATACCTAAGTTCCAACCTGATGGACCTTGATCTTCTTAAGTTCCTCTAGGTATTTGGGACAATTGCGCTTCCATTGTCCCTTTTAATTGCAATGAAAGCAATCAGAGTCAGCAGCACGATCGGGTTTAGGAGTTGGGTTAGTAGAAGGATGCTTCCCTTTACCTTTTCCCTTGCCCTTGCCTTTCTTGGCAGCTTTGCCTTTCCCCTTATCGGTATTATTACCAGTTTTCTTCTTGGAGATTTGACCTTCACGGATCATCAACACTTGATTGTTCCCAGATTTCTTGATGTTCGCCTCAACATTTTTGAGCATGTTATGAATTTCATTGATGCTCCTCTCCCAGTCATTCATTTTGAAGTTCATCACAAATTGGTTAAATGACTTAGGCAATAAGGCTAGGATCACTTCGGTCGCTAGCTCACCCCCAAATGGGAATCTGAGGTGGGCAAGTTGCTCAAAATAAGCTTTCATTTTGAGTACATGTGCACTCACAAAAGATCCCTTGGCCATCTTGCAACCAATGAAAGCATTCAAGGTCTCCAACCTCTCTTGCTTAGCCTGAACTTGAAACATGACTCTCAATTGTTCAATTATTTCAAATGCTTAATGAAACTCAAAAGTTTTCTGAAGTTCAGGAGTCATAGTTTCAAGCATGATGCAAGCCACTTCGGTTGAATCATTAACATGGTTTCCCCGGGCATCTTTCGATGCTTTGGCATCATTAGCTGGGAGCTCTTCTGGGATAGGTTCATCAAGGACACAGTCCTTTTTCTTGAGCTTGAAGAAAAGGACAAGATTCAAGCCCTAAAGAGGATATAACAAATGGAAAGTCAAGGTTGAAGCTTTTTACCTCAAATGAGCTGGAAATGGAACACAACCTTTGGATCTACTAGCTTCAACTTGAACTCACAAGCTCCTTCCTCCTTCTCAAGCTTCACAACCACCAAAAATGCACAAAAATGGCTTAGGAACACTCAAACAAGGCAAGGATTTCGAGTTAGGGTCTTCTGGAAGTGAGAGGGGCGATGGAGGCTGGTTTAGGATGAGATAAGTTGTTTAAATAGGGTGCAAACCTTAAATATTAAGGTTTCATCCGGACATCATCTACTCGTCGAGTCGGTCCCACGACTCGTCGAGTAGGTCACTAAACCTCCCAGTCAAAATCGAGTCTACTCGACGAGTTGGGCCTCCAAATCACCGAGTCCCAGTGCAAAAAATGAAACTACTTGAATTTAAATACGTACCAGGAACTAGGTGTTACAACACTGTATCGTTTAGCTCCGCCTGAGATGTAAGAGTTGTCTACGTAGCTCCAGGAGCTGCTAGACCGAGGATTTATTCGTCCGAGGAGTTCCTCGTAGGGAGCACCGATTTTGTTCGTAAAAAATAAGGATGGGTCATACAATATGTGTATCAATTATCGAGAGATGAACAAGCAAACGGTGAAGAATCGTTATCCGCTTCCGAGGATTGATGGTTTGTTCGAGCAACTTCAGGGTGCATCTTGGTTCTCCAAGATCGATCTTCGGTCAGGGTATCATTAGATGAGGATTAGGGAAAAGGATATACCGAAGACAACTTTCAGGACTTGCTATGGTCATTATAAGTTTGTGGTGATGCCATTAGGGCTCACCAATGCCCCAACAACGTTCATGGATCTCATGAACCGGGTTTGTAGACCGATGTTGGATCGGTCTATGATTGTCTTTATTGATGATATCTTGGTCTATTCCAAGACCAAGGAGCAGCATTTGAGGGAGGTATTGGAGACCTTGAGGATGGAGAGGCTATATGCCAAATTCTCCAAATGTTATTTTTGGTTACGGGAGGTGCAGTTTTTGGTACACATCATCAGTCAGGAGGGTATTTTGGTTGATCCAGCCAAAATTAAGGCGGTGATGCGTTGGGAGGTTCCGAAGAACGCATCTGGAATCCAAAGTTTCTTGGGTCTTGTAGGGTACTACCAGAGATTTATACAAGATTTCTCCAAGATCATTGTACCGTTGACCCGGTTGATCAGGAAGAATGTGACTTTTTAGTGGGGCCCAGATCAGCAATTGGCCTTCGAGACCCTGAGAAAGAGATTATATGAGGCCATGATTTTTTCCCTGCCCGAGGGTCTTGATGACTTGGTAGTGTATTGTGATGCGTCCATTTCAGGATTAAGGGCTGTAATGATGCAAATGAGACATGTGATCGTGTATGCTTCGAGGCAATTGAAGCCTCATCAGGCGAACTACCCCACTCATGATTAGGAATTGGGGGCGGTGGTTTTTGCCCTCAAAATCTGGAGGCATTACTTATATGGGGTTCAGTGCACCATCTACACTGACCATAAAAGTTTGAAGTATTTGATGGATCAATAGAACTTGAATATGCGGCAGGGATATGGTTGGATGTACTAAAAGATTATGATTGTGAGATTTTGTATCACCCCGGGACGACCAATGTAGTGGCCGATGCCTTGAGCCGTAAGGCGGCGAGTGCTCCGATCTGAGATGTTTTCCTGAGGAGGACGATGATTTTGTCTATATTGGATATGATCAAGGACACTCAAGTTGAGGGACTAAAGAAAGAGAACTAGACGGTGGAGTGGATTTGGGGGCATATTCCACTTTTTGTGCGAGACGGTTGGGGTCTATTGACCTAATGTGGTAGAGTTTTGGTATCGGTTTCTGGGGGTGTGAGGCTGAAGATCTTGGAGGAGGCACATAAATCCAAGTTTTCTATCCATCCGGGGCCACGAAGATGTACCAAGACTTGAGATTGAGTTATTGGTGGCCCTGGATGAAACGGGAGATTGCTTGGTTTTTTGAGTGGTGTTTGACCTGCAGGAAGGTCAAAGCCGAGCATTAGAGGCCTCATGGTAAGATGCAGCCGATACCTATCCCCATGTGGAAATGGGAAGAGATTTCTATGGATTTTATCACGAAGCTAGCTAGGACGGATCGGGGTGTGGATGCCATCTGGGTTATCGTGGACAGATTGACCAAGAGTGCTCATTTTATTCCGATCTCCGAGAGTATTTCCACTGAGAAGTTATCAGATATTTATGTGCGGGAAGTGGTGGTTAGGAACGGGGTGCCAGTGTCAGTAGTTTCGGACCATGATGTTCGTTTCACCTCCAGGTTTTGGAGGAAGTTCCATGAGGAGTTGGGAACTTAGTTGCATTTTAGTACTACTTATCACCCCCAGACTGATGGTTAGAGTGAGCGGACAATTTAGATGCTTGAGGATATGCTTTGGGCATGTGTATTGGATTCTAGAGGGAGTTTGGATACTTACCTTCCACTGGTCGAGTTCTAATATAACAATAGTTATCATGCTAGTATTGACCGACCCCTGTTTGAGGTGCTTTATGGTTGGAGATGCAGGACTCCAGTTTGCTGGGGGAGGTCAGACATCGAGTTATGGGGAGTACTGATGTGGTACTTAAGATGACCAAGATGATTCAACGGGCTTGCGAGCAGCTTCAGACAACGAAGAGCAGGCAAAAGAACTATGTAGATAGGCACACATCGGACCTAGAATTCTAGGCCGGGGATATGGTACTCCTGAAGGTGTCACCTTGGAAGGGTGTTATCCGTTTCAGGAGGCGGGGCAAGTTGGGCCCCATGTTTATTGGCCCATTTTGGATTATCGCCCGGGTGGGAAAGTTTGCGTATCAGTTGGACTTGCCTGAGGAGCTTGGGCAAATCTACAACACGTTTCACATTTCGCAGTTGCGAAAGTGTGTGGCTGACGAGTCGATGGTGGTATCGCTTGATGACATTCAGATTGATGAGGGCCTGAATTATGTGGAAAAGCCCATTGCGATTCTGGACAGAGAAAAGAAAGCCCTCCAGAACAAGGAAGTGAAGCTTGTAAAGGTGCAATGGCAGCACCGAAGAGACTCCGAATGGACTTGGGAGTTGGAGGATGAGATGAGGAAGCATTATCCGGACCTTTTTGCATCAGCAAACTTCGAGGATGAAGTCTAGTTCTAAAGGGGGAGATTTGTAATGCTTGGTCCAGGTATGAAATAAAGTCATTTATTTTCAAGTCTTGAGTGGAAATCGGCGAGTTGGGAGGCTTCAACTCGTTGTGTAGAGTTTTCTCCAGCTGCACATTTTAACCACCCAACTCGATGAGTCGGGGTGTCCCAACTCAACGAGTTGGCACAGTAAGTGAAAACCCTAATTTTTTGGTGTTGCATCCTATATAAAGGACTTAACTTCTTTGACTGGCCTCCTTACCAGCCTCTCTTGCCCAGAGGAAACCCTAGAATTGTTTTCCTTCTTGCATATTGAGTAGTGTGAGCTTAAGAGTGTTTTTTGGTGGTTCTTGAAAGGAGTCTTGAAGAGTGAAGCACCTAGCTTAGAGGAGTGACTCTAGATCCAGAAACTCTTCATCAAAGGCTACATCTTTGAGGTATAAAGTCGTCACCTTGGCATGTAGTTTATTAGATCTATTTTCTTGAAGTTTTAGCTTAAGTTTTGGGACTTTGGTTGAGTTGTCCAAGGAGAAGAGGTTTCCAGGGGTTGATGGAGTAGATCTGACCCCTACATGACCTCTTGAGGCTTAAAGTTGCAAACTTTAATGGCCTCCATGTCACATTCATGTAGTATGTCCATTATGAAGCCAAAAAAGGACCTTAGAGGGCATTTCTAGCATGCATGGACATAAAGTTGGAAACTTTACATGATTTATACACCTTGGGACATCAGATCTGTATTTTGGAATGTTGTAATTTAAGTTAGGGGCTTATTGGGTCAAGCCCCTCTTTAAAGAACTAGGGTTTGGGGTTTTAAGGCTTGTGGTTGGTTCTTAAGGGTAAAGTTGGAAACTTTACCCTTCTAGATAACATTATGGAAGGGATCTGAGGTTTGGAATCCTTGGATTCAAGAAAAATGGCTTAATGCATTAATTGGAATAGCAGACTGGAGAACTCGACGAGTTTGTAGGGGAACTCGGCGAGTTGGTTTAGGTTTGTCACAATTTTGTCGGAGAAAGGGGAAAAACTCGACGAGTTGTAGAGAAAATCGACGAGCTGGATCACAATATCGCGATTATGCCTTTGAAGGGAACTCGAGGAGTTGAAGGATAACTCGATGACTTGGGTCAACTCAGGGTGTTGACTTTGACTTTGACTTTGATCAAGGTTGACTCTTAGCGTTTGAAGTTTTGTGTTGAATCTAACGAGTTGCTTATGTTTAGAGATTGAGTGAAGTTGATACTCGAAGCCGAGACTTATTCAGCTACTATCAGTATTTGAGGCGATTCTTCTTACCACACTCATGAGTCGAAGGCACCAAAGTTGACCCATTATTTGATATGATATGGTTGTATAGTATGGGAAATCGTATGTTATTTGATTTACGTAGAGGCTTATGCGAAGACCATGGGGGAGCCTATGATACTTATCAAGACCATAGAGGGAGCCCATGACATGAGGATATCGGACCATGAGGGTAGCCCATGACATTCCGTTGAAGACCATGGAGGGAGTCCATGGCAAACTGTATGTATATGTATCAGCATGACATTTTGTGATTATATCTTTTGTGTGATTGGGAAACTCACTAAGCTTGTGCTTATAATTTATTTGTATGTTTCCGGTACTTCCATTGATAAGGGCAAGGGCACGGCTTAATGACGAGGCATGCATTCTCCGATGTTTTCACATTTGGTCATTTGTACTTTGAATTTTCAAAAAAACATGGATATGTATTGGGAATTTTATATTTACTATGGTTAATGTTATGAAAACAAAAGTTTAAAATTTTTATGAAAATTGGGTTGTTACACTTATGAATGATTTCTTTAGGTTTTTCTCACGATATCTTACGTGGGATAATCATTGATGATGTGTTTGTGGCTGTTGATGCTTATGTCCATCGCGATCTCGACTGCTTGGTTGCGTAGGTCTTGTGGTTTGGCTTAGGTCTTGTATTCTGAACATCGTAACTTCTTTATACGATATCAGATTTTAACAATGTTTATATCAACGTGTTCATTTTTTAATTCTACTACAACTTTCGTTAAGATTACTCCCGTTAAAATGTAATATATTTTTACTTACAATTTTACAAAAAAAAAATACATGCATTCATAAAAAACGTATGGATATAAAGATCGTCAGTTAAAAAATATATTACTTTTCAACAAGAGTAATATAATTGAAAGTTGTAGTAGACTAAAATATAAACGCATTGATATAAAGATCGTATGAAAAAGTTATGATGTTCAGAACACATGACCTATGCAATCAAGTAGTCGATATCACGGTATACATAAGTATCAAAAACTCTAAATACCTTATTAATGATTGTCTCATGTAAGATGTCGTGAGAAAAACTTAAATAAATCATTCATAAGTACTCAATGAGTACAAAAACAAAAATGACTTATTTTGCAACAAAAAAAATATGAATGACTAAATGTGTACAAAAATATTAGGGCTATATATGTACAAAGTGAGAAATATATTACCCTATTAAGTCATTTTTACAGGCTAACATGGAGTAGCCGATGATAAGGACTAAATGTGTACAGTTTAACAAGTCGAATAAGTATGAACGAAAAAAACTTAGTGGGAAAATGTGTACAAATAAAAAAATATATCACCCTTTTAAGTCAATATTCTATTTTTGAAAAAAAAAATTATTTTTTATGTATCAATATCGATATATATTTAAAAAAAAATCATGAACATTAATATATATAGTTTTCTTTTCTGAAAATACATGCCTAAAAATAAAACAAAAAACTAAAATTGATTTTTTGGTGATAAATACATATCCAGTATAAATCTACAACCAATATAACCAATATTTTGGTGTCGATCATTTTTATATTCCGCTTTTGGTTGTGTTAAATACAATAAAAGAATAAAAGAAAGAGAATAAGACTTATAAGATAATTCAAAAGTAGTAAAGAAAAGAAAAAGGTGTTTAGACATAAAAGTACGATATTATCCAGGAAAGAACCAATAACTTTCTGCCAGATCTTTTTCAATCCATCTAAAAAGTCTTCGAGTGCACCAAAACTTCTATACAACCTAAAGAATCCAGTGTGCCAACGTATCAAGGCCACAACATATTTGTGGCTCAAAAACCTTCTCACATGCTGATGTGGCATCCACCTTTCTCCCACAACCCCCTATATTTTTCAAACCTATTCCTACCAAGACTTCTGCCACTTCCCCACTTAGATTTTTACACTCAACATCTACCTTTCTCCACCGCCGGCAACCACCACCCTCATGACGGATCCCGGTATCATACTGTTTGGGAAAAAGATCGGGTCTTTGGAAACCCCCAAGATTTCCGATTCTCCCCACTTCGCCGTCGCTGATGGTGGTGATAATGGTTTTCCGACGGACGACAGTCCCAAAACTCCTTCTATCGATGAAGACGATTCGCCGGAGAAACACCAAACCACCGGAGGTCTAAAGAAGCCTGACAAGATTCTCCCTTGTCCTCGATGCGAAAGCATGAACACCAAGTTTTGTTATTACAACAACTCGAACGTCAACCAGCCACGCCATTTTTGCAAGAGTTGTCAGAGGTACTGGACTGCCGGAGGCACGATGAGGAATATGCCGGTTGGAGCAGGTCGCCGGAAGAAAAAGAACACTTCATCGGATTGTCGTTTTATTATCTCTCACGAAGCTTTTGATGTGGGACCTCAGATTGAATTCGCTGCTGATAATTCCGAAGGAGTTTACAATACTTCTCGTCAACCAAAAGTTCTTTCCTTTACTCCAAATTCGCCGATATGTAGAGGGAAAGAAAGCGGAGACGATTGTTCTAGTGGAACAACCACCGTTGTTTCTTCCAATTCCGTTGTTGAGAAACCACAGGAGAATAACGGATTCCATTCTCAAGTTCATTGGATTCCAGGGACTCCATGGTCGTATAATCCATGGGTTCCAATGCAGATTCCGACGGGATACCCTCCGATTCCATTCTACCCTCCGCCGTACTGGAATTCCGTTTCCTGGTTACCTCCGGCGACCTCTGCTCCAAACTATTCAATCCTAGGAAAACATTCATCAGATCGGGAATCAATTAACCCAATTGAGGAGCCGAAGAAACAGAAGAATTCGATTCTAATCCCGAAAACGCTTAGAATCGATGATCCAGATGAAGCTGCGAAGAGTTCTATATGGGCAACCCTCGGAATCAAGAACGAAAACTGTAGCAGACGAGATCTCTTCAAAGGGTTTGAAGCAAAAGGAGATGAAAAGAAGAAACAACCGATCACAGAACCTTCGTTATTATTACAAGCAAATCCTGCTGCGTTTTCAAGATCGCTTTGCTTTCAGGAAAGAGCCTAATGTGATTTGTGTGAATACGATGTTAAAAATCAGTATAATATAATAGGAGGGAATAGCAATAGGGTTAATTTGTTTTTTTTTTTTTTTTTTTTTTTATAGTTTTAGTCTTTTAGATGTTCAGATTTTTGTAAATCTTTTGTTGAACTTTGAATGATAATCAAACAGGATGAACATTTCTATACAAGAAAACTGTTAAAGTGTTGAGTGTTAAGTGTAAAGTGTTAATCACTAAGAAAGCATCAATGAGCAGTACAGTACAACCCATTGATGCATACAACCATCACTTTAGAGTGCACCTTACTATATGATAAGTATATCTTTATATCTAATAATCTTGGAGTGCACCTTACTATGATATATCTTTATATCTAATAATGAATAATATTGGTAATCTGGATGGATATATCAAAATCAGAAGAAAAGTATTAAAAAGAACGAAGATATTTTCATGTCATCAAGAAATTGAGACCACATTTTGGGTGTAAAATTGAGTTGTTTTGTGGTCCCAAAATGGCATATATATGTATATCTATATATCTTTTGTAATGGGTATTTTCTTCCTTTTGCTTTCTTGTTTTATAAAGTAGTGGTGGAACTATGGTGGCCCAGATTTGTTTATATTGGTAATTTATATAATATTAAGTTTTGTATGATTTATAAAATCGAATCAATGGCTCTCAAATCAATCGATCAAGGCCACACATTTGGTAAAATTATCTGACAAGTTTGAGAATATCCAGCTATATTTATTTAATTATATCATGTGGGTATGTGTATCTCATTTGGAAAAGGAAGTTCATGGCGTATTATGGAGATATATATATCAAGTAGTATAAATAAGGAAAGCGACAGCTTTGACGAAAGTATTTTATACATACAACCTTTTTTTACATCGTTAGAAACCTAAAAATCATAGAATGGTAATAATTGTCAGGTGAATTTAAGATAATGAAACCGTCTAATGGACAGATCCACATGTGTGCAGCCTAAAGTACAACTTCCTGGAATGATGCATGCATGTAATTGTAAGATGTATTTTAGTGTATGGACATTTGTTACGACTTAATCTTAATAATGGGTTATGGGGATACAAACAAACTACAAAGGCATAGCGGAAGCAAACATAAAAATCTCATAATCCATAAGGTAATCAAAAGTTCAATTAAATATAATCCAACAAACAACAAATAGGGGGTTTAAACCCTTGTAACCTTTGATTTTCTTATTCCAGCTAGTGGAGCCGATGTATAGAATCCAAACTAGGATTCCTTTTCCGTAGTCATACGCAAGAATTATGCTAGCAACCTTGACAACCTTCTTGAACTGCACAGAACTCAACACTAAACGATTAGGGTTATGTTCATCTGATGTGCCGTGTAACTCTAGTGATCACGACGTGAACTTCGAGCATATGGGTTTCTTTGAGAGTGGGTGAGGGTAGCCGAATTTAGGGTTGAGAGATCAGCCTCAAATCCACTTTTGGGCACTTTTATTCATAAGGGAGAGTCTAGAATCCGTATTTGATAATTACTTGGTAACTAAGTAATTATTCTTGAAATTCGACTTTCAAATCCTTATACTTTAACTCTTTAAGATCTACATGTTTCTACTTATTTATTAAACACTAATAAATTAAAAAAAAATTAGATCCCTAATTCTATCTCTTGTCAATTATTGTTTCAACTGTCCTTGCGTGTAACCTATAAATACTTTGCTACTAATAATAATATTACTAATATTACCAACTGGTATGACTACGCGCACTATTTCCTACTATCTTCCACTTGCACAAGTTACCAACAATATCTGGTCAAATATTCCCTAATAATAAACATAAGGTATGTCATACAATGCAACTGTTGTACTCATACGAGCTAGTTATGAGACAACCTTTAGATAAGTGATCAAATATTCTTTTGTTCTATAAGATATCTATATGAACCCGAGACATGGAAGCACATCATCTCAATGTTCAAGATTATGTTTCCTGATAGAGATTTATGATGACCACATCAGGCTGTTATGTTCATCTTATCAACTTAGTTAGATCTTGGCAAAACATTTAATGTCAACACCAAATCATCGACGCAATACCCGATTTTCATAATAGGTATTGTTTCAAGGGGTACAACTTGTTTATGAGGCAAGTAGGAGACATAAAGAATGAAGTTTGCTTTAAGTAGTTTATAGAAGATGTATTAGTGTTAAGTTGTGAAGTAGATGGAGAAAAATAACAAAATTTTAAAGTAGGCTGACTATAACCCTGACAGATAATTATATCCGTTTATCCGTATCTGCGGTTTCTAACTACAACCTTGGCAGATAATTATATCCGTTTATCTGTATCTGCGGTTGCTAACTACAACCCTAGCAAATAACTATATTCGTTTATCCATAAAACTTAAACTATACTACTATATTTGTTTATCAGTAAAACTTAAACCGTACTACTTTATCCGTTTATTCGTAAAACTTAAACTGTACTATTTTATCTGTATAATTATCTTAAACCTTTACCTATCACGTCCAATGAAACGTTGTAAGGGTTATATCTCGTCACATAGTTTGGTTATTGGATTCACTACAAACATTAACTACAATCCTTCTCTCTTACTACAAAATCATGGGTTTTGATTTCTTTCAAAACTATTTAAATATGGATTTACTTATACAAAGATGCATTTTGGTTTTTCAAATTTTTACAAAAATAGTTTTAAGTATTGTTATACTTACAAAGAAAATATTTTTTTAGAATTTTTAAAAGTATTACTGCTAACCACAGAAAACCTGTAACTCTCACCAACCTTGTGTTTACCCTCAAAACTACATGTATTCTCAAGATATCATCAACCAAGCTCTCAGACAGAAGGTTAGTCATGGATTTTTAGACGACCCAATTATCTAGTTTTTGTTATGTCTGCCTAACTGTTTAAGGCAATTTATGTACTATGATATTATCTGTAAGAATCATGTATTCAAACATCAAGATGAAATACAAATGTTGTTTTGTTTTTTGTTGTACTTGTACTATATATCCAATTGCCTGTGATCCATGAACTTAGTCGCACGTCCCGACGTGTTCCTCCACCTCGGCCAGGGGTGTTACAAAAAACCCAAAAATTTCAGGCTTTGGACCATATTTAAAGGAAGTGTTGACTAGGGTTTCCTCCACCCTCAGCCTCCATCACCTCCAACCGACCCTTTGGCCAAACCCTACATATCTTGAAGCTTTTGAGCTCATTTTGCAAACTTTTGGTGGTTTTGAAAAAGAAGAAGTTTTGGTGCTTAGTTTCTCCAAGCAATCCCTTATTATCCTTGTGTACAACTTTTTGACTTCTTGTAAGTCCTCAAACTCTCACTTTTTTTTTTTATATTTCTTAGATCTAGATTTTATGCCATATTTTGACTCATTAGTGAAATTAACATAAGTAGAAGAGATAAATCTTGCAACCTTATGATTTCTCTGAGTCCTAAGAACATTAGATCTAGGATGTGGTTGGGTTTTGGGGTTTTGCATGGAACTTTAGGTCATATTTTATCTTTTGACCTAGATTTGGGAAATGACATGCATGTCCATAAAGTTTACATTTTAGGGATCATTAGGGTCCCTAAAAGCCTTATGGAGGAGATGAGTTGAGAGCTTAATGGATTAAGATCGAAACCCATTAAGTTTTCCATGCCTACAAACTACAACCTAGCGAATTGGACGCCATGAAGTGGCGAGTGAGGATTCCCGAATATTTTGTTGGTTAGTTGCCACGACGTGGCTAAGGATTGGTCACGAAGTGGCGACTCTCTGAGGTTGACTTGGACAATTGACCTTGACAGTTGACTTTTTAACTTGGTTAACTTTTGGTCAGTTTGCTAGTTTTAGAAGGTGGACTAAGGGTTCACCTTGTATGGTTTTTTAGGTGGTATTTATCACCTATTTTTTTCTTTGAGAGTCGGTAGTTGTTGACCTCGTCTGCAAGGTGAGTCTTCTCACTATACAACATATGATTCTAGTTATTTTGTGATATTTGCATGGAAGACCCCGAGGGTAGCCTGTGACATTTGTATGAAACACCATGGAGGTAGCCCATAACACTTGTATATAAGACCATGGTGGTAATCTATGGCAATACAAGGAAAGACCACAGGGGTAGTCCATGGCAATGCGAGGAAAGACCACAGGGGTATCCCATGACACTTGTACATAAGACCATGGGGTAGCATGTGGCAGTGCAAGAAAAGACTATGAGGGTAGCCCATAGACACTTGTATGAAAGACCATGGGGGTAACCCATGACAATGTATGTATGGTATGTGGTATTTTGGGGAACTCACTAAGTTTTGTGCTTACGGTTTTGTGGTTTGAACACTTTCAGGTACTTCCAGTTTCAAATGGAAAGATCCGGCTTTGACTGCATATTATTTTCCCTGATGATTTTCCGCATTCATGATTATTATTTTACTATGATGAATTAAAAATGAAAAAAAAAAAATTCATATTTTTGAGATGTTACACATCTATAAACACAACATTCTTTTTAATAATATTTCAAAGGCAGCGTGGCAATTATAACCCCCAAGGTTTTGCACCGGAGATCTTGAACAAGAGCTTTCCTCATATATCATGAGTTGTGTTCTTAATATTTACTTTCATTTACTTTAAAACATTTATTCATTTCAAACATCTTAAGTTTCAAGCTATCTTAAAAAGTATTTACATATCAAACATTTTTGCTATAAACTACGTTTGCATATTTTTACCACTTTCTGATTATCTCGAGCATACTTGAATTTCTCTTCGCTTACAACATTTTAAAGAATTTATTAGTATTTCTATCTTAAAAATCTTGACATTCCCAAAATCCTCAACCTCTTTCATCATCTTATACCATTCAAAAAGTTTTATATTAATATTTAATAACAAAATTATTACCACATTCTGGTTAAAAAGTTATCAGATAGATTTTTGACCAAAACACTTATTACGTCCAAAATATTGTTTGTGTTCATTAATTGACATTCCATGAACATTCAGATGAGTTAATACAGGGCACTCATCTGGTAGGTTTTCCTTAGTGCATAAAAACCTTTGTTATTTTTACTTTTTTTTTCAAAAAAGGAATTAAATACTACAAGTTAAAAAAAATCAGTTATTAATAAATATGTTTAGCTATATCTATGTATCTATATCCATCTATCTATATCTATATATATTTATAATAGATATATTTTTTCTTCAACCATATTTATTTGAAGCCCCTAAATTTTAAACTTCTTTTTAAATTAATACATTAAATATAATATTATTGACTTTATTTTCATTATAATATACTTAGTTTGTTAATCTAGATATGATATTAAATACAAAATATAATTTTTATAATATATTCATTACCTATTTATTCTACATAATTAAAATTTTTAAATAGAAGATCTTAATAAAAATGTCAAATTAACAAAAAAAAAAGTTGATTAAAATTTACTTTTGTTAATAATAACTTTTCCTTCAAAATAGATAGTTTAAAATAAATTAAAAGTATTATAAGTTTAAATATATAATTAAATATAAAACATATATCGAGAGATAGTAATAAAATTCATTAAAAATAATAAATGTATAAATAAAATGTTAAATATAAAACCTACATCTTAATTCGAAATTCACACACAACATATATATATATATATATATATATATATATATATATATATATATATATATATATATATATATATATGTTAGGAAGTAAAGCGGATAAATAGCAAGACTATAAGCACAAAAGACATAGTATTTACGTGGTTCGGTCAAGGTGACCTACGTCCACGGGCAGGAAAGAAGTATTCTTTTATTTTATAGCTCTCAAACAGAGGTTACAAATACAATAACATAGAGATTCGACTATCACTCTAGAATTCAAGATACAAAATGACCTAGTATACATCCCTATTTATACTTGAGGGATCCGACCTAAAACCCTAATGGGCCAACCATGAAAGGTGTCAACCAATCACAAACCGTCATGCTGTTGGATTTGTGTCTAAGTCCATAACTATTTTGGTATGTACTTGACCCGATGGTGCATGGTCCTTTTGGGTTGCCTTCACCGAAGCAACTTGATAGGACGAATTATGGAGAGAAAGGATTAAATATGATTTATTAATATATTATGAGAATAATATATTAAAGGAGAAATCATATTGTTTAATCAATGTTAGTCAATAATTAATAAGAATTAAGTTTGTGACTTAAAGAGATTAATTAAACTTAAGGGACTAGAATTGTAATTATAAGATAATTGCAATTTGGGCCATGGATTGTCTTATATTAAGGAGTAGACGAATTCTATGGGGAAACCCATGAGGAAATTGTCCAAGGCCTTAAGAAAAGGAATCTATGGGTTGCTTAGGGCTTAAGCATCCAATTTAGGGTTTCCTTGTTAGATAACCCTAATAGCCTCCTATATATATATATATATAGATCCCTTATGACCCAAAAACGTGGCTAAGCATCCTTCTAGGGTTTCATACGTTTTAGGGCAGCCTCCATCCTCTCTCCTCTTCATCCTTTTGCTCTTGGTGTTTGTGAACCATTAGAGGACTGACATTTGTGACTCTAAGCTTTCTAAAGTCAATACAAGAAGGATTTGGGATTGTTATTGCAACATAACAATCAAGGTATGATCTAAACCCTAATTATATGTTATATTGATTATCATATGTTAGATCTAGGGTTTATAGTCTTGGATAACTTGCATGTACAATAGAGAAACCTAGATCCAAGCATTAGGGTTTGTATGAGCACATAGGATGTTCTTATGACCAAAACCCATCAGTGGTATCAGAGCCTAGATTGATTTCTATTGTATTGATGCTTTGTATGTTGAAAAAATTCGATTTTTTGGGTTCTGGGGGCTGGACACGCCAAGTCTATAGATGAACTCGCCGAGTCCATGCTGACTCGACGAGTCATGCCTGACTCGGCGAGTCGGCTGGTCAGATAGAGGGAAAATCGGGACTTCTTGCTGTTTTTGCTTAAGGATAGTTGCCTTATCATATTAGATCAATATTAATCTGATTTTTTGATATATATATGAGTATATTCTTGATCTAATTGAAGATATTTATCAATTAATAAAATATTTGTTCCTTATGTGATAATTGATTAATTATTTTGATTAAATTGGTAAATTATTTTGCAAGAAATCATTAAATAAATCAAATATGGATAATTATGTGATTAAATGTTAATTTAGATTTATATGTTATTTGATCCTTGTTGTTATGAAAAGTTTCATATTTTCCCCTTTAAGTTTTATAGTTTAAATTTGACCTCAAAAGTATTGTTGTTTTGAAATTTAAATAGTTGAAACCCTAATGTTTTGAAAAATGTTTCAAAGCTTGCCCTCAAGTTTTGGAATTTAAATTTTGATTAATAGTTTAATTTTGATGTATATTTAAATTCTAAACCTAATGTTTTGAAATGTTTCAAAACTTGCCCTCAAGTTTTGGAATTTAAAAGTTGATTAAAGGTTTAATTAGGAATGTTAAATTCTAAAACCCTAGTATTGTTTTGAAAAGTTCAAATCACATCCTTATGGTTTTATTAATTAATTAAGGTGTATAATTAAAAGAGGTTTAATAAATCCATAAAAGTTTTGGTTTACAATTTAATTGAATTAAAGGTATAATTATTAAATTTGACCACCTAGTATTTTGAAAGTGTAAAATACACCTATACTATATATAACATTAAAAGTCTAACATTATATATATGTATGAGTAAAAGTCAGTCTTACCATTAGTAGGCCTCATTCACGAAGCTGGTCTATAAGGGGTGTTTAAGGAAATTGCCTATAAAATGGCGATTGAATGGGTATCCACTCTTACCCACCGCACTCTTGACTAGTGGAGGGTCGTTAGCCGAACGGTTAGGATAGGACGAAACCTTCCATTATAAGTATAATGAATTACAAAAGTAACTAAATGTTTTACAAATTCCCAATATTAGTTACTTAGGCAAAAGTGAATTGATGCAATTCTATAAAATTACACTTTGTGCCCTTGCGAAGACGTTAGTGGAGCGTGTGTGGTTTACCGGCACACTAAATGGTTCTAAGCAAAGGTAGCAAAGGGTGACTCAATGTTTGCCATAGTTCGGTGGAGCGTGTGTGGTTTACCGGCACATCGAATAGGTGAATGTAACATGTGGGGGCACCATGTAGTTTGCATGGTTATTCACACCCGCTTTGTGATCCTCGGCATCCCAGTCACAAACAAGAGGGGCATATCGAGATTTAAACATGCCATTGAAATTTTCAATGAATCTCATAGGATCTAGGAGTTTTCATAGATTTAAAACTTAAATTTCTTTTTTCGTTTTTCATGGTGGAAATTAGTGAATCGTCATTCACTTACCTTCAAATGTTCTGCAATTTGGGTTACGGCATCCCTCTCCCGATTTGTAGAATATTGTGTTGGGTCCTAGCCTTAGTATCTCATTTGGGTGATTTACTAAGGACTCAATCAATCAACTAACTTGAATTTGTTTTCTCCCGTTTTGTAGATGTCAAAGTTCGACAACTATGGTATTCCACGATTCGATCGAGGAACAAGAAATCTTGCTTCACTTCCTCCACCTCCTCCAATTGTTCTCCCTAACCCACAAGATCGAATAATTAAAAGGTTCAATATCACTAAAGCCTTATTGGAAATGAAACATGAAGATGCTAAACCCGTGTGTGCCCACATTTTAGGAATGAAATCACACATTGATAGGTTGATAATGTTGGGTGTGTCATTCCCAGATGAGTTGGCTGTGAACTGGGTTTTGCAGTCACTGCCTGAATCATATAATGAGTTCAAAAGAAAGTATTATATGATGGATCATGACCATGACCTCATTGACCTAACTTACATGCTCATTGCTGCTGAATCATAAATGATTTGGCGAAGCAATGGAGCGTATTTGTTGGGAAAGTCAACCGACCATGCTTCCGAGGACGTTCTAGGAGAATCGACCTGCGTTTGCTGCCAAGAGAAAGGGCGTTGGATAGAAGTCTGCCCTAAGAGCCTGAAGATTCCAAAGATGGGAGAGTCAAAGAGTATGGCTGTGCTTCAGGTAAAATCCACTATCTAACTCCATTAAGTTCCTATTCGTTGATTCTTAATACATGATGTGATAAGATTGCATTTGAATGTTTTGCAGGATCAGTGAAAAGAAAGGAAGCTTGAAGAAAGAGCAAGATGAGTCTAATCACAAAGAAATGGATCTCGATCACATGGACTTGAAGATTAGATTTTGAGCTTAGATAGTTATGATAGAGTTGTTAGGAATTTTCTTTTTGAATACATAGTTTTCAATGGCTTTTGCATTATAAGGACAAATGTTTTCCGCTGCTTTTATAAATAAAATAAATTTTGGTTTGACTTATTTATTTATTTGTTTATTTCCTTGCAATGAAATCATTATGAAAATTGATGTTTGCATATTTCTACAACAAGTGGATATGATTCTTATTTATGATAATTATGGAAAGGTCGACAATTTACCAAGTAGGGAGAGTTTCTCATCGCCCAAGTTTCAATTGGACAGAAACTTGGAATCACGTGACTTGGTTGCATGATGAATGAGAAATTTCATATTTGGAAATTAGACTAATTCATTGACAAAGTGTCAAGTGAAGGACTAGGAGATCGAGTACACCAAGTTGTGTGTTGATCAAGTCCACCATAAGAGTAACAAAATATTCGTCATGATTTACTAAAGGTTTAGTAAATATGATTATACTTATAAGATTAGGTGTAATTTTGAATTGATTGAAAAAGTTTAAATCAATAGCAGAACGAATAAGAAGAATCAAATAGGTAGAAAGATAAAAGTTTCTTCATTCTAAGAAGAAGGGAGAGTACCTTTTATGCTTTATGATAGGTCTTAATGATTAAGAACCATATCTCAATTGATCCTCTAAGTGAGTCTTAGTACAATTGTATGTCTAAGAAAAGGAATCAAGGATTGAAGAAATGGTCAAATCAAGAAGTCAATCATACTTCGTTCCAAAACAAGTCTTAGAGTTAAGATTGTGACATTGAGTGATAAGTAATAGGAAGGTTTATACCATTCATCAAAAGTGGAAAGTTGTGATGTCTTGGATAAGACAAAGACCAACTAGGACCAATTTATGAAGTGTTTTGATAAAAACTACACTAACTCTTGAATATTTAATTGTCAAGAAATGTTTATTGACAAGAGAATCTTATATGTCAAGGAGTCAGTGGGAGTCTTAATGGTCTTGAAAGGTTTCAAGAACAAATCAAACTAGACCTTATCGATCATCACTAGCACACGAGTTGAGGTTTACAACCTATCGTGTTGACATTATTTTATTTCTGTGCTGTTCCAATTGAGTTAATTATGCATGTGAGTCCTATGAGTTCTCATTTGAATGCATAAAAGGCAAGGACCTTGATCAATGAAAAATACATTGATAGCAAAAGGTGAGTGGCTTAACTACTTGGAAGACATGGTGGGCAGTTGTGCTACCATAAGACAAGAAATTAAGATTAAGGAAGTTCGGTCCATATGAGCTTGAATTTGTCGTAAATTTTGATTTTGACAAATTCACATGGATAGGAACACATACACCATTGAAATCTAAGTGTCATAAGATTCCCTCCTTCATGAAAATGATTGTGAGGAAATGCTTTCACTAAGAAAGATTTTAAGAAGATAGTGATTGTAAAACTGCCACTACTAGAAAACAACCCTTTAATGACGCGCAAACAATGACACGCGGTGATTTACGATACACATTTATGAGTGCCCTAAAAATAATGTCTGCTTTTCCTAAAATTCAAGAATAGAGGTCACGCATTTTTGCGTGCCCTAAAATTTGCGTTAAAAAAAACACGGAGGGCACCTTTTATAAATAATGTGTCGTCTAGGCCTGTCGTTTTATAATATTTTAATGAAAGGCGCGTCTCCATCTATATAGCATCTAGGTATACCTAAGGAGGGAAATGAAATCCAAAAAATCAAAAACCCCGCTCATTATCTTCTCCCTTGTTTCCACCAGTTATGCCATTGATTTTTTGATTAGTTCACACTCTAGAACAAGCACATACATCACTCTCTTATCATTCTCATTTAATTTCTTACACTTGTAATTAAGGAATTAGGGTTTTTTCATATTACTATTCCAATTTTTTTGTTCAGGTATGGATTTTAGTCAAATGGCGTCCCTGAAGTAAAGTCTAATGCATCTGGCCGTCGGCCTGTGGCGGCGACAGTCCTTCTCGCCATCCGAGTTGGCGGAGGAATATCTGGACCACCAGTAGTAGGTCAATATAAAGTCAACGCTTGCACCCATAAATACAAATCGGAAGCCCTAGATTGTAGCGTCGATCAACAACTACGACAACCCTAAAACACATCTATGAAATCGCAAAGGTGAAGCAATCAGATCTGTAGTCCAATTTCTTCCACATCAATCCTCACACTAACTGGTTCGGCAACTGCAACTCCTCTTGATTGTAGTGTCGATAGATTGTTGGCTATTCAATTCTATTCATCTTAATTTTCCCTTTCATATATGTTTTTCATTGGATTTCTCTCAACTCACAGATGAAATGGCGTCAAGATCGTACGACAAAGTCGCTGATATTTGCGATCAAATTATGCTTCAGGTAACATACATATGAATCTGTGTAATGATCGTTGTGCGTTAATCGTGACTTACTACTAAGACTGACTGTGTGTTGGATTAAGATTTGAAACCCTAATTTGATATCTGCTGGCTTGATTTCAATCTTACTTTTACTTTCTTTTTCCTTTTTTCATGTAGATTGCTTCACAAGGTCTTGCTTTTCAAGACGAATGGTCGTTTGTTGTTCATCTTCTAGGGCATATTTACCTTAATGATCTGTAAGTTAAGACAATTTGTCTCTGTTTTTTTCTTTTTCATGTGTTCTATCTATACATATCTTTTATGATGATATTATAATGAAAAAGATTCTCATTCTGTGAAATCTTTACATTTTTTAGAAGCATGTTATGTTTTATATATAAAAAAGACTAAAATACCCTTGATTTCTAGATTGGTGGGAGAACGAATGTTTACATTTTTTAATCTTGCTTTACATGTGCAGTTAACATAGGATCATATGGATGAATTATATAAATAATAAATTATATGGGAGTCAAAAAGCTGTCTTTTAGAGTCTTCAAGAAAATCCCAAGAAAGTGCTTTAAACTTTTTCTTTACATATGAATTAGTCGCACTTTAATACTGTTTCGATTTCTCAAAGCATGCCCAAATTCAACATATTAGAAGCAAACTTGATGTCGACCAATTTTCTTGAAATGTGATCAAACTCATATATTTCTTGATGCATGCAGACGGATCTGTTTTTGTAAAGTGCAATAAAAATGATGACTTTTTTATAATCAAAAGCCAAATAAGATGATTTAAAGTCAGTTATGCCTTTTTTATCATTAAATATTTTTCTTTCTGATTAGAATTAATAACATGATTTTCTTAAATTTTCTGAATGAGTTGGGCAAAGTGATAGAGGTGAATTGTTGGTCAGAAAAGACAGTTGAAGAATTGGAGTCTTTAACATGTGACTTTTGATTGACAGGAGCTTAATTTAGGTAAACAGAAGGTAAGATTTGTTGCAAAAGCAAGCTTCTTCTGTATGTGTATCTTATATATATATATATATATATATATATATATATATATATATATATATATATATTGAGTAAAATAACACGTTTTTGGTCCTTGACTATAGCTGAAATGTTCAGTTTTTGTCCTTATTTGAGGTTCTTGAAACGTTTTGGTCCATGTTTCAATTAAAATTACTATATTTTGTCCCCGATTTGATATTAATTATAGTCATTTTATTTGGAATAGGGACAAAAACGTTTCAAAAATTGTATTAATTATCATCCTAATGTGTTTTAAATAGTATTATTACTAATGTAGTGTTAACTTAATATCATTTTTAAGGATGGAAAAGGCCAGGATTAATCTGTAATGGATAAACTTGGTTTCATCAATATAAGTTCATGATTTAGTTAATACAAGCGACAAAACTTCATTTCATAGTCATGATTAGATTCTTAGACCCAAATAATGTCATTATTGTTTTCATTGGTAGATTTGTATTTGACTTAATGATGTCATTAGTTTTACACTTTGGGATTTATATCATATACGAAACAATATCATATTGACAAGATGGGAAAAGATATCTACTATAATAAAGACAAATTGCCAAGACTTGCAAGTCTTTGAAGTTTAATTTGGGGCAATTTATGGCCACCAGCTTAGAATCATTTATCTTGAGTTCTTGACAGTGGAGACTATATAAACCCTCATAAGGGCTGTTCATATAGGAATCAATACGAAAACCAAAAAAATCATCAAGATTTTGATTTACATTTACATAATGAATCCTTGTGTTTTTATTATTTTGTCACTTCTCTTGTCTACAACTGGCAGCCAATTGGTAGCTGCAGGAGGAAATGATATGAAACAGTGTTTGGATAAGGAGACCCCCATGGTACTCTGTCTACATGGACAACTGATGACCAAGACTGCTGCAATTGGAGTGGAGTCATGTGCAACAAACAATCAGGTCATGTCACAGGGCTTGATGTGTATTTCTATGGCCTTGGAGGTGAGATAAGCTCTTCCTTGCTTAACTTAACCTACTTGAGTTAGTTGAATAATCTTGCTCCTTCCTTCAATTCTTTTAATGGAACCATTCCCACCTTCATTGGTTCTTTGAGTCAATTAACTTACCTTGACCTTTCTAAGAACTCTCTTTATGGAACCATTCCTCCAGAGCTTGGAAACCTCACCAACTTGCAAGAGCTTCATCTTGATTCTGTTGGAAGGTGTAGAGTGGAAAAGGTAGAGTGGCTGTCTCATCTCTCTCAGTTGGAGGTACTTGTAATTGATGGGGTTTCCCTGTCCAAAGCAAATCATTGGGTAGATGTAATTTCAAATCTCCCAAAACTCTCATGGTTAAGTTTACAGGGATGTGAGTTGTCACAGGTCATGTATCCATCTTCTTCTTCATTTCTCAACTCTTCTTCTTCATCTATTGTTAAGCTTTATCTCAATGACAACAATCTGACCTCATCCATGTATCGTTGGTTGTTCCCATTAACCACCAATAACCTCCTTTCTCTTGATCTCTCTAGCAATATGTTAGATGGGATACCTAAATATCTTGGTAACCTCTGTAGTTTGGAACGTTTGTACTTCTATAACAACTCTGGTGTTATCAAATTTCCTGATTTTCTCAACAACTTGTCTGGATGCACATCCCTTTCATTACTATTTTTATTTAGAATCCTTTGTTGTTTAAGCAAACAGTTTGATAACCTCGTGCACAACTATTTTGCTTAGACTTATTTTTGTAGAACGTGGCATTGATGATTGATTATTATATTGTTTTATCACGATCTTCGTGGAAAATCGTTTAAAAAAAGTAGGGGTTCTCCTTTGGGTTTGCTTACTTTTTACACGATCCCTTGATTAAAAAACAAACACCAATAATACAACATAGGGAACAATAAAAGAAAAGAAACATGAAATCTATTGTATACTATAGAAAAGACTAAAATACAGACTATTTGAGTTATATATATATATATATATATATATATATATATATAGACTATTTGAGTTATATATATATATATATATATATATATATATATATATATATATAAAGACTAAAATACCCTTGATTTCCAGATGGGTAGGAGAACGAATGTTGAAAATGAGCTACTATGTCGGTTTGTTTCACGAAGTGAGAGTAATAATGACATTTTATCAGAATCCAAGAGACAGTAAGTTAATGAAATGTTATATGTTTTTTTTAAGAAAATTATTTAAATATCCAGTTTTGTTATATGTTTTTTCAGGAAGAGAGAGAATGAAGGGATTTCAACCAAGACAAACTGTGAGCCTCGTGTAGTTGTTCACACAACAAGTGCTGTAGACATGCTTCTGAGTCTATTCTAGCTGTTCGTGAGTACATGTTTCAACTCTTTATACATACATACATATAATTATACATATATCTACATTCATATACACATATATGTACTTTTTTTTTTTGCTTCGTTAAAGGGATTTGTTATGCATCTCTTCCAGAATGTTGAATTACAATTTTTAGCATTGTGTTTTTATTTAACTTGATTTCATGATTATATATATATATATATATATATATATATATATATATATATATATATATATCAGGGAAGTGGCTTGGGAGTAGGCAGATACGATGTAATTGGGCTACAAAAGGTGTTGGTGTTAGTGATGAAAGACAAGGTTCAGATTCAAAAAGTGTTGTAGAGCTAACAAATGGATCTTCGGGTATGCAATACTATAAAAAATTTTCATTTTTTGATATATATTTTTTGTTTTGTTTTGCAGAGGATACTAAAGAGCAAAGTGATAGTGATGCCCCTGAGAATAATCCACAGTACACAACCGTTTATGTTGGCAACCTTGGCCCTGAAGTAAGACCTCTTAATACTAAAATTTATTTGTATGAGACAAGTCATGAGCAATTAAGAGCTGAAAGTTGTAATAAACTCAAAGTAAAATCTTACTATTATGAAACTCTTTTGCTTAAACCTACCGTATTGATCTGTAGCTGATTACACAATAATTTAATTATGCAGGTTTTAAAGTTTTTAATGGAAAAGAATAGTGTTAATGCTCTTCATAGTAAAGTATGTTGGTATTTTAGGAAATTTGGCTAATAATTTAGTTAATTATATAAAAAATGTTGAAATGTTACATTTGTCTACTATTGGAATGATTATTTGATGTATTACATTTGTCTACTATTGGAATGATTTTTTTATGACAATAAGTTTTGTGCAATGTATTGTATTTTTTGTATATGGTATTTTATTTTCTATTATGAGACATGAAATGCAAATTGAATTTGAAAATCATTAAATCTATAAATATTAAAAAAAAAAAATTAAAATTACGATACGCAAAAATGTGTGTCGTCTTCATTTATGACATGGCCTTCCTTGACAGGTGCTTCCTTGATACGCATTGCGTGTCATAAACATGCGCGTCGTAAGGTTACGACACGCAAATGTGTGCCGTTTTCCATTATGACAGGGCCTTCCTTGATACGCATTGCGTGTTATAACCGCGCGTCGTAAATGCGCGTCATAAATGCGCTTCGTAGATGCGCGTCATCTATAGACGACGCGCAAAAGCGCGTCGTCTCTCTTTATGACAGGGCCTTCCTTGACGCGCATTTGCGCGTCGTCTGAGCGTTTTACGATGCGCAATGAGCGTCGTAAAAGGCTGTTTTTCTAGTAGTGTGCATTCTCGAATTCGATTATGGTTACAGTATCCCTTTCCATGATTTGAATTGTGAGGTTTGGCAATTAGTCTTAATTGTTTAGACACACATATGAACTATCTAAGGCAAAGGTGTATAAATTTAAGAAGCCTTGATAAAAGATTATCAAAGCATTGGGTATTAGAAACATGAACTTAAGAAATTCAATAAGTATTGTTTTTTTTTTCTGGAAGTTAAGTTGGTTTCTGAATAAATGTCAGAGCTAATGGGAGCATAAGTGTTATGTTCATAATAATGATCATGATAGTGGGAACATAAATGTTATGATTGCATGATTATTAAGGCAAGTATTGCAAGTTAGCAATATTAATTATAGAAAACAAGAGTTTATACTTTGCAAAGTCGCAATGGTTGTAAAGTTGTTTTGCTATAATTAAGGGAGAGAATATTATGCTTCATTTCAAATCCAAAGGCTTAGGTTGTGGAATGTTAATAATTTAGTCAAGGAAACATTGTGTGTTCTCAAATTTCGATTATGATTACGGCATTCCTCTTCATAGTTCGAATTTTGAGAACGTAGCACATAAAATATTATGGCAGAAGATTGATAAAGTATCGAATCTTCGTGTAAGACATTATGCATCGTGTCCCATACGCTTCGGGTATAGGATTGATTGCAAATGCTATAATATTTGACCATTCTAAAATTTTCCAAATGTCTAGCGCATTTAGAGGGAAAAAGGACAAGAATCGGTTTTGACTAAGATAATTAAACAACTATCAAAGGACAATCCAAAGTTCGTCGAGGATTGGTCGCTTGTGAAGTATAGTATTGGATGGACCATATCGACATTATTATGAATAGAAAAGATTCTATTAAGAATGAGTTGTCATATGGAAAATATGGAAATGTTTCCATATTGGATGGACCATATCGACATTATTATGAATAGATAAGATTCTATTAAGTATAAGTTGTCATATGGAAAATATGGAAACATGTCCATATTGGGAATTGAATATTGAAAATATATGTCTAGATTAGAAACTTTTATGCGAAAGGATGTTCAACAGAAAGTACTTTGAGTGAGAGACATCATATCTAAGGAATTGTATTGTAACAATCTCCGATAGAGGACCTTGTAATTCATTGGCAATAGTCTTTGTGAGTTTGGTGCAGTGATATTACGAAAGGATCATTGCATAAAATGTTAGAATCTAGCATATTATATAAGTGGCAAGAATTTGATATTCTTACACTTATGGAAAAGGATTAGGAGTTGTGAAATGAGAATGATTGGAAATGTGTTCAATTTGATCTATTTCACAAAGTAAGAACCATAGGTAAACATTGTGTGCATGCTAAGAGCATGGGACAAGTGTTATAATTCAAGTAAGAAGTTGATTACCCGAAACGACAAATAATGAGTAATCGACATGGTGATAAATAAAAGGAGTTTTATTTATACTCAAAGGTTTGAGGCCATATGGGATTAGTATTATTCTTGTGTTTCACTTTGCATGTTTTGACTTCCTGAATAATTTAATTGGTTTAGAACAGTCAAATTATTCGAACGGACCACAGTCGTTCATATGTTGGAAGTAGGTATGAATAAAGACTGTCGTGAATTGGTGTGTGGATTGTCTAAAGAGCATTAGACATAAGCAAATGTTTGCTGCAACGTTCATGAGTGCTTATGAATACGATTTGAGCATTGGATTAAACCCATGCTCACTTGGATCTCTTCATGGATTGTTATCACGAGTGATTGGTGAGACGATAACATCTTATATTCTTGAAACCGAGATGTGTGAGTTGTATCTTGCAAATCGGTTACACATTGATAATATGTAAACGCACCAGTAACTTGGTGTCATAAAACATATTGTTGTGTGTGATTCGGTGAGTGAGTGCAAGTGAGCATTGAATCAAAGTTTATCCGTTCCTTTTATCCAAGGTAGGATAAAAGCGATATCTTTGGGCCCCTCGATGATTTAGTGATGACAAACATAAATGCTCGGCCGGGCTAGAGCTAATTTGATTTGGTCAATTAGTCAGTCGTCATAAATCGGAAGTCGAGAAATAGTACAAGGAGAATGATTAGAAATCATGTCTTACGATATCTAGAATGGAGGAATATATGATCCCTTATCTAAAGGACATGTGTATCTGATAGGATCAAAGTTGACAGCGACTTTGGAAAGCTACGATTGCAGATCAGGATCTGAAGTCATACGCAGAATAGTTATTAGACTTATCCAAGTGGGAGACTGTTGGATTTGTGTCTAAGTCCATAACTATTTTGGTATGTACTTGACCCGATGGTGCATGGTCCTTTTGGGTTGCCTTCACCAAAGCAACTTGATAGGATGAATTATGGAGAGAAAGGATTAAATATGATTTATTAATATATTATGAGAATAATATATTAAAGGAGAAATCATATTGTTTAATCAATGTTAGTCAAGAATTAATAAGAATTAAGTTTGTGACTAAAAGAGATTAATTAAACTTAAGGGACTGGAATTGTAATTATAAGATAATTGCAATTTGGGCCATGGATTGTCTTATATTAAGGAGTGGATGAATTCTATGGAGAAACCCATGAGGAAATCGTCCAAGGCCTTAAGGAAAGGAATCTATGGGTTGCTTAGGGCTTAAGCATCCAATTTAGGGTTTCCTTGTTAGATAACCCTAATAGCCTCCTATATATATAGATCCCTTATGACCCAAAAACGTGGCTAAGCATCCTTCTAGGGTTTCACACGTTTTAGGGCAGCCTCCATCCTCTCTCCTCTTCATACTTTTGCTCTTGGTGTTTGTGAACCATTAGAGGAGTGACATTTGTGACTCTAAGCTTTCTAAAGTCAATACAAGAAGGATTTGGGATTGTTATTGCTACATAACAATCAAGGTATGATCTAAACCCTAATTATATGTTATATTGATTAGCATATGTTAGATCTAGGGTTTATAGTCTTGGATAACTTCCATGTACAATAGAGAAACCTAGATCCAAGCATTAGGGTTTGTATGAGCATATAGGATGTTCTTATGACCAAAACCCATCACATGCAACATCTTCTGGAACATTCTTCCATGTCATACAACTCATGAGCATCAGCAACACACATAACGAAGCACCTTGTGCCATAATGGAGCATCATGATGTACAAGTGGCACATCATGAACACTAATGGACCAACATCCATCATGGTCGCACAACATGGTGTAATCCTTGAGCAATACCAACTTCTAAGCTTCCTTGAACGATCTTGAGCACCATATAGGGCTTCATATCATACTTGGCTCATCATGGACAAAGATGGTCCATCTTACACCATGATGGCGTAACAAGTGTATGGATGGCACAACTAGCTTCAAGTGTGGCACAAGAACATCAAGATTTCAGCAACAACACCACCATGGCACAACAGGAACATGCATGGCTCAACAAGGTCATGCATGACATAAGATTATTCCTCATAGCGCAAGACGAGTACCCCATGGCGCAAGAGGGATCCTAATGGTGCAAAAGGAACCCCTAATGACATAAGAGGGAGCATTATGGTGCAAGAAGGAATGTCATGGCCCAACAACATCCTTCATGTCCCATCCCTTTAACATATGGTGCAACAAGGTCCCCTTGTTGCTCCATATCACTCCCAAGTGCTCCAAACCTCTTCCAGGTGCTCCAAACCCCCTTCTGCATGATTCGTTCCTTTATCATTCCTTTCTCAGATGATTTGTTCCTAAGTCACATGCTCTATGAACCCCAAGTGCTCCATTGAGTTCCAAGTGCTCCAAATGATCCATGAACATGATCCAAATGCTCCATGAACATGATCTAAATGCTCGAGTCACATTTAACAATCTCCACCTCGAATTGAGCATCCTATGAACTCCACCTAGAACAAGCACTTCCTCTCATTTCATGTCATTTGTCCATGAAGGGAACTACCTCCTACGAACATCAACTAAGTCCAAGAAAAGTTTGAACTTCTCCTTAGGCTACGACTTAGTCAACATATCTGCTGGGTTGACCTTGGTATCAATCTTCAATATTGAAAAATTTTCTCCTTCCAGAATATCCCGAATGAAATTCAACTTGACATCAAAGTGCTTTGTCTTCTCGTGATACACAGGGTTGTTAGCAAGACCCAAATCACTTTCACTATAACAATACAAAACATGCTTCTCCACCTTCAGACCAAGACTCTGAATAAGCCATTGCAACCATATCTCTTCCTTTATTAGTTCTTTCATTGACACGTACTCAGATTCAATTATAGACAAAGCAATGATATCTTGTAACGTTGACTTCCAACTGAGGGCACATCCAAACAAAATGAGTATGTAGCATGTATGTGACATGCGCTTCAACAAGTCACCATCATAATTAGAGTCAACATATCCCACCAAGTCACTCTTCGTATTAGCTCCATACACCAAGCAAACATTTGTTGTTCCCTTCAAGTATCACAAGATCCACTTTACAACTTCCCAATGAGTCTTCCCTAGATACTCATAAACATTCTAACCGAACTAATTGTATGAGCTAAATCAGGTCTGGTACAGACCATATCATACATGATACTTCTAACAACACTTAAGTATGGAACCCTTCTCATGTACTTCCCTTCTTCATTAGTAGTGGGTATAGTATTTGGACCAAGTTTAAAGTGAGCCGGTAAAGGAGTTCCAACTGGCTTGGACTGATCACAATTGAAGGATTGCAAAACTTTCTCAATGTAATTCTATTGAGAAATACAAAACTGCCCTGCTTTTCTATCCCATTTGTATCTCCATTCCAAGTATCTTCTTTTCTGCTCCCAAATCCTTCATTTTAAACTCATTCTTCAGGGTCTCCTGCGATTCATTTGTACCAGCCATGTCCTTGGATGCGATGAGCGTATCAACAACATATAGAAACATATATATATATATATATATATATATATGCATGAATCTGGTGACAATTCCTTTAAGTAAACATAATTGTCAAACTGGTTCCGAGTGTAGCCATTTCATGAATGAATTAAATCTCTTATACCATTGTCTTGGAGACTGCTTCAAACCATACAGGGATTTCTTCAGCAAACATACATGATCCTTCTTAGAATCAAGGAACCCTTCTGGCTAGGACATATAAATCCTCTCTTCTGAGTTCCGATGAAGAAATGAAGTTTTCACATCAAGCTGTTTAAGCTCCAGATCTAATGCACTCACCATAACCAAAAGAATCCAAATGTTCTTGTGCTTCATGACTGGTGATAACACCTTGTGATAATCAATTTGTTCTTTCTAAGAAAACCCTTTCACCACTAACCTTGCCTTGAACCTAGCTGGTTTAACTCCTAGTATCCTTTCCTTCTTCTCAAAGATCTATTTGCATCTTACAGGCTTTTCTCCCTTTGGTAATGGAACAAGATCCCATGTTTCATTCTTCTCTAAAGGTTGAATTACTTCATTCATGGCCATTAACTAGTCATGCAACACTCCAAAAATCATAAAAAAAAAATTAACAACAACTATAAACCATCATTGTTTACAGAAGAACCATTGATTCAAAATGTATTATTAAAAATATGACTTTTTCCAAGACCCAATACACAAAACAGGAATATGTGTACGATCATGCCTTCGCTTTCCCGTGATCATCAAAAGTACCTGAAACAAAAACTAAAACTGTATGCCAAAGCTTAGTTGAGTTCCTCCAAAGTACCACCATGTAACACTCCAAAACTCACAAAAAAATTTTAATTTGTTTTAAAACCAACCATGAATCAATAATGTTTACAAAGAGAGTCAGTTTGTCAAAAGCATTATTACAAATAAGAGTTTTCCAAGACCCGAAGACATAAAAACTGGAAGTTGTGTACGATCATGCCTTCGCCTTCCTATGATCCGCGGAAGTACCTGAAACCATAAACTAAAACTATAAGTCAAAGCTTAGTGAGTTCCCCCAAAGTACCAACATACCACAACAAACAAGCATACAATGTAAACAACCAGCCTGACAGGACCACCTCGCAGGGCCTACAACCTATCTGGACCGCTCTACGAGTCTTCGACATGACTGGACTGCCTTGTAGGGCCTACAACTTATCCGTACCGCTCCACGGGCCGCTGGCCTGACTGGACCGCCTCGCAAGGCCTACATCATATCCAATCGTCCCTGGGTGTCTGGGCCTACAACACAAAGCAGGACCGCCTCAACCCTACCCAACATGTCGACATATGCAACAAACAAACATAAACATAGACCCAAAAAATATAGATAATCATAAGGATCTACTGAGAAGCTACAACTATCATATCGCCATGCTGACCAAAATAAATAATATAGTGGGTCAGCCTTGATGCCTTCAACCTACGAGTACAGTGAGGGAAACTCACCTCACAGTCTGAATGTAGTCATAAAAACTCCCAACTCCGACAACCGGCTCAACCCAAATACTAAATGTCAAAGGATTTCCCATTCTAAATTCATAACATTTCCCAAAATACCCTTGGTCAAAACTGGTCGAAATCAACAAGTCAACCCAGCTGAGTCAACTCAGCTGAGTACACTCAGGGCTCGTATGCGGGGCATACTCCGGAGGTATGCATGGCGTACTCAGGTTTGATTGGATTTGGGAGGTTGAACACGTATGTACGGTGTACTCTAGGGTACGCATGACATACGCACATAATTTCCTTTCCTCAAGAAGTACTTAATGCATTAAGCTCTCATGTCCAAATTCCAATTCCAAGGCCAAAATACTACTAAGAGTCATAAACTTTCCAACTTTATGACTTTGCATGCCCATTAGGTGCTTAATACACAAAATCCCAACTTCTTAACACCTGAAGACCTTCTAGAGCATGCATAGGGAAAAAGTAAGCATCATGACCACATTTTTATGACTCAACCATTAGGTCTGAAAGGATGACTTATTCGTTTAAGAGCATTCCATGCTCAATAATCACCATTTTTGGGACCAAAAAATTCCCTAAATGAAGAAATTACTAGATCTACAAGATAAGATGATTAAATTATGAGCTTTTTACCTCCAGGAGTTTGCTAGCAAGGAGAGAAATTACTAGATCTACAAGATAAGATGATTAAAGCCTTTGTACCAACTTCTTCTTCTTCTTCTTCAAGAACACCCCCAAAGCACACAAATAAGCTCAAAATTCACTCTTCTCACTTAGGGTTTGCTAGAGGGACACTTTTTTTAGATGGAGGCTGATGAGGGAATGAGAAATGAGGTGATAATGATGCTTATATATGAACCAAACCCTAAAAATTAGGGTTTGCGGTTTCTTTATGTACGCCCAACGTATGCGGTATATGCTTAGCGTACTAAGGTCTTCCCAAGAACGCTTAACATAAACAATGTACGCCCCGCGTACTAGGTCTTTGGCCAAAATCACCAGAATGCCACTATGGGCCATTCTTGCAACTTTCTCAAGCCCAAGGGTCAAAATGCAATATTCTTTTATACATAGGGTTAAAATTGAAAATACCTCAACATCAGGATGTTACAGTTCTCCCCCACTTGAACTAGACTTTGTACTCAAAGTTAGCTGCTACGGATAACTCCGAATAATGCTCCTGCATCTCTGCCACTGGCTCCCAGGTCCACTCGGAGCCTCTCTAATGTTGCTACTGAACCTTTACCAAATGTATCTCCTTGTTGCATAGGACCTTCAGCTTTCTCTCCATTATCGCTACCGGCCTCTCAATATTGTTCAGGCGCTCATCGACCTAAATATCATCCAAAGGAACCACTTCCTCATCGTCTAACACGTATTTCCACAACTGCAAAACATGGAAAGTGTTATGGATCTGATTGTGCTCACTCGGTAAATCCAACTGGTAGGCTACCCTACCTACCCTTGCGATCAAACAGAACGGTCTAATATACCAAGGACCTAATTTCCCCTCTTCCTGAAGCATATCACACCCTTCCAGGGTGATACCTTCAGTAGTACCATATCACCGACCGGAAACTCCAACTTTGACCGGTGTCGGTCAACATAACTCTTCCGCCGACTCTGAGCGGTCTGCAATCTCTACCTGATTTGTTGGATAAGCTTTGTGGTATGGATAACTACTTCAGTCCTTCCCATGACTCTGTGACGAACTTCCCCCCAACAAACTAGGGTACGACATCTCTGATCATACAAAAGCTTAAAAGGCGGGGCACCAATGCTGGAGTGGTAGCTATTATTGTAGGAAAACTCCGCAAAGGTAGTTAGGAATCCCAACTCCCACCAAAATCTATGACACAATCCCGTAACATATTCTCAAGTGTCTGGATGGTTCGCTCACTCTGGCTATCAGTCTGCGGATGATAAGCAGTGCTGAAATGTAGCCTCATACCCTGTTCCTCGTAGAACTTCTGCCAGAAGTGGGAAGTGAACCAAACATCTCGGTTTGATGCAATGGAAATCGGAACCCCTTGGCGAGCAACAATCTCCCAAACATACACATCAGAAAATTTCTCGGCTAAGGAGCTCTCCCGGATGGCCAAAAAGTGGGCACTGTAGTTCAGTCGATCCACGATGAAGCAGATAGCATAAAATCCCTTGGAAGTCTTCGGTAGCTTGGTGATGAAATCCATGGTGATCTGTTCCCACTTCCACATGGAAGCCTCCAAAGGATGCAACTTTCCATGCGGGCTCTAATGCTCGGCCTTGACCATCCTACAAGTCAAGTACCTCTCAACGTACCAAGTTATCTCCCTTTTCATACACGAGCACCAGTAACTTAGTCTCAAATCCTAATACGTCTTGGTGGCTCCCGGGTGTATCAAAAAGCGAGACTTATGTGCCTCCGCCAAAACCGTCTGTCTGATCCCACCAAAAACCGAAACCCATACCCGACCACATCGGGTCAACAATCCCTAATTATCGGTGACATATCTATCGATCTTGCCCCTGATGCTCTCTGGTTTCCAGTTCTCCTTCTTAACTCCTTCTACCTGTGCCCCTCTGATCAAATCTGAAAGTGGGGAATCAATAGATATACTCATACACATATCCCTAGCTGAAGATCCAACCGACCATAACGAGCACAGAAGAGTCGCGCCCAACCATAGCAGAAAACGCCCAAAGGCACAACGTGCCCGACCGGCTGAACCCAACAAAATCATGCGCCCGCTAGCGCCCCTAAGAGCAGGGCGCCCTCGAAAAAGGCTCAGCCCCGCCTGTGTTGCCTTTCGCTCCAGGAAAAACACAACGGTCAGGCAACAAAGAAGATGTTCAGAGTATTATCGCCACAACAAATCGTTGGTCCTGATAGATTCAGGAGCACGATCCACCAATCAGCGAACCCGATCCTGTCGGGTATGATGCCCTTGTATTGTACGGACCAATAGGGGAGTTCAGTATAAAAGGATACCCTTAATGCCTTGAGAAGTAAGTGATTCTCTACCAGTTTACTCCCCACTCCATCCTAGAGAACACCCACTGACTTGACCGTCGACGCGTTTTCCCGAGAGCTCCTCCCGAAAAACGGCTGACGGCCTCTTTCTTATTGTGACCTCGCAGGTTCACCAGAGTCACAACTCGAATGATATAGATCCCATTTCCAGGTCACATCATTTGGCACCATTCATCGTGTGATGAAAAAAACCAAAAGCACACCACACATTACAAAAAAAAATGACATCCGACGATATGGGAGGAGTCGGCAGAACGCCAACCAGCCTGATTCGGTCTATGGCGTTGCTGGAACAAACCCCTACTCTGTCTCCTGCAATAATCACTGGAGAAACATCAAACGAGGATGGTTCAATAGCAGCTGTCATACTACTGGCCGAACAAGAGCGACCAGCTAACGAAGGACAACCCCCATCCGTCGTCGTTTCATTAACAAGCGCTTTGACACAGACACCCCATCTTCCAATAGAGCCAACCGGTGCGCTGTCGTCGGAGGTGGGGGACCTCCACGTCACACCAGTGCTCTTCCAATAGTCGTCAACACATCAGAAGACCGTTGAAAAACTGGTGGTTTTCCAGACACCACCACTGCTAAGCCAGATGGCAGTTGCACAACTGGTTGTCTTCTAGACACCACCACCGGTAAACAAATGGCAGTTGTGTAACTGGTGGTTTTCCAGACACCACCACCGTTAAACCAAACGACAACCATACAACCGGTGGTTTTCCAAGCAATACCACCACCAAACCAAGTGGTAGGGGCGCAACCCCACGATTTTCTCGCTACCAATAGCACAAATGGCGGTGGAAGTACCAGTGGCTCTCTAAATGCAACTGTTAGATGCCATTTTATGCATCTTATAGGGTAGTTTTTATTAACATTTTAGCATCGTATTTTGTGCATTTACATTTGATTTATTTAAATAATGTTCAACTCTGGAATTTCGTTAGATAGTTCAAGTGCACCAGTGCTTTGGGAGCAGTCGGATGCATGTTTGGAGCTTAAAATGGAGCCCTTATGCGATCGCATATTTGGTCGCAACTTGGATTCTAGGTTTTTTAGTGCCAAAAATTCATCCGGGAGTGAAAATTCAAAACATGCGATCGCAGGTTGGCCAAAATTCTCGAAATGGTATTGTACTTCATTTAAAAGGCCCGTGACGCGTTTTCGGTAATACATGCGATCTCAGGTTGTCTATATGCGATCGCACACGCGTCATTTTTGTTGTTGTACGTATAAATAGACCCTCATAAACTTCAAGTAACCTTAGTTGGTAATTCTAGAGGTACCAGACGACGAAAATAAGATTTTGGAGGTGTTTCTTCTCCGATTTCAATTATTTCTGAAGATCTGAAGACTGTGGATCATCTCCTTCAAATAGATTAGTAAGATTAGTTGTTTAATATCTCTTTTCATTTGTTTTTATCAAATTTTAGCCATGTCTGGCTAAAACCTTAGTTTTCAGTTCTGCAAAGACAAATACTTTTCATGTGATTGATCATTAGATCTGGTTTTTGTTTTGTGTTTCTATATAGATTCTTCAGTTTTGTTCTTAATGAATATTTGATTTTGATTCTTGTTAGTCTGATCACCTAATTAGGGTTTAATCATTCCTGTTAATCAGTTATAGAATCCATAATTGTTCTTATCAACTCGTAATAAGTAACAAGTAATAAATCGGTTCCGTGTTTGGGATTTGACTTTATTATAAACTGCAAAAATCATATCTTTACACTTCCGAGCTTGTGAGAAGTCTTGGGGTATTGCTGGGAATTTTAGAAAGAACTTAATGCAACTTTTCTGATCTTAATTAAGAGCTTGTTTGATTAAAGAGTAAAAAGTTAGGGTTAATTGAAGAGCTTGTTTTGATTAACTAATTTGGGTAAAAGAGATTATACTAGAGCTTGTTAGTTTTTCTCAGTACCAGCTTAGATATAACGCAACTTAAATAACTAGTTCAATGTTGATTGCATGATTAGGAAAGTCGCAACAGAGTTGAAACCATTTTTATTATTGATTTTCATTTGGTTTAATATCACTGCATTATTAGTTTTTAGTTTTTAATTAAAACCCCCTTCTTTTATATTTCTGTTTTGACTAGATGTGCCTGATGCAAAAAGGCATTGCCCATTAGGCTGTGTCCGTGAGGATTCAACCCTGCTTTCCTATGCTTTATTATTAGTGCAACCAACAGTGATAAATTTATTTGTTTAATACGTGCGCGACAGTGTGTTAACAAATTGGTGTTGTTGCCAGGTACACGGTACTGCTAATTGTTTTGTGCCAAAATCTTTACGACATGTAATCTAGTTTTCAGGCATGGTCGAGCCAACGACCTTAAAAATGGGCGGCTTTCCGGGAGGCAACCCGATGAGCTGTTTTTTGTTATGCTTTCAGTAAAGAGATGGTCGCAGTTCCAAGCAAGCTTAGGGAAATCAGAGGATCAACAGAGTTGCTAAAATTTAGATTTTTTTCATCATATCTTTCTTCAAAATCAGAATTCCTACAAACTTATCAGGTACATTCATTCCTAGCTGCACCCTTTTTGCTTTTATATTTTTTATTGAGTTGTTCATTCCTCTCTAAGCATTGAGGACAATGCATCATTTTAAACTTGGGGAGGAGGTTAGTGTAAAAAATTTCATTTTTGTTTAAAATTTTAATTATTCATTTTTTTTTTTAAATTTGCAATTTTGTTTAAAATTTTAAAATTTCAATTTTTTTAGTTAAATTTTTCAAAATTTTCTTTTTCCATTTTATTTTCTGCATTGCATTTGCATATAAAAAATTCAAAAAATGACCAAAAAATATTTTATTTTTCTGCATTCATAAATAAGAGAACAAAAAAACTAAAAATATTTTTATTTTTAGTTATTTTTTATTTTCTGCATATAAAAAATAAAAAATAAAATAAAAATATTGTACATGAGATGAGGATATTTTTTTACATTCGATAACTCTGTTAAGATGAAGTGTGATAGTTACCAAAAATAACGGTCTCATTACAATCAATTTTAAAAATTATCTTTTCAAGTGCTTTAAATGTTTTCAATATGAACCAACATAAGAGTCGGATAATTTTTACAATGAAAGTGTGGGATGGAAAAATGAACACTGTTTTGAAAATAATTTCCTTGAATGACTTAACAAGAACCTAGATTGGATAACTCTTATCATTCCTTGAAGTACTGAACCCTATAGTTTCTACGCCTTTTGAGGTTAGGAGGGAACTCTTGTTATACCTACAATTTATTATCATTTTTGAAGTATTGAAGATATGTGGCCTCTAAGTAAAATACGCGCCCACTCAATATATATATATATATATATATATATATATATATATATATATATATGTGTGTGTGTGTGTGTGTGTGTGTGTGTGTTAGAAATGGTACATCAAACAACTTGAAGAAATCTGCAATTAAAAGTTAAATCCAAGTCAAGTTCAAGTCGAAATCAAGAAGCAAGCAGGTTAAATCTAAAGAGTTGATCAAGACGAAAAATATGTGTGGTATAATGAGATTGATCCCTCGACAGTGGAATCATAGGGGTAAGCTTGGATTTTCTGTCCATAATGGAGCTTACCGCGTTTACTGGACGAGTTCGGAAAAAAGGAGGCGTTAGTCAACTTAAGTTTTATAAACGAATTTTCGTGCTTTTTTTTTTTTTTAAAAATACACTGTTTTCACAAATTTAATTCGGCGTAAAAATTATTTGGTCAAGCTTGGTTTGAATTATTAAATATGAAATCTGAATCGTTAATATAAAGTATTGAGACTGTTGTCTAATTAGTGATTTCATTGGAGCTTCCTCGTTGTGAAATCTGATCATGTGAACAAAAAAAGAGTGAAGTAGTTTAGTTCGAGTTTTCTTTTTATTTTATTTTAAATTCTTTTTAGGTTATCTACATCTTTCCATCTGTTTATACTGTTTTATCTTCTTCTTACTTGAGGGCAAGTAAAGTTTAAGCTTGGGGAGATTTGTTAGATGCCTTTTTATGCATCTTATAGGGTAGTTTTTATTATCATTTTAGCATCATATTTTGTACATTTTCATGTCATTTATTTAAACAATGTTCAGCTCATGTATTTCGTTCGAATTACCGTACTGCTCACGTTTTTATGTCAATTTTAGATAGTTCAAGTGGAGCAGTGCTTTAGGAGTAGCCGGATGCATGTTTGGAGCTTAAAATGGAGCCCTTATGCGATCGCATCTTTGGTCGCAACTTGGATTCAAGGTTTTTTAGTGCCAAAAATTGATCCGGGAGTGAAAATTCAAAACATGTGATCGCAGGTTGTGCCCATGCGATCGCAAGTTAGCCAAAATTTCTCGAAATGGTATTGTACTTCATTTAAAAGGCTCATGACGTGTTTTTGGTAATACATGCGATCACATGCGCATCGTTTTTGCTACTGGAGGTATAAATAGACCCTCATAACCTTCCAGTAACCTAAGTTGGCGATTCCATAGGTACCAGACGACGAAAATACGATTTTGGTGGTGTCTCTTCTCCGATTTCAACGATTTTTGAAGATCTAAAGACTTTGGATCATCTCATTCAAGTAGATTAGTAAGATTAGTTGTTTGATGTCTCTTTTCATTTGTTTTTATTAGATTTTAGCCGTGTTTGGCTAAAACCTTAGTTTTCAGTTCTGCAAAGACAAATACTTTTCATGTGATTGATCATTAGATCTGGGTTTTGTTTTGTGTTTCTATCTAGATTCTTCAGTTTTGTTCTTAATAAATGTTTGATTTTGATTCTTGTTAGTCTGATCACCTAATTAGGGTTTAATCATTTCTGTTAATCAGTTATAGAATCTGTTATTGTTCTTATCAACTGGTAATAAGTAACAAGTAATAAATCGGTTCCGCGTTTGGGATTTGACTGTATTATAAACTATAAAAATCATATCTTTACCCTTCCTAGCTTGTGAGAAGTATTGGGTAATGCTGGGAATTTTACAAAGAACTTAATGCAACTTTTCTGATCTTAATTAAGAGCTTGTTTGATTAAACAGTAAAAAGTTAGGGTTAATTGAAGACCTTGTTTTGATTAACTAATTTAGGTAAAAGAGATTATACTAGAGCTTGTTAGTTTTTCTCAATACCAGCTTATATAGAACGTAACTCAAATAACCAATTCAATGTTGATTGCATGATTAGGAAAGTCGCAGCAGAGCTGAAACCATTTTTATTATTGTTTTTCATTTAGTTTAATATCACTGCATTTTTAGTTTTTAGTTTTTAATTAAAACCCCCTGCTTTTATATTTCTGTTTTGACTAGATGTGCCTCATGCAAAAAGACATTGACCATTAGGCTGTGTCCGTGAGGATTCGACCCTGCTTCCCTGTGCTATATTTTTAGTGCAACCAGCAGTGATAAATTTATTTGTTTAATATGTGAGCGACATCATGTTAACAACCACCACTAGACCAACCGACAAGAAACCAAACGATGGCTTTCCCGATACCCTTTTTTCCAGTGAGTACCTCTTTTCCCTCTACAATCCCGCGTCACCAACAAGTCTCACATAACAACCTCCATACATAAAGCTGGCACACATTTCCCACCCAGATGTTAACCCTACCATTTCCAGACCAAGCATTTTATGGGCCAAACCCTAGCCACTACTCACCCTATAATTGCACGATTATGCATCCATATACCACGGCTCCGCAGTACAACTCACATGGTGCTTTTCCTATCCCAAACCAAGACTGTCTATCGTGAAACGTGACATCTCCATTTGCCAAGGAGCTTCTAGATTACTAAATCCCAAACACTGTAAAACGGCCACACCTAAAAACCTATAACGGAACCACGGACCCTAACAACCACATCGATATGTACGAGTGGACGATAACATCGCTTAAGCTGGATGAGCGATTCTGGTGTACGTATTTCCCGACCACCCTGGACGGCAACGCAGGATCGTGGCTCAAAATGTTGAGACCGGGAAGTATATACAACTTTAGGAAGCTAATGTATCTCTTCTTGACAAACTTCATGCAGTTGAGGAAGTACAAAGGGGATTCGCACTCAATCATCGACTACAAACAGAAAGAAGGGGAAACCGTCAGGGAATATTTCACCAGGTTCACCAACGCCACACTGGACATCCTGGGCCACAAAGAAGGCTTAATAGCGGGCACCTTCACATGGGGTCAAAAGCTCATGGGGAAGAAGCCCCAAACATGGGCCCTTTGTCTCAAAAGCTCATGGGGAAGAAGCCCCAAACATGGGTGAAGCTAAATGAGAAGGTGGAGCGCTGTCTAATTCAGGAAGAAAGGGAAGCAATGAAACAAGCATACCTAAATGCCATGACCACCTTGACCACAAAATGCCATAACTCGCCACCCCATCCAGATACCTAAAGCGGAAGCAGACACCTTGGGCGAGGGAGATGCCTGCAGGGGCATTTTAGGCTGTTCCTAAGGGATGAGAGACGTGGCAGACGGCTGGATCTCTATGTGGTCTCTGACAAACAACCAACAGAAGGAATGAAAGGGCGATTTTGTGAATACCACCAAAGCAAAACCCATGACACCGTCAATTGCTCGGTGCTAAAACGGGAGATAGAGGAAAAACAATTCAAGGGAAACCTCATCGAAGTAGCACGCAGTCTTCGAGCCAAATTTGATGCTAAGAATGCCAAAGACGCAACAAGGGAGCGCAACCAACCCCAAGAAATCCTAATGATACGATCCAAGAGGGAAAGGCAAGAGGAACATGATAACATAAACGGTCTCACCAGGTCAATGCACGGGCTCACGTTTTTGGTAAAAGACCCTCATACAAAGGGTTGGAGGGACAATGACCCACTCGTAATCCAAGGGTCCAACAAGAACGTAACGATTCATAGGGTATACATCGACACAAAAAGCTCGGCAGACATTATATACGAACATTGCTTCAGCCTCCTCCCCAACAGATGGAAGGAGAATCTCAAACCTACCACGGGAAGGCTGAGAGGATTCATAGGCCACAACCTATGGCCCTTGGGCACGATTCACCTGCCTTTCACATTGACCAGTCATGACAAAGTAAGAAGAAAGACAGCCCTAATAGATTTTGTGGTGATAAGACACCCGACGGAAAACAAGATTATTTGGGGAAGGATAGCCCAACTTAAATTCGGGGTGGTGTCGTAAAAAATGCACAAGATTGTAAAATTCAGCACCACAGAGAGGCTGAGAACAGTCGTGACGACACCGTTGAACAAACGACAATGTTATGAGATCATGCAGCTGACAAATATGGTGCAGGAAAACAAGAAGTCATGTGCCGAGCCAACAAGCGACAAATAAATCATCAACAAAGCATACCCAGATAACCTGGTCAGTGTCAGCAATAATCTTCCCCCAGCCACAAGGCAGGCGCTGATCAGCCTTTTGAAAAAACAAATGCATGTTTTCGCATGGACTCCCACAGACATGGTAGGGTAGATAGGAAAGCCATAGAACACAGGCTCATGATCAAGCCACAAACGAGAGAAACCAAACAAAAGAAAATGGTGTAAGGAGGTGACCAGAACAGGGCAATCAATGATGAGGTCGCCTAGCTGGTGAAGGCAGGAATTTTAAGAGAAGCGATTTTTCCAACCTGGATTGCTAATCTTGTCATGGTAAGGAATCATGATGGCTCCTGGCACATGTGCATCGATTATTCTGACTTGAATAAGGCGTACCCCAGAGATTTCTATCCACTGCTAGAAATCAACAAAAAGGTGGAATACTTACAAGGTTTCAAGTTGAAGTGTTTCCTGGACGCGTACAAAGGGTACCATCATATCTTGATGAACAAATAAGATGAGGAGAATACAACTTTCTATACGTATCATGGGGCTTTCTGTTACACCAAAATGCCATTCGGTTTGAAAAATACAGGGGCAAATTATCAACGACCAATCGAATCTCTCTTCGCCATGCAAATCGGAAGAAACATTGAAGTCTATGTTGGCGATATGGTCATCAAAAGCCCCGATGAGAAGAAGCTACTAGACGATGTAGAGGAAACCTTCAAGACACTGGAGAATGTAAAGATGAAGCTGAAACCAAGCAAGTGCACCTTTGTTGTAGAGGAGCGACAGTTCCTGGTATATGACATTACTAGGAGAGGAATACAGCCAAGCCCGAC
Source organism: Lactuca serriola (assembly GCF_051521515.1). Lineage (NCBI taxonomy): Eukaryota > Viridiplantae > Streptophyta > Magnoliopsida > Asterales > Asteraceae > Lactuca > Lactuca serriola. Next base: position 198,890,827 of record NC_136411.1, read on the forward strand.
CAAATTCGACGAATTTATGGAAGAGACATCTCCAAAATATCATGCGGGACGCCCAAGGACTGAACGACAAGTTGAGAGCGTTGAGTCGCTTCATCTCAAAGTCAGCAGAGAAAGCTTTGCCGCTCTTTCGGACACTCAAGGGGTGCATTGAGAAGAGCAACTTCCAGTGGACAACGGCAACATAAGCAATGCTCTAGCAGATCAAAATAGCCCTGCATGAGCTACTCACTCTAGCTAACCCTATCCCAGGCGAAACACTACAAGTATATATCTCAGCCTCAGAATAGGTCATATCCTCGGTCCTGGTAGTGCAAAGGGTGGGCAGGCAGGAGCCAGTTTACTACATTAACCACGCATTACAGGGCCCCGAGATCAATTATCCCATACTCGAAAAGTTGGTGCTCTCGCTCATCTACGCAGTGCCACGACTGAGACACTATTTTCAGGCACACCAAATAGAGGTACTAAAAAACCACCTGATGAAGCAAATATTGCTCATACCAGAGTCGTCCAGACGACTCGCAAAATGCGCAATCGAACTAGGTGAGCATGATATCAGCTACCGTCTGTGCACCAGCATCAGAGGCCAAGCGTTGGCATACTTCTTGCTCGAAATTCCAGATGAAGGAAAGAATACCGTTCAGGCAAAGAAATGGCCAGGGGCAGATGGATCTAAAGGCGATCAGAGATGGAGTTTGTATACTGACGGAGTAGCTAGTAAGGAGGGCTCTGGAGCAGGCCTAATCCTCACCAGCCCAGTAGGATACGAAGCTTTACTCGCTGGTCTACGATTAATTAAACAAATAGGAGCAGAAGTAGTATTAGCTCTAACAGAGTCAAGACTAGCTGCCAATTAGGTCAATGGGGATTTCAAAGCGAAATACAAACAAATGGAAAAGTACGTGAAGGCAGTACATCAGCTTGTTGAATCTTTCAGAGAATTTACCATCAACGTGCTTCGGCCACTTATCCAAGATGGTCTTGTTGTAGGTACTCAAAGAAAGAAGCATAGACGAACAACGAGTAAATTCCCTAGCACCGGCCAGACGCACATGGATGACACCGCTAGTCAAATACCTATAGCGTAGTATTCTACCAGATGGCCATGAGGAAGCCAGGAAAGTGCGAGTCAAGGCTTCGTCGTATGCTATCATAGACGGGACACTGTACTAGAAAAGGGTTCATGTCACCATGGCTAAAGTGTATGTAGGAAGCCAGAGGCAAGGAAGCACTCCAGGAGTCACATTCCGGCTTGGCGGGCGCACATGAAGGAGCAAGAGCACTAACATGAAAAAATACTTTGGATAGGCATCTACCGGCTGACCATACACCAGGATGCGTTGGAATTAACAAGCAAGTGTGTGGAATACCAGACGTTCTCTCTGTTCTAAGGGAACCCCCCAGTTCTTCTAACAAGTGTCTCCAATCAGTGGCCTTTTTATCAATGGGGAATAGACATCGTGGGACCATTCCTAGATGCTCTAGGAAAGGTAAAATATCTAGTAGTCGGAGTGGACTACTTCACAAAATGGATAGAAGAGTAGCCATTGGCATGCATATCTGGGAGGCAGATGATCAAGTTCATGTGGAAAAATATCGTGAATAGGTTCGGAATACCTAAAGTACTTGTCAGTGATAATGGGCTACAGTTTGCTGAGAACCCGTTTCGAGAGTGGTGCGCCGACAAAGGAATCAAGAAGTAGTTCACATCGGTGGCGCACCCTCAAGCGAACGGCCAAATGGAGGTGTCCAGCAGAACATTGGTGAACAGGATAAAAAAGCGCCTTGGAAAAGCCAAAGGCAACTGGGTCGAAGAATTGCCATGCATACTCTGGTCATACATGACAACCTCGAGAGTAAGCACAAAAGAAACCCCGTTCAGCCTGACTTATGGCAAGGAGGCAATGTTGCCAGTAGAATTGGCAATAGGATGACTGAGAATAACCCATTTTGAAGAAGAAAGTAACAGCAAGGATCTAAGGGCGAATTTAGATCTCATTGAAGAACGACGCGAACAATCGAACATCCGACAGGCTGCCTAAAAGCACGATGTCGAAATGTACTATAATCAGAGGATCGAGGAGAATGCCTTCAGAGTGGGGGACTACGTTTGGAGGTGAAATGAGGCAAGTCAAGCCCAACCTCAAGGGAAGCTGGGCCATATTTGGGAAGGATCGTATAAGGTCATCGAAGCTAAACGCAGTGGCGCATATACATTGAAGACGATGGAGGGTAGACAAATCCAAAGAACCTGGAATGCAAGGAACTTATGGAAATTCCATTTCTAACATTTCGCCAAGCTCAACCACCACGAAGACGCCGGAAGCCAAAGACTCAGAGCGCTTAGGCATGCAACTTTGTTTCTTTTTATTTTATCAATCAATGTACCTTGGGTCCAAGTAGCCCCCCCTCCCCCCCCCCCCCTCGTGAAAATACTCAGTGTATTTGAACAAGTTCTTCCATTATAATACTTAGTGTATTAAAAATAAATACTTAGCTTATTCACAAGGCTCAAAATAGCCATAAAATCTGAACACTTAGTGTATTCAGAAGGCTAAAAAAAAACCGTAAAACCTAAATACTTAGAGTATTCACAAGGGTCAGAACATGCCACAAACGGTTAAAGTACTTAGCGTACTTACAGATCAAAACACTCAGTGTGCTTATGCGGCTCAAAGTTGTACTTAGAACATCCACAAAATCAAACACGCCCAACATATGGAAATAAGGTTTAAAAGCAAAAACTCTAAAAACAAAAGCATTGTTCACATTGCAAGATAAACGATTATTACATACAAGGCCCAAGAGGCCACCATCATTAAAACTATCAAAATACAAGACAGACGGGTTACAAAAGCTTCAATTTTTTTCACACCCCAAGGGGCAGCACACGGTACGAAGTACCCTAGGAGACAACAGAACCAACACCACCAACGTCATTCCTTGCCACTGAATCATCACCAGATCCATCACCACCAACACGGTCACCACCAGCACCACCAACACCGCCACCACTGCTACCCTCACCACCGCCAAGTAATGCACCTTCAGAAACCATATCAGCATCCTCCAGGGCACAAAGCTATTGCATGCCTTCCAAATCCAAATTCCCCAAGCCTAAAAGAGATGTGTAATCTGTGGTAGCAAATGCCAACAAATCTTCATTAACACCTAGAGTGTGACCGGGCCAGGAGACGTTGGCGCCGGGATCATGGGAACCAGACTCCATCACAACTTTCAGACTGCTCCATCCAGATTCCTCCCCCAGCAACAAATGTTGCATGCCTAATCAAGCTCACAATGCCAGTAAACTCAGGATGTTTGATCAAATTATCCACAATGTGAACGACCCCAACACATTGAAGCCAGTATCAGTCACGCTGGGCAACCACTGCCTCTGCTTGAGAATCCGCAATTAGCTTGTCACATTCACAAACATCACGCTCAAATCTCTCATTCTGAATCATGAGCCATTCATTGTTTTGGGTCAGAACATCCAGCTTCGACTCCAAGACGAATCGAACCTCTTCAACAACAACTTTCTCTGACACAAGAAGTGTAGACTTCTGCTCTAGACCATTGAACTCGTTCTCAAGTTCGATAATCTGACACTTCAAGCTAGCTTCCCGGACGCTATAGCTCGAGTGGGCAACCTCCATCTCGTTAAGTAATTGAACCTGGCGAGCACCAGCAACCAAATAGAACATAGCCTGGGAAGCAGACTAGGACATAATATGAGACAAAGCGGGACTACCAATGGCTTCCATATCATAAATAACAGTAGGGGGAAACGCGTGGCAAGCAAATTCCACGACATTAGCACGAACGGAAAAACGAGATTCATTTCGTAAGCTCCAAGCTGGAACAAACACATGAGAACCAGGATCACCCCCAGTAGCCTCCTCGCGAGGAGGAGTTTGGTGCGACCCAATGCCCCCCGAAGCTCTAGGGGGAGAGAAACTAGAAGAATATTGGGAAATAGGTTAAACAGGAACTATAGGCTGCTAAGGCGCCCCTTGATCCCGCTCGAACTCTTGAACTTCGTTATCAGGGATCACAACAATTTCCTCCAGCATCAAAGATATTGAGTTCAAAAGACGAGTAAAATCATTCTTGATTGAACCCTTCTCCCAATATTAAAAGCACTAGTGAAGGCCTCGTCCATCGCCAAGACGACTTTCCTTTTGGCAATAACCCGACGAGTGTCGGAGATAATACCATCCTTACTGTCTTCAACCATCTTTGTGTGACTAGAACAGGCAATGAAGGATGGAGCAACAATCAATATTGGTTGGGGAGCCAAAGGAGAGTATTCGCCAGATGCCGACGAACCTTCTGCCACCGGTGGTATGGAAGTAACTACAGTCAAGACAAGACAATTAGCTCGACGAGGCGGAGGAAGAGTCTTGACTAGATCAGTCTCTCGATGCTCCAATTTCTCATGATAACGTTTCCGCAGAACCTCATCCATGGACAATGAAGTCTCCACGTCTGATCAAACAACGACAAGTTAGAAACTCAGTACAAAGCACATACTAGTTGTCTTTTTCCCCTCAAAAGAGGGGGAGGAAGAAGAAAGAAGAAGAAAAGCAGGATCACTTACAATCAACAATAGTGAAGAAGATAGGCATTTTCCCTCGACGCCTCCAAGAGGGACCCATACCTACACTAACAAGCAACGCCTCAAAATATTCTTCAGGAGCAACTTGGACACCTTTCAATAGATTAGCAACGAAATGGTTGTGAGGAAACATTTTAGGGGTGACGTCAACAAGAGTGTTCGCTCACAACTATTTATCCTGCTAGTTTTTTGGGGTTTTCTCGTCGGGAACCGAAGTATGGTCCCCTCATCAGACAAAAAAGGTGCACTTATCACCGGTGGTATACAACCTGAAGAGGTACTTGAAGATGAAGTAGTATGGGAGTAAGCCATTATCTCGGCAGATCATTTCGAACGCCACGACCTTGTTCATAGCGTTGGGAGTAAGCATTTGAATGCTGTACACACTCTTCTGCAAAAATTCCTCTTGAAAGTCTGAAAGAGGAAGACGCAAGCCAGCGTCAAGGGTCTTCAAGTAAACACCAACCTTACCCGGCGGAGGAGACGAGATCATCGACTCTGGTAACGGAAACTCAACCCCATCCACCGGAGAGGGACCGTATGCATCCCCGAGAAGCTTAAAGTCGGCTTCAGATGGGGTGGAACCAGATTGAGCAGCCACAGAGACAAAGAGCAGAAAAAACCCTAAAAGAAAGAAAAAAAGATAGGGAAAAGATGGCGTAAATAGGGAAACGATATGTAAGCTTATAAAGGATGAAAAGGGACGGGATAGTCAAAATCCCTAGTGTAATGACGTAACTAACTGCCATAATGGGTAGTCACGTCACCGTAAAAATCGAAGCGACAGCTGAATCAAGAGTTGACGCGTGTACCGAGCAGTTGAGTCCAGAACATCATAGCTAGCCTAGCAACGCTATGACTACTAGACTAGGGGACTTGATGACATGCCCTAGCGAGCACGGAAAAGTCCCACCCGACCACGATAGAAAATGATGACGTGCCTCATCGAGCACAGAAGAGTCGCGCTCGACTACAATAGAAAATGCCTCAAGGTGCAGCGTGCCCGGCCCGTTGAACCCAATAGAATCATGCACCCACTAGCACCCCTAAGAGAAGGGCGCTCTCGTAAAAGGCTCGGCCCCGCCTGGGTCGCCTTTCGCTCCAGGACAAACACAACGGTCAGGCGACAAAGCAGATGCTTAGAGCATTATCGCTGTAACCAATCATTTGTCCTGATAGATTCAGGAGCACGATCCACCAATTAGCGTCCCCGATCCTGTCGGGTTTGACGCCCTTGTCTTGTACGGACCAATAGGGGAGTTAAGTATAAAAGGCTACCATTGATGCCTTGAGAATTAAGTGATTCTCTACTAGTTTATTCTCTACTCCATCGTAGAGAACACCCACTGACTTGACTATCGGTGAGTTTTCCTGGGAGCTCCTTCCGGAGAATGGCTGACGGCCACTTTCTTTTTGTAACCTCATAGGTTCACTGGAGTCACAACGCGGAAGATATAGATCCCATTTCTAGGTCACATCATATCCCTAACTAAAGATCCAACCGACTTGCGGCTCAAAGCACCCACGACCATGTTCGCTTTACCCGGATGGTAAAGAATCTCCCAGTCATAACCATTGGCCACATCAAGCGACATGCGTTGTCTTGTGTTCAGGTTCGGATAGTCCATAAGATATCTCAAACTCTTGTGATCAATGTAAATAATAAATCGGACCCCATATAAGTAGTGCCTCCAAATCTTAAAGGCAAACACTACTGCCCCCAACTCTAGATCGTAGGTAAGATATCGTGCCTCATGCAGCTTTAGCTACCGAGAAGCATACACAACCACTTACCCTCTCTGCATAAGAACCACCCCCAAACTAGTGGTGGATGCATCACCAAATACAACGAAATCCTCGAAACCCTCCGGAAGGGTCAATACTGGGCCTCACATAATCTCTGTCGCAGTGTCTTAAACGTCGTCTGTTGCTCCGGACCCCATTGGAAATCCACGTCCTTCCTTGTCAGATGAGTGAGGGGTACATCAATCCTGGAGAAATCCTGGATAAATCTCCAATAATACCCTGCTAAACCCAAGAAACACCTGATCTCCGAAGGAGACTTTGGAATCTCCCACTGCATCACGACCTCAATCTTGGCTAAATCGACCAAAATCCCATTTGGTTAACTAGATTTCCTAGGAACTAGACCTCTCGTAACCAAAACTCACACTTCAAGAACTTGGCATACAACCGTTCTCACTTCAACACTCCATAAAAGCTCTCGAAGGTGCTCCTCATGCTGCTATCTGGTCTTGGAATACACCAAAATATCATCAATAATAGAAATAACTGATCGATTGAGCATCAAACTGCATACTCGATTCACCAGGTACATAAACACCACAACCGTATTGGTGAGCCCAAATGGCATCACCACGAACTCATAATCCCCATAACGAGTCTGAAATGCAGTCTTCTCCACGTCCTCCTCTCTAACCCTCACCTGATGATAACCCGACCTCAGATCAATCTTGGAGAACTAAGATGCACTCTACAACTGATCAAAGAGGTCGTCAATCCGTGGAAGGGGATAACGGTTCTTCACCGTCAACTTGTTCAACTCCTGGTAATCAATGCACATCCAATATGAAGCATCCTTCTTCTTGACAAACAATACCGGTGCTCCCCACGGTGAACTGCTCGGTCTAATGAACTGCTTTCCTAATAGATCTTAAAGGTGAGAGGACAACTCCTGCATCTCGGGTGGTGTCAAACGATACGATACCTTGGCAATAGGAGCTGCACCTGGCATTAGGTCAATCTTGAACTCAACCTGCCTCTTAGGAGGCACACCGAGTAAATCCTACGAAAACACATCAGCAAACTCCCTAACAACTGGCACATCCAAAACCGATATCTGCTCCATAACATGTGTATCAACCTTATAAGCAAGATAACCCATACAACCATGTTGAATGTACTGTCGAGCCCTGGCCGCTGAACAAAACCAAACCCAATCCTAGTACCCTCTCCATAGATAACCAGTTCTCCCCCGCTTGGGTTTCGAACTATCACTCGTTGAACCTTGCAGTCTATCATAACACTGAACTTGATCAGTCAATCTATCCCCACTATCACGCATACATCCGCTATGGGGATAGGAATCAAATTAATTAAATAAGGTACCTTGAAAATCTCCAGAACACAACCCTAATAAACTCTGGATGCAGAAACCCCATGTTCGCTGGCGATAGAAACCCGCAACCTACACTCCAACTTGATGGGTTTTGAGCACTATAACATCCCTATGGTGCATATACAACCCTAATGCTTTGGATCAAAGTTTTATCTAGTTATACATGCAATATTCTTTTGCCAAAGCATGAAGCCTAACTAGCATAAAAAATTTGATATTTGAATCATAAAAACTAGTTAGATGATCACCTCTTGTTGTAGCTTGTAGAAGTTGGCCTTTCCAGAGATTAGCACCTCAAGTGTGATGCCTCAAATGTTTCACAAAACACCACCAACAATTGGATGACAATGAGAGAGAAAGAGAGAGAGAATAGGAGGCACCAAAATCAGCTAGCTTCTTCTTGGAATGCACAAGTGCCGATTTTAGGGTTTAGGGGTTACATTTATAGTGTAGAATTCCAAGGGTCACTAGTAAACCCTAATTCTTACACTCAGGCTTATGATCCAACAATTGATTTGGACTAACACTCGATGGACTATCTCATAAGCTTAGCCCATTACAAATCAATCATGGATCATAAGCCCAAACTATATTTATCACTGATTTACATAATCTATCCCCATTAATTTAAGCAGTCTCTTTTGATCACTAAATTAATTCCAAAATAATTCTTGATCAATAATAATTAAATAATATGATTTCTCAATTAATATATTATACTTATAATATATTAATAAATCACAAATAACCTCTTTCTCAAATATCCATCCTATCAAATTGTTCTGGTGAATGCAACCCAAAATGGACCATGCTACTATCGAGTCAAGTACATACCAATTATACTTATGGGCTTAGACACCTAATCCAACAGTCTCCTACTTGGATAAGTCTAATAACTATAACTGCAAGTACGACTTCAAAAACCGACTAGCAATCGTAGATCTCAAAAGCCGCTGTCAACTCTGATCAATAACGCGTCCTTTAGACAAGGGATCATATATTCCTCCATTCTTCAAGATATCGCATGGACTGAGACATGGATTATAATCATTCTCTCTGTCCATCTATTGTTTCCCGACTTCCGATTTATGACGACTGACAACAGACTACATTGAACACATCAACTTAGTCCAGGCTTGGCCAAGCTCTTAGGGTGTCATCACTAGATCATCGAGAGGCCCACTGATATCGTTTTTATCCCTCTTAGGGTAAAAGTAATGGATAAAATTCGACTCATATGCTTGTACTATTTACTCATCAAATCACACACAACAATACATTTTATAACATCAAGTTACTAAAGCGTTTACGTATTATCAATGTGCAACCGACTTGTAAACAACTCATATCTCTCCGTTTCATGAATATAAGATATTATCGTCTCACAATCACTCGTGATAAAATCCATGAAGTGATTCAGATGGGCGCATGTTTAATCCAATACTCAAATCTTATTACAAGAGTACTCATGAACACTGTAGCAAACTTGTGCTATGTCTAAACGCTTAGACAATCTATAGTCGGATTCATGACAGTCTTACCTGATTGCTTACTTCCAAAGTATGAGTGATTATGGATGTTTGAATAATCTTATTATTCGGGAAGTAAAACATGCAAAGTGAAACACAAGAATAATCCAATCCAATATGGACTCAACCGTATTGATTACACATTATTCATTGTATAATGTTTCTATTAATCAACTTAATACTTGAATTAAAATGATAGTTATCCCATGCTCCAAGAATGCATACTATGTTTGCCTATGGTTCTCACCTTGGGAAATAGATCAATTGAACACATTTCCAATGATGCTCATTTCACAATTCCCTAATCCTTATTATAAGTGTAAGAATACAAAATCCTTGCCACTAATAGAATCCATTATAGTCTAAACTTTTACACAATGTTCCTTTTGTAATGTCGAGGCACCAAACTCACAGAGACTTGGACAACAAAATTACAAAGTACTCCATTTTAGAATGTTACAATACAATTCCCTGGAATTGAAGTGTCACATTCAAAGAGCATTCCTTGAGCATCCTTCTTGCATTAAAGTTTCTAACTCACACAAAGATTCTTAATATCCAACTCCCATTATGGAAACATATCCATAATTGCCATATGACTATCTATTCTAAATAGAATCATATCTATTCCAAATTATATCAATATGGTCCATCAATTACTATACCTCCAACTGTTCACAAGCAACCAATCTTCGGTGAACCTGAGATTGTCCTTGAAAGTTTTTTAACTACTTTAGTCATATCTGGTTCTAGTCCTTTTTCCATCTTAATGCCCTAGGCATTTGGAAAATTAGAATAGGTGAATATTATATCATATGCAATCGATCCTCTACCCGAAGCATATGGGATACGATTCATGATGTCTTACATAAAAACATGATACTTGACCAGTCCTTTGCTATAATATTTCCACATACATAATTTCCTTATGTTGAATCATTTCAACATAACAATCATGTATGTACATGACTATATTCTATTAAAATCTCAATCAAAGCTTTTAGATTCAAAATGAAGTATTAGTTCCTCTCCCTACTATAGCAAAACAACTTTTCTAACTCTGCAACTTTGAAAATTAAAACTTTGTTTCCTATATATATATATATATATATATATATATATATATATATATATATATATATATATAGCATTGCTAACTTGCAACACTCAATGTAATAATTGTGCTCCCACTAGCATAATGATTACATACTTACAAGCATAACACTTATCCTCCCACTAGCTTTGACATGTATTTGGAAATCAGTTGGAATTTTAGAAATCAATGCTTATTGACTTTATTACCGAAGTTCAGATTTATGATACAAGATGCTTCGATAAGACTTTATCTAGGTTTCTCGAACTCATAAACATTTCCTTAGATAGCTCATATGTGTGTCTAAACTATTTCAGAACGTACAGCAGTAAGTCCTGGATGTTTAGACTATTTTCCATTTCTCACAATTCGAACTATGAAGAGGGATGTCGTAATCATAATCGAATTTGAGAATGCAATTAACACAACTTCTATCACTTTAAAACTTCTTAATGAAAGTGTGTAGACTATTCTCGATTTCTCACAATTCGAACTATGAAGAGAAATGTCGTAATCATCATCGAATTTGAGAATGCAATTAACACAACTGCTATCACTTTAAAACTTCTTAGTGAAAGTGTTTCCTCACAATCATTTTCATGAAGTGGAGAGAAACCTTATGTCACTTAGATTGCATGGTGTATGTGTTCCTATCCATGTGAATCTATCATTTCCAATCATTATCATAAGACAAGATCTATGACAAATTCAAACTCATATGGACTGAACTTGTTCAATCCAAATTTTTTCATATGGTGGCACAGGGGCCTACCATGGCTTCCAAGTTGTTCAGCAACTCAACCTTACTAATCAATGTATTTTCACTGATCCAGGTTTTTTGCCTTACGCAAACAATTGAGAACTCATAGAACTCACATGCATAGCTAACTTTAACTAGAATGGGCACAAAAACAAGAATACGTCAGCACGATAGGTTACAAACCTCAAGTCGTGCGCTAGTAATTAACAATAGGTTTACTCTTAATTAGTTCTTGAAACTTTTCAAGATCTATAAGACTCCCACTGACCTCTTGACATATAAGATTCTCTTGTCAAGAAACATTCTTTGAAAAACAAATATTCAAGAGTTAGTGCGGGCTCTTATCAAGAAAAACACTTCATTTAATTGGTCTTAATTGGTCTCTTTAGCCAAAACATCACAACTACCAATCTCAAATGTGCAAGAGTAAGAAAACATTTTTTCTACTCCACATCTCATGATGTGTTATAAACCTACTTAGGATATGTCACTCAAGACACAATCTAGGAGTATAACTCTAAGACTCGATTTTGGAACGAAGTATAACTCATCTTCTTGATTTAACCATTTCAACAATTCACGATTCCTCTTCTTAGCCATGCAAATGCACTAAGGTGTACTTTGAGGGTCAATTGTGACATGGTTCCATAATCATTAGGATGATCATAAAACACGATGCTAAAGTACTCTCCTTTCCTTTCAAATTGGAGAAACTTTTATCTTTCTGCCTAATTGATTCTTCTTATTCGTTCTGCTTATACTTTGAAACTTTTCAAGGCATTAGAATTATACTTAAACTTTTAAGCATAACCATATTTACTGATCCATTATTAAATCATGACGAATAGCCTTTATCATTCTTTGTGGTGGATCTGACAAGTACACATCAATGTGCACCAGATCCTTAAGTCTTTCACATGACTCACATACATATGTTAACAAGGAATTAGTTTAATTTCCCAAAGATGAAGATTCTCATTCATCAAACAATACAAGTTGCATGAATCCAAGTTTCTATCCTATTGAAACTTTGGTTATGAGAATCCTTCCTTATTTGGTAAACTATGACACTTAGCACAAATGATATAACTAAGAATCAAGTCCATTTCTAATAATATAAAAACACCAATTTGCACAAATGACATTACAAGGAAATATCAAATAAGACAAAATCAAAATTTTTCTTTATTTATAAAATGCGGAAAACTTGTCCATACAATGCAAATACATATGAAAACTATGTTTCTAAATATTCCTAAGAAATCTATCATAACTCCTAAGCAACAACTCAAAATTTTGATCATTGAACCATGCGATTGAAATCCATCTCTTCACGATCAGACTCAACTCACTCTTCCTTTAAGCTTCCTTTCTTTTCTTCGATCCTACAAAACATCAAAATGCAATCTTATCACATCATGTATTAAGAATCTATAAATAGGAACTTAATAAAGTTAGATAATGGATTTACATGAAGTAGAGTCATACATTTTGACTTTACTATCCTTGCGATCTCTCAGGTAAATATGGAAGCTTCACATCTAATGCCCCTTCTCTTGGAAATAGAAACAAACAGACTCTTTCGGAATTGTACACGGGACAATCTCAGACTTAGCCTTTCTCTTTACCATTTGGTCAAACGGTTTGACCTTGGTCGATCCCTTTCCATTGGGAAGAGAAAACTTTTCTGGACTTCCAATGATGCCATTGTCAATGTCCATGGAAGTTTGGGATATTGATCTTCCAATCAAATTTGCTTGACCAGTGCACCAAATCATTGCTGATTCAGTAACAATTAGCAAATAGGTAAAATCGATAAGGGTCACGTCATGATCTATCATATAGTAATCTTTAACAAACTGACCATATGACTCGGGCAGTGACTGGAGAACCAAGTCAACAACCAACTTCCTTGGGAAAGCGACACCCAACATTCCCAGTATGTCAATATGCAACTTCATCGCCAAGATGTGAGCACATACTGACTTTCCATCTTCGTGTTTACTGGCCAATAGGGCTTGAGTGATCTTAAACTTTTCAAGTCGACGAACATGTGGATCAGGGAGGATAATTGGAGGAGGTGGAGGAAGTGAAGTATGATTTCTAGTTCCTTGATCAAAACGTGGAACATCATCTTCATGAGGAAAGCTTTTTCCAAAAGAATAAGGAAGACCATAGTTGTCAAAACTAGACATCTACAAGGGGAGAAATTCAAGTAAGTTGATTTAATCCTTAATATAACACCCAAATGAAATATTAAGGCTAGGACCCAACATAATAATTTCCAATTCGGAAGAGGGATGTCGTAATCCAATTGCAAATTATTTGAACGTAGGTAAATGACGATTTACCAATTCCACCATGAAAATGAAAATTTTAAATGAATTAGGTTTTAAATGAAATTCCCAGATCTTTTGAGATTCATTGAATTTTTCAATGGCATCTTTAATCTTGATTATGCCCTTCAAGTTTGTGACTATGATATTGAGGATCACAAACAAGGTATGAATAACCATGCAAATTAGCTTGGTACTCTCGAAGTCATTAATCACCTAATAAATGTGTCGGTTAACCACACACGCTCCATTTATCAATGATAATTCATGAGCTACCCATTGTCATCCTTCATTAGTCCCATATTAGTGTGTTGGTTAACCACACACGCTCCACTAACAACTAATAAGGTGCAATGTGCAATTTCATGGATTAGCACCAAATTCACATTTTTCCTAAGTAACTAAGAATTGGGAATTTATAAAATATTTAGTTACTTGTATTTCATTATACTTATTAATGAAAGTTTGTGTCCTATCCGACCTGTTCAGCTAATGACCCTCCACTGGTCAAGGGTGCGGTGGGTAAGAGTGTATACCTAATGGTGGTCATTTTACAGGCCGCTTCCTTAAACACCCCTTATAGACCAACTTTGTGAATGAGGCCTGCTAACACTAAGACTGACTTTTAACTTATACATATATAATATATTAGACTTTTAATTTTATATAGTATAAGGGTGTATTTTAAACATTTAAAATACTAAGTGGTTTAATATATTAATAAGTTAGACTTTTAATTTAATTAAACTTTAACCATGTCATTATGGATTTATTAATTGTCTCTTTTAATTAAACACTTAATTAATCTAATAAAACCATAAGGGTGTAATTTGACCTATTCAAAATATCAAGGTTCTAAATTTAAGATTTAAAAATTAAGGCTACTTAATTAAATTTTAAGTTATAAAACCAAGAGGTGCATTTTTGAACCTTTTCAAATTACTAGGGTTTTAGAATTTAATATTTCATAGATGAGACTTTTTAAATTCCAAAATTTGAGGGCAAGTTTTGAAACTCTTCAAAACCTTTTGGATTCCAAAACTTGATGGCAAGTTTTGTAACTCTTCAAGACCTTTTGAATTCCAAAACTTGATGGCAAGTTTTGTAACTCTTCAAGATCTTTTGAATTCCAAAACTTGATGGCAAGTTTTGTAACTCTTCAAAGTCATTTAGATCAAATTTTAAACTAATAAAATAATCATATAATTTTATCTTTTACCAATTTGACCTAATTCAACTCATATAGCAAGATAATTTCAAATCAAATAATACAAAAAATTAGCTTAGCAGTTATCTTAAAATTTTGACATATCTTTTAATTTGGATGAAGATAATCATTACCTTATCATAAAAACGATTTTTTAGTAGTCAAAACAGTTTGTGGTAATGATTCTAATCCAAAACGTGGCCAAAAGACTGAAAATCTGCCCACTGAATAGTCACCACGTCGTGGTAACTATGACCATGTCATGGTCATCAGGCGGATTCCAAAAAGAAAAAATGATTTCCTTGCTTTAAACAATTACCAATGCATCAATATAACAAAAAACACCCTAGGCTCTGATACCACTGATGGGTTTTGATCACTATAACATCTCTATGGTGCACATACAACCCTAATGCTTTGGATCTAAGTTTTCTCTAGTTTTACATGGAATATTCTTTTACCAAAGCATGAAGCCTAACTAGCATACAAAATTTGATATTTGAATCATAAAAAGTAGTTAGATGATTACCTCTTGTTGTAGCTTGTAAAAGTTGTCCTTTCAAGAGCTTAGCACCTCAAGTGTGATGGCTCATATGTTTCACAAAACACCACCAATAATTAGATGACAATGAGAGAGAGAGAGAGAGTAGGAGGCACCAAAATCGGCTAGCTTCTTCGTGGAATGCACAAATGCTGATTTTAGGGTTTAGGGGTTACATTTTTAGTGTAGAATTCCAAGGGTCACTTGTAAACCCTAATTCTTACACTTAGGCTTATGATCCAACAATTGATTTGGACTAACACTCGATGGACTATCTCATAAGCTTAGCCCACTACAAATCAATCATGGATCATTAGCCCAAACCATATGTATCTCTGATTTACATAATCAGTCCCCGTTAATTTTGTTAGTCTCTTTTGCTCACTAAATTAATTCCAAATTAATTCTTGATCAATCCTAATTAAATAATATGATTTCTCAATTAATATATTATACTTATAATATATTAATAAATCACAAATAACCTCTTCTCAAATATCCATCCTATCAAATTGTTCTGGTGAATGCAACCCAAAATGAACCATGCTACTATCGGGTTAAGTACATACCAATTATATTTATGGGCTTAGACACCTAATTCAACACAGCTCACTAAGGTTCATACCAAAATCCCTACTAAACGATCGAGACACAATGGAACAACTCGCGCCCGAGTGAAATAACGCAAGAGCAAGCAAAGAATTCACTAAGAATGTACCTATCTAAAACATCAACATAAGCATACCGTAATATAATCGACAAAATAGTGGTGCCACCTTAGCCTCCTCTGCCGTGAGTTGAAAAGTGCGACCTCGAGCCCTCGGGGGCTCCGCCCTACCTAGCGCCCATCAGTGATCCTCAAAGTAGCTAGTGCTGGAGTCTGTGCCGATCTCGTCATGAGTATATAATAGTTGGCCAAAATATGGCCAAGCTGCTCATGGTGATAACATATCTTGGTGGTCGGTTTGGGGAGATGATGGCAACAGTCCTTGGCATAATGCCCATCCTTGCCATATTTGTAGCACCCAAAAGTAGATCGACAAGAACCCTCGGGAACCTTGCCGCACTTGCCACAATTACGGCCCTTCTGACTCCCAAATCTCACATCAGTGGCCTTAAATTGCTTCCCCATAGGCTACGACTACACCGAAGCCTGTCTCTGCTCCCTTGTCTAGAGCTCCAACTCAATCTCCCGCCACCTAGCGGCCTCCTATAACTCCACATGTGTACCATAACATTAAGTAGACACAAACTGGAGGATTTCTATCTTGAGCATGATCAAGTATCGGGTCATCTAAGCTTGCTCAGAAGAAGCAAACTCAGGACAAAACAGTGCTCTCTTTGTGAACATCTTAGTGATCTCGGCTACCGACTCAATCCCTTGCCGCAGGTCCAAATACTCATGTGTCAGTCTCTCCCTCTCAACTAGTGGGACATATATTGAGCAAAACATCTTGGAGAGCTACTCCCGTGATACAATAGCTCTCTACTATAAATTATATGAACTAGTAACCAATCTCCACCAATCCTTCGCTCCAGGCTAAAAAAAGGTTCAGAGCGCACTTGACGTTCTAGTCAGCTAGGCAGGAACAAGTAAAGAAAAATTCCTCAACATCAGACAACCAACTCATGTAAGTGATCAAATCCTAGACTCCATCAAACATATGGGCTTCGTACTTTCAAAGTACTGTAGTGGAAGGCTCTCCCCTACCAATCCCCACAGTAGTGACAGCCGCGGTAGTTGCAGCAGCAGCCTTTAAAAGTGAAGTGTATCAGTCATCAAAGAATTCCATCATGGCGGTATTGATAAAGCCAAACAAATCCAGTATCTACCCCCAAATAATAGAAACAACCTCAGCATGAATCATCTCCCTAACCTACTCCTCTGTCAGCCCTGCCTATCCTAGCCACTTGCTCCTGCTTCTGATCCAAATCCCCTCATGAACACCATACTGAAATAAACTAGAAACTATCAGATAAAGCACAATTCATATAACAGGGGATATTCCAAATAACGAAACCCTAGGGGTTGTGACTTCCCTGCTACACGTACGGATCCTATGTTTCCAGTAGTACGAACCCGTACTACCTTCCGCACCTACTCATATTTTTCTTAGAAGATCATCACAACGACTCTAAAAACACACACACTAGAATAGGCATACACCCTATTCTCACTTCCTAGAGAAAGGTTAGACATTCCTCAACTGGTCGGCTGCTTACATATAAACCCTCCATGGGACTTCCAACAAAAGCATATGATGAGCACTACATACTCCCTAGGCTATCCTAGGGTCCACATCTCAACCTACCATCAATTTCCAAACGACCCCCATTGGTTCCAGTTAACTACTACATGAATACAATTATATGCAACAAAACTTAAATAATCTTAGATTAAAAGATTCAACCCTATAACGGTTAGACTCGGATAAGAGTTGCGTAGTAGGACCAAATCCTTTAACCTAAAATTATTTAACCCATGCATCATGTGCCTTAATTTATTAAATTAATAGTGAGTTCACACCCGAAGTATTCATACAACAATCAACAAGAAAACTCTATAGCAAATAAGGCATCATGTATAGGGAATTCTATCAAGCAATTCCTGAAGATCCCTATCCTATAACTAGCAATTCCTCAACCTAACCCAACATGTCGACATATCCAACAAACAAACATAAACACAGAGCCAGTAAATACAAATAATCATATCTACTGAGTAGCTACAAGTAACACATCACTATCCTGACCAAGATAAATAATCTAGTGGGCAGGCCTTGGAGCCTTCGACCCACGGATATAGTGAGGATAACTCACATTATAGTATGAATGTTTTCTGAAAAACTCCCAGCTCCGACAACTGGCTTAACCCAAATCCTAAATGTCAAAACATTTCCCATTCTAAATTAATAACATTTCCCAAAATACCCTTGGTCAAAACTGGTCAAAATCAACAAGTCAACCGTCTCAACCCATCCGAGTCAACTTAGCCGAGTAAACTCTAGGCTTGTACGAGGGGCGTACTTGGGTTTGACCGGATTCGGGAGGTTGACCACATACGTGCGGCATACGCTAGGGTATGCACGGCGTACACACATAATTTCCTTTCCTCAATAAGAGCTTAATGCATTAAGCTCTCATGTCCAAATTCTAAATCCAAGGCCAAAATACCACTAAGAGTCATAAATGTTCCAATTTTATGACTTTGCATGCCCATTAAGTGCTTAATACACAAAATCCCAACTTCTTAACACCTTAAGACCTTCTAGAGCATGAATGGGAAAAAACTAAGCATCAAGACCACATTTTTATGACTCAAGATCCCCCATTAGGTCTGAAATGACGACTTTTACATTAAGAGCATGCCATGCTCAAGAATCACCATTTTTGGGACCAAAAATACCCTAAATGAAGAAATGGATGGATTTACAAGATAAGATGATCAAGTTATGAGTTTTTTTACCTCCTGGAGGTTGCTAGCAGGGAGAGAATCTCATATCCAAGTTGCTTCCAAGCTCTAAAGTCCTTGTACCAACTTCTTCTTCTTCAAGAACACCACCAAATCACACAAATGAGCTCAAAATGCACTCTTCTCACTTAAGGTTTGCTAGAGGGACGTTTTCTTAGATGGAGGCTGATAAGGGAATGAGAAATGAGGTGATAATGATGCTTATATATGGACCAAACCCTGAAAATTAGGGTTTGAGGTTTCCTTACGTACACCCTACGTTCCCGGTGTATGCTTAGTGTACCAAGGTCCACCCTAATACACTCAACGTACACAACGTATGCCCTGCGTACTAGGCCTTTGGCCAAAATCACCAAAATGCCACTATGGACCATTCTTGCAGCTTTCTCAAGCCTAAGGGTCAAAGTGCAATATTCTTTTATACATTAGGTTAAAATTGAGAATACATCAACATTGGGATGTTACACACAACACAATATAAGAACAACAACATGCATACAAAGCCTTCAGCATGACGCGACCACCGCACCGACCTTCAGCCTACCTGGACCGCCTCGTAGGCCTTCAGTCTATCCGGACCGCCCTGAGTATCTTGTCCTTCAGTACTAGCTGGTCTGCATCAACCCAGTAAATCATAGAAACATATTGATACAAACATTACCAATCATTAAACAGCGAACACATGTTGTCCTACAAAGCTACCAGTCTAATAACATGACAAATAACTACATATCTCCTCATAACAACATACAACAAATCAGGATATCTAATCCAATGGGGCCGGCCTTGGTGCCTTCGACCCATAAGTACGGTGAGGAAAACTCACCTCTCAGTCTGAACAAATAGCCGAATAGGTCTTTGCTACGAATCTCAGCTCTCCCCGCCACCTATTCATCAAATAGTGACCATTCTCAAATACCACTCAAAATACCTAAAATACGCTTAATTCAAACTTGGTCAGAGTCAACGATCAAGGTTAAATTCAACTACAGCTGGTCGCCACGTCGTGGCTACTAGATGGCAATACAGTCGAGTCTTAGCCTAGCCGCCACGCGGTGGGGACCTTGGCCATGCCGTGGGCACTAGGCTTCGAAACAGCTTAATGGATTAAGTTGATTTCCTTGATATTAAGAGCTCCAAAGCCCAGATCTGGTCCATTCTAAGGTCCAAGTGGATAAAGTTTCCAACTTTACCTCTCTAGACTCTCTAAGGGATAGAGATCCCCATTTCTAGACCTAAAAGGGTAAGCACAAAGCTTGGCTTAACCCATTAAGCACTTTCTCATGAAGATAACTAGATGCCCATTTTCCAGAACGTTTCTTGCATTAAAATACAACATAAAAATCCTTACTTTCTAGACATGCATACCTAATACATGTCTTGGATTCTATTAAATCAAAATAAGGATTTTTGGACATATCTTCCATGCATGATGCTAAAACTCAATGTTATTCCATATCCAAATCATCTAAGGTCCAAAATGACTTGGAGATTCATAAAGTTGCAAAATTTATGAGATCTCACCACCTAATAATCAAGGACATGAAGATTAAGGTATAGAAACTTAGATCTATGCACTTTAAATGAAAAAGGTTGGAACTTGAAGACTTACAAGAGTCCAGAAGATGCACAAGAAGATGGTGAGAAGAGTTACTTGCTGAATCCAGGCCCAGAAGTCACCTCCTTCTTCTTAAATTGCAAAAAAAAAACACAAAAGGCTTAGAGAGAAAAAATGGAGGTTAGGGTTTGCTTGAAGGCTAAGAGAGTGTGATGGAGACTGAGGGTGAGCAACCCTAGCCCTCACATTTCCTTAAGTACGACCCAAACCTAAAAAATTAGGGTTTCACATTAAACAGCTGCCACGTCATGGCAACCATTTAAAACCCGCGATACAACGACCATTTCCACGTCGCGGGATTCCTTCACCATGATTTGGAACTGCCTAAAATTCAAAAATATAATAACTTATAATACCTCCAAGAATCTGAATGTTACAAGTCATTTTCTTCTTTACTCGCCACAACCTCTTTATACGATTGAGGCTCCTCAATGTCAATGTCTTCTCCAGTTGCTAAAGCAAAATAAGTAAATTCAAGTTCACCTGAATTCACAGATCCCACATATCTATCAAGTTGTAGAATGACCCTCCTTGATCTTCTCTTTACTATAGATTCAAAACTATAATCCTTCCCGGTTTCAGCACCACTAGACAAGGATCCCATGGGTTGCTCTTAGGTTTCATCTTGTCGAGGATATCCACTATCGCCTTGCTCTTTGTCACTTATCATAACTCTGTCTGGAGTTTGAGTTGCAAACTCCACCTTCTGGCAAGCACCCTGATCTTTGTTCCCTGCTTGACTTGCCTCCTCCCTGGTTACCCATGACAGATTCATCAAAGGCCACATCTCTGCTCATAATAAATTTTGGAGTTCTTCTTTCTTCTGTACACCATACTCGATAACCATTTACTCTTGTCGCATATCCTAGAAATATGCACTATATTGCCCTTGCCTCGAGTTTACCATCATTCACATGAGCATATGTGGGGCATCCAAATATATGTAAACTAGAATAGTCAGAGGATTTCCCAGACCATACCTCTTAAGGAGTCTTCAAGTCTATTGTAGTTGATGGTGATATGTTCACCAGATAACAAAAAGTGTTAACTGCTTACACCCAGAATTTATTGGATATGTAAGAAAATATTCACATGCACCTTTCACGCTGCATGAGTGTTTGGTTCATCCCTTCTGCCACTCCATTTTGCTGTGGTGTGTGCTATACAGTGCGGTGCCTCACTATACCTTCTGCCTTGTATAAATTATCAAATGGAGCATTACAAAATTCCAACCCATTTTTAGTCCTCAGAGTCTTGACCTGTTTTCCAGTCCTTTCTCAACCATGGTCTTCCACTCCTTGAACTTCTCAAACACCTCATCTTTGGTCTTCAGAAAGTACAACCAAACCTTCCTTGAATAATCATCAATGAATGTGACAAAGTATGAGCATCCTCCTTGATAATTCACTAGTTCAGGACCCCATAGATCTGAGTGAACATACTCCAGATTTCCTTGTTTGTGTGTTGACCGGTACCGAACTTCACTTTGCAATGCTTTCCCTTGACGCAAGCTTCAAAAAACTTTATCTTTCTTGTATTCTCTCCACCAAGCAGTCCTTGTTTACTTAGAATTGACATGTCCTTCTCACTCATGTGACCCAACCTATGATGCCACAACTTTGTCTTATCATCACCTTCATGCAAGGATTGGGAGATAGCCACTGTTCCCATAACTGTACTGCCTTCTAGGATATATATATCCCTCCACAATTCATCTCCTCTTTCATTATAACAAGAGAACCTTTGGTCACTTTGATCCAGTCACCTTCACTAGCGTACCTCATCCCATTCTTAGCTAATGTGCCAAGAGAAATTAAATTCTTTCGAAGTTCTGGAACGTACTAGCAATCTAACTTCATGACCATACCATCGTGCATCTTGATCTCCATCGTACCACTACCTTTGATACTGCTCACCCAATCATCACTCATCTTGATTTGCATGTGGAATAGAGACTTAAGTATTATTCAAGATATATGAATTGCATGAAAAAAAATACATTTACCCAAACATCTACATATTAGCGATATAGGGACTAAAGTAATTATTCAAGATATATGAATTGAATGAAAAAAAATACATTTATTAGATTACGTTAAAAACAATTTGTTAAAGTAATACGAACACCATCAATAACAACGATGAAATAAGTTTTGATGACTTAAAACATGTTTTGTGAAATTTTTTACCCCTGATGATCATCTTTTTCATCATTCTTGTCTTTTTTAAAATATGTTGACATATTGTTCTAAGGACACAAAATCGTCTTAAGTATTTTGAACAATTTTTTTTTTTTGCTAGAATATAAAGAGTTAGCCTTTTAATTCATTTCATGAACTAGCAATCTCAAATTCACGATTTGGCAATCTCATATCATGATTTCATTGTGAATTTTTTTTATTGAAAAACGTTCTTTTTACTAATTCATGATTATTATTATTATTATTATTATTATTATTATTATTATTATTTTGTGAAAATGGGTGGTTATTTTATAATAGAAAGTTTATTCATAGGTAATAGTTATCACTGATGACCGAATGATTTGAGATTTTCTATTTTAACGTGGAGATTTCTCTTAAATCATATATATCTTAAATAATTGAAGCTTAGGAGGAAGTAAAGATAGCAAATCATTATGTATAAGGTCCTAAACCTATTTTTTATGGATATGAGTTATACAACAATGATTTGTGGGTTGGATATAGTGAAATTTGGTGTAGATCCGGATGATCTTTAAATGAACAAAGAAAGAAAATGAGTCAATAAAGAGAGCATTCATGAACAAGAAGCAAATTAAGATGAACTATAAAGTTATAGGTGGACATGGTGAGAATGGTTGTTAGTTGGTGGTAAAAACTCTGTTATTTTTATTGTTTTTGTTTTATCGAAGTTGCTACATTATATAAATTTTATTATGTATCATGTTGTTCTGTTTATGATCCAAATCTTTTTCTATAAAAACTCAATATTATCCAAATTTCGCTTTATGATCCATATTTTAATGAACATGAGAATATTACTCTCCATACCATACCAAATACGTAGGAGAGAAGATCTATAAATAATAAAATTAATTACATATACACCCCTATACCAATGGAGATATACAACTAACTACTAATAGAATAAGACATGCACAAATATAAATATGAATAATAAATCTGTCTAATAGCACAAATAAACCATGATCCAACTCTTGTTGTTATCCAACTTATTATTTCATTTAACGTATGTTATGTCATTATGTGTCTTTTTACCAGGATTTTAAATTGAAAACTGATTTTCTTTTCAAAAGATATCGTGATGCTATGTCATCCATTGAAGATTATGGAGAAAGGGAAGATGGAGGAATGTAGTATGTTGGTGAAGAGACCCTATATGCATGTAAACAAACATCATCTATCAAAGGTTTCTTTTACAACTCCTAACAAGCCAACAACACTAAATTGAATTTGATTTTTCGATTTCTTTTAGCTTATAAACCCAAATTGTCAAATTGAAGATTTCTGTATTGCTCTTTGCTTTCGCGATTTCTTGTAGCTTGTGAACGATATTGACATATTGCTATTTTTAAATTCGATCTGAATGGTAAATTTCTGTAGGGTTATCCCCATCAACATCTCTTTTGACATTGTGCAAACGTGAAATGAAGTTTGGCCTAAGTTTAATATGGAAGAGACCAAAATTAATATAATTATAGCAACATACTTTCATTTATTTATGTATTGTAGCATCTTAGTTACAAATCTTTCTATCATATCATTTAACTTTGATAAAAAAAATTATAAGACATTGCATTTTTTTAAAAAAACTACCAAATTATAACTGTCTGCTTTTAATTCTTTGTTATTACTAAAAAGTTGTAATGTAACAAATATACCTAATTATAGCGATTACTGTGTCAACTCCATGAACACAAATTTTTATCTTCCTTTCTGAATTTTGTAATGTTTAACATCAAAATTTAATTAACTTCTGAGTAATCAGTTGCTTCTTCATAATTCGATCCAAATGGAAAAACAAACATATTAAATAAAAGGTACTCTAATCAATAATCATGGGTTGTTCTTTTTTACTCTATCGGATAACATAAATTATTTTATCCAATTATATTTTATTGATTTTTTTAATAGCTTTTTTTTAAAAAAAAATTTCATTCTACCATATATTACATTATTGGCATTAAATGTTATAAAATTAAACTATACCCAACATTGAGATCGTATTTAATACATTAGCATTTTTTGAGATTTAGTAGGAAAACGTGGAAAACGTGAAAAACCATTGCAAATGAAAAGATAAACATTTAAAACCGGAAGCCTTAAATATTTCATATTAAATCACAATTTCATAAGAAAACCAAAATTT
Source organism: Lactuca serriola (assembly GCF_051521515.1). NCBI lineage: Eukaryota > Viridiplantae > Streptophyta > Magnoliopsida > Asterales > Asteraceae > Lactuca > Lactuca serriola. Next base: position 198,915,514 of record NC_136411.1, read on the forward strand.
GGGAAAAATGAAGCTAGAAATTTTTTGCTGTTGTCTCCCGGGGTTAGGATGGTCAATTTGATGCATTGTTTCAAATAAACAAGATACCAAAACCGGATCAACTTATTTTTATATTAACCAAATTTTGACAAATACATATTCCATATGTTGGTTTGATTAATTTCTTCCATCACCATTCACTCATAGGAATAGTAAAATAAACCATGCATCGAATCCAAATGATTCCAACGCAATTGAATTTCATCCATTTGTGATTTGACAACCAAACACACGACATGATGAAATCTTACTACATCCCGTTGGAATCACTAACCAAACACACCCCAAGAGATTTGTGATGAATGGCGATAGATAATCCACATGTTATGTTGTCATGTCAAACGATGTTAGTTTGAAGGTATATGTGCACAAAAAAACCAGTTTGAAAACCGAAGCGATCCGATTTAAGAACCGAATTGAAGCTGAACTGAGAGTTTATATTGGGTTGAGGATTTTACTATTGGAATCAGTTTGCGTGAAACCGATTTTCAAACCTATAAATTATTTCCATCTTTTATTTCTTTAATTTGCTATAATACAAGGTTCTAAAGATTTCCTAAGGTTGGACAATGTCGCTTCATGATGCTCAGGAAATTCGGGTAGGGCTATCCTGTCGGGGACACGATGTCGTGGTTTGGGAGAGATTTCAATTAAAGCTTCCGGTCACACTTTTCTTCATCTTGTAAGTTGTGCTTCTTTATTTGTATCATAGTTTTAGGAATCCCCATATGATTAGGGATAACATAGAAATAATGGGAAGGAGAATAAAAAAGTTTATATGGGTTCAAGGACACAAACAAATAATTATATTTATCTTAATTTATTATTAAATAACTATTAACTTTTAAATAGGAATGATAATTGATCATACGACGACAAAAATATGCAGTTCGAATTGAAAATTCGGACAACTGAAATTGGAATTTGAGTTCATATCAAGTTTAATAAACACAAAGTCATGTCGTGTCGTGTCCGTGTCTAAAATTCAACACTAAATCGACACGATTTAGTATTTGTTTGTCCTGTTTTTCGTGTTATGTATAATTAAGTATTTATTAAATTAACTAATTGTTATTTTGTTTTATCTTTGCTGTGTCGTTTTTTAATTGGCTTTTTTTCGTGTTAGTTAAAAAAAATTATATCATTTAATGTGTTTATTATATAAAACTTTGTCGACGATTGCCCAATTTACCACCCCTACTTTTAAATGTTAATATATTTGTTAAAACTATAAATAAATTGTTGAGTAGCAATGGAGACTACTTTTGGAAAAGAGTTGACATTCCCCTGATGATGTAGAGATAATCGTGAAAGTTGATGAAAAGCCACACCGTTATGGATTTGTGGATGGTCTTATAATCATAAAACTATCCTCAATACTCACCACTAACTATTAATAATTATAATGGTATGCATAACATCATAACATCTTTACTACGAGACCATGAGATGCTTACACCTACCACACCTTTCCACCTCATTATTTTTAATTAAATTTGATTAAATGTAATTTTGTAATATGGAAAGTAATGAACGATGTAAAAAATAAGGTTGTATATTTAAATATTTATACGTAAAATTGTTACGAAAAAAAATTAAAATTTTCAAAAATTAGCCCTTCGAAGGGCTAGTCTAAGGTCCAAATGACGAAAGAGCCCTCATTAGGCGTTGATGTCCATTGTGCGCATCACGAATCACCACAAAATCGGAGAACCACAGACAGCTGGGACAGTGTGCATGACCGTTGTCCGTGGCCACGTAGACCACGACCGGGTCCATGGTCCCTATACCGGATGTCCTAATAAACTTAACTCCCGATAATTACAGAATTACTCGCACAACCCTCACCTTTCCATAGTTACACACTTTGTATTTGATACCTTAGATTTAAAGAGTACTATGGTAGAAGGTTGTACCACACAACCACAAAAGGTCAACCATCAAATGTCAATGGTAATAGTCACTTCTTCATTGACAAATGGTACAAATGGTGGAATCACTAGAGCTACAAAAGTGTAGCTCCCACTTGTTATCAACTCCAAAGCTTTAATGCTTGTATTAGGTATTTTCATAAAAGTGAAATAAAAATCCCAAGAAATTGCTAGTGCACCAAATCAAATATAAGTGAGATTTTCAAAGATCACGATCATCAAAGTATGTTGCTATGATTCTTACAATATATCTCATGAATTTGATAGTGCATGATAAACAATGTAGTACAAGAATATACAACATACTCTAAGACCTAATCATTGCATGATACATCCTCCCGAATCTTGTCCTCTTCGAACATTCCCATAGGCTGATAATTCAAGAAGATCCATATCACGCCCTACAAATTTTTTCCATCAAAAATAATGTCAATTCCAATCTCTTACCTTTTCTTTTATTGCTAAATGATTAAGAAAACCGTAGCGGTTAATATTGCACCTGAAACCCGACAGTAAGAGCTTTTTTGAATAAGATCCGCTCTAGACATCTCGGTACGGTTCCCTTTGGATCGATTAACTGTTGCCTACAAACACAACATTAATTAAGACTGTGTTTGGCAAACCAGCTGAAAAGTAGTCAGCTTTTAACTGAAAAGCTACTTTTTAGCCGAAAAACTAGCTTTTGCGTGATTAGCTAGCTGGTAGCTGATAAAGTAATAATGTTTGATAAAAACTAGCAGATAATGCCAAACACAGTTTAACGGTTGTTTGATAGTTGTTGATTGAGTCAGACACAGACACAACCTCTTATCATGCCCAATAAAAGGCATATCAGAGGCTTTTAACTGTGGTATCAGACAGTCTGAATCTGAATCTGACCGAGTCAGACCCAACCTCTTACTAAGACCTGGTAAGAGGCATATCAAACAGCCGCTAACTTTTTAAATTATAAGTGATAAAGATTTATTGACACCTGTAAAACTTGACAATTTTCCAGCGTGCTTTTGCCACCCTGAAAGGTTAACAATTTTCAAACAAAAACAAACATGAGATTATCTAAGAAGCTTCAAAAAGATAGGCAAATTAGATAACTCTTTGTTAAACCCATAAAAAATACAGTAAATAATTGGATTTGTTTATTCTCATTAAAATTATACCGAGTCTTTTAGTGTCAATTAATTAAGATGACTTGTGTTGTTATTTAATAGCTTGAAATATTGAAGTGAATTGCATTGTTTATCAGTTGACGTCTTGTTTTTTATTGAGTTGGTAATTCATAATTGGAGGTTAAGTCGTTTTTTTTTTTTTTTTTTTTTTTTTTTTTTTTATATGAATAGTCTTTGACCAAAATTTTAAACGCTAAAATTTCAAAGGCTGTTTGGGGGGAATTCAAACTTAGGGTTTTTAAGGAGGAACTAATTAAGAAGATTGAATATAATATTTTGAAACATATCAAGTTTTATTAACTAATTTTGACCTCCATTTTCATCTGTGGGAAGGGGTGTTAATACAAACATACTCCAAGAGACAAAGAAAAAGTTGACCAAACTTCAGTTCAAATTTACTATACAGATTCGCATTGTCAAATAAATTGTATTAGGTCATAAAAGAATTGAAAAAAACAGCAGACGCTGTTAACAACTTGAAAAATTTAGACTTTGAAATTCACAGAAAGATTATCATATTGTAGGAAATGAAAGCGTGCATTATCATCAATTTGAAGCAAAGCATTTTAATTTATGATTTCACACAACAATTAAAGTAACTAAATACCTTGGAGTAAGGAAGAATGTGGTCGTAATCATGGCAGAGACAACCAGGGCAACCAACGAGCTTACGAAAAATGGTGTTGCCAAGAGGGTCTCGACGCCATCGATCTGGATCCCTTCCTTTGACTTTCTCGGCTTTCTCCCAGCATTGCTGCTTTACACTGTAGGGAAAACTCCTAGGGTTTGAGAATTTGTCTTGTGGAGAGATAGTTAGGTCATGGAGGTAAGTAAGGTCGTCGTCTCCGGTGACAAATTGGGCGTCGATGACAGAGGCGGAAGGAGGGGAACCAGAACTGCTGGATGACGTTGTTGGTGCCGGTCCGGATGAGGTGGTGGGGGAACGGTGGTTTCTCGTCGGAGACGATGAGTAACTCCTACGTTTACCCTTGTTTCTTAAATTCATCTTCTTTGCTTGGTAGTTTCGTGCCCTAGTCTATGGCTACTGGTAGTGTGGCGATGTACATTTTTAATACTTTTGTTATTCAAAAAATTATGGCTTTAGTCCCATTTACGAAATTATGACCCACGGAAATGGATGTGATATATTTTCTATGTAAATGATTAAATTTTGGATAACATGTAATTAATCTGGTGAAAATTATATCAGGGGCAATTACTAATTTAACAAAATTAAGGAAGTCATTAGCAATTTATAGCCAAAAATTAGTAAATGTCCAAATATAACTCACAAAACCGTAGGTTTCGATATTCGTCTACTGTTTCGTATTTTGTATAAAAAAAAATCCATGAAACCGTAAGTTTTTTAAACCCTACGGTTTCCCAAACCGTAGCTACGGTTTTGGGTGGAAAAAAAGGTTTTTTTTTTTTTTTTTTTTTTTTTTTTTGAATTTACTGTTTTGGGGGTTTTAACTAAAAACAAAAGGGAAACCATAGGTTTCAGAGGAAACCGTAGGTTTTAAAAAACCTATGGTTTTGTATTCTAAAAATAATTTTTTTTTATACAAAATACGAAACAATAGACGATTTGGCGAAACAGTAGTCAACCTATAGTTGACTACTCTTTTGTGGGCCATTTTTGGCTAAGTGGTTTTTTTGGCTATTTTTTGATAAGTAATTAAGGATTTTGGCTAGATTTGTATTTTCCCCATTATATTAATAAAATGAGTGATATAGTTTCTATGTAAATGTTTAAATTTTGGATAATATAGTTAATCTATTGAAAATTATTAGGTTGGACGTAGTGATCACATACTCCCTCATGAAACCGGAGTGCCACGTAAGTGATACATCAACAATTAGGCCATGGGATATGGGGGTGTTTCTGCACGTAAACGTCTATATGGAGAGGATGTTTCTGCGTGAACACCACCCCCAGTAGGTGTAAATGTGGTGAGGATTAAAGTTCATCCCGGTTCTCATAGCCAATAAAAAACATTTCTCCTTAATCATTCATTAGCTTCTCTATTCTTTATTTTCATTTTCTCTTTCTCTCTCTTGTTCATTGGTTATTCATTAGTGAACATCATTCCAAACATTAGTGAATGTGAAAGAGATATAATGCTCACGTGGAATCAATTTTACGCGTCAACATACCCCATAACCTACCACAAAAATTAAGTTTCATGCCACATCCAAAGAGTGTGTCACATTTATTTATTTTGAATAATTAAAATTTTTATGTTTAATCAAGAACAAAATATTTCATTAATTAAAAAAAAAGACTCATTTCACTACGTCACTTAAAAAAAACATCACATTAAAAAAACTTAGAAACTTAAGAAAAAAATAGAAAAAAAAAAAGCCAAACAAACTACATGAAACCGTCATTTGAAAACTCATCTTCTGAGTCATCCAGGAATGTTTTTTAATTTTTCTGAGAGGAAATTTAGTAAAAAGATATAAATAAATAAATAAATAAATCTAAAGGTTTGAGAGGTTTAAATAAGAATGCTTAAAGGTTAAAAAGAAAAATAAAACATTTTTTTTTAAATCGGAACTTTCAACGGTTAATTGGAATGGAAATTGGAAGTGAGAAACGCTCTCTAAGGATACCCTAATGCGGCCTCCACCGTATCTAAACCGCAGTGGAGGTATGGTGTTTGCGATGATGTGGCAGTGGTGATGCGGTCTCTACCATAGTAACTCCCCTTGGTCTTATGTAAATTACATGAGCAATTAAATTTAACAATTAGAAATTAATCACTGTAATTTTTTAAAACAATGTTTAGTCCAATAATTTTCTAAAATTTTTACAAAAAATTAAAAAAAAAAAAAAAAAATCATTTTCCAAATTTTAAAAAAATAAATAATTTTTTTAAAAAAACTGTTCTGTATTTTACTAATTCTAATTTTTTGCTAAAATATAAAAACCGAAAACTGTTTTTCGTAAATTAAAGTGTTTCGTGTTGTACGTAGTTTTCAAACTTGTTTGTTATACCCATATATATTCATTAAGTTCAAGGAAAATGAAGTATACGATCTATATGAGATATCCAAATTCTTTATCATAATCAACATCATCCTACTTCACCCATATTTTCTTAGACGATACGTAAAGAGTTATCGTCTAGCCCTACTATCATTGTTTTTGTCCGCCGAAAATTGGCCTTTACTTGGAAATTTTCTTGGGTGCATTCATATATACATTTACTAGTATTTAAGGTATGAACTAATTTATTATTGTCATCTTTAACAAGGAGGAACAAATATTGATGTTTACCACCAATAGAGTAATTTAAAATAATCATATTATATTTACATTATTTTATGTCTTAAAAACTACACATTATTTTACAAATTAAGTCATTTCCTAGAATTTTCTTGAAAAAAATGGTAGTTGAACTTATTTTGTCCTACGCGATATCGCTTTTAATCCTACAATATTTACAACTAGATCACAAAGACACTCTATTGGTAGGATTTCTACCTTTTTGAGTAATTATTTGGAAAAATCTCATCATGGAAGAGAACAAGAAAGTTCTTAACGGATAAGACCCAATTTACACATCCAATAATATATAAAATTAGTAAACAATATTCAGTCAGGCCCAAACATATACGAGGCTCGAGTAAAAAAAAAGTCTTTAAACAAATATAATAAAGATTCAAAAAATAATCATGTACTTTTGGATATAGACGTATTCAATTAATAATAACAAGCAACCCAAATTGTTTATCTTTTAAGCTAATTTGAGGTTTATTCAACTTTAGGTCCGAAAAATCATAAGTAATATATATATATATATATATATATATATATATATATATATATATATATATATATACCGTCTAGGCCGGGGCCGACACTGACAACATTGATTTTTTTTTTTTGAGGTTTAGTTAGATGTTGTAACCGTGTCACATTTAGATTGGTATGTTAGAAAGCATGACTCGGACACGACAAGTATAATTAAATGTATCATGTGGTTCAGCACTAACACATATCTGCCAAACACATATAAACCATTCTAGCACGTTCAATTATACGGGTTGGCTGGTAATAAGTGTGTTTACGAGTCATATTTGAGTTCATAGGCCATAATTGTGTTTACGGTTCATAATCGTGTTTGTCGGTCATCATCATTTAAGATCATGTATAAAGTTATTTGCATTTATTTTTTAGTATTCACAAGAAAAGTAATTTTTAGGAGATCTTGTTATCGTATTTTAACAATAGTCAGCCATGGAATGTGAAAAAGATTATGATTTATAGCATTGCAGATTCAAAACGTAGGAAAAAAATGAAACTATGAGTTAAAAACATATTGATTGGAATGTGAAAAAGGTTATGATTTATAGCATTGCAGATTCAAAACATGGGAAAAAATGAGACTAAGAGTTAAAAACATATTTATTGGATGTTAGATGAGATTTAGTTTTAGGGCTACATAGATTAGGCGCAAATATTCAAAAATGTCAAAAATGTTTTTTAACCTAATATAATTCAACTGGTTGACGGGTCGACCCATGAACATGCCTACCAACTTGAAGACAACCTATACAAGTTACTCATGTTAACTCAGAATTGACCTAAACATGTTTAAGGTTAACACAATCGTGTTTATTTACGTGTAAGGTGATGGGTTTTAGCCATAAGAACTTTCCTATGTGCGCATGCAAAACCCTAATGCTCGGATCTAGGCTTTCTAATAAACATGCTTTGAATCCAAGACTTCTAATGACTAATTAGGTTAAATAACAACATTGAAACAGATCTAGAATCATACCTTTGAGTTCCTTGTTGATCTTGAGGTCTTGGAGCTTCTAAAGTCACAAATGTCACTCCTCTAATGGCTTACAAACACCAATAGCAAGAAGAATGATTTAGGAGAGAGGAGAGGGGAGGAATTCGGCCAGGGTTCTCTTACTTTAGGAGAGGTGTCGAATTCCCTATGCCATGGGGTCTATTTATACTTGTAGACTCCTTAAGGGTTACAACTTAAACCTTAATTAGATAACTTAGACTTTAAGTTAATCCATATCCTTTCCTTGATAACCCTTTGGACGATTTTGGCTTATCCTAGCCCTAGAAATCGTCCAATCCTATATCAATAAGGATTTACAGTCTAAAGCTTAACTATCAAACAATTGATAGTTTATACCCCTTTATTTAATTAATCTCTTTAAGTCACCAAATTAATTCTAATTAATTCTATGACTTATATTAATCAAATAACAAATATATTATTCATTATATTATTCTCATAATATATTAATAATATTTACTCTCTCGTAATAAATCATCCTATCAAGTTGCTATGGTGAAGGCAACCCAAAAGGACCATGCACAACCGGGTCAAATACTTGCCTAATATAGTTGCAGCCTTAGACACTATTCCAACAGTCTCCCACTTGGATAAGTCTAGTAACTATATGCACAAGTACAATTCAGTTTGCAATCGTAGCTCTCAAAGACGCTGTCAAACTCTGATCTAATCAATCTTGTCCTTTAGATAAGGGAACATACAGTCCTCTGTTAGATATCATGCTGACAATCCTATGGAATGGTTAGTCAAGCATTTAGGTTTCTCGATCTCTGATTTATTTGACATAGAACTTAATCGAACACATCAATTTAGTTCTGATCGGGCCCGGCACATAAGTCAAATCAAATCATCGAGCGGCCGAGATATCGCTTTTACCTTCTTAGATAAAAGTTACAGATAAACTTCGACTTATATGCATTTACTTATTCATTAACCAACTATACACAACAATACGTTTTATAACACAAAGTTACTGATGCGTTTTCGTATTATCAATGTACAATCAATTAACAAATACCAAATCATATATCTAGGTTTTAAGACCATATGATATTATCGTCTTGCGATCACCTTTTATATCGTATTCCATAAGGTGATTCCAGCAAGCGCGGGTTTATTCCAATGCTCAAAACTAGTTCATAAGCACTCATGAACGTTGCAGCAATCCTTTGCTATGTCTAACACCATTTAGACATTCTACACACCAATTCATGACAATCTTCATTCATATCTACTCCCAACATATGAACGATTGTGGACCATTTGAACAATTCGATTATTCCTAATAAACTCAATTATTCTGGAAGTCAAAACATGCAAAGTGAAACAATAGTTAAACAATTAACATAAGATAGTAACATTACTCATAAATAAAACTCCTTTATTTAATCATCAAATGTCAATTACATTTATCTATTACATGTTTCTAATACTATCTAATCTATGCTAATATCATCCTTCAGCCCAATACTCCTAGCATGCTGCAAGTGCTTAACCCTACTCAGTCCCTTCGTAAGCGGATCTGCTGGGTTATCTTCTAATGATATCCTCTTCACTACGAGTTGTCCTTCTTCTACACGATGTCTAATGAAGTGATACTTTCTGTCGATATGTCTTGATCTACCATGATCCCTCGGTTCCTTGGTCAAGGCAACCGCGCCTTCGTTATCACAGAAAATCTCCATTGGCTCCTTTATGGCAGGTACAACTCCAAGATCACCGATGAAGTTCTTTAGCCATATTGCCTCCTTCGACACTTCGCTCGCTGCAATGTACTCTGATTCGCACGTTGAATCAGCTACGGTTTCCTGCTTGGAACTCTTCCATGTCACTGCTCCTCCATTTAGGGTAAAGACCCAGCCCGACTGCGAACGGTAGTTGTCCCTGTCGGTCTGAAAACTGGCGTCACTATACCCTCGCACCTTTAAGTCATCACTCCCTCCGAGGACTAAGAACCATTCCTTCGTCCTCCGAAGGTACTTAAGGATGTTTTTCACTGCAATCCAATGTGCTTTGCCAGGATTCCCTTGATATCTGCTAACCATGCTCAAAGCGAAGGCTACATCAGGGCGAGTACAAGTCATAGCATACATGATTGAGCCAACTGCGGAAGCGTATGGTACTCGGCTCATTTCTGCTATTTCAGCTTCGGTACTCGGACTTTGAGTCTTACTCAATTTGGCATTACTTTGTATCGGTAGTTCTCCCTTCTTTGAGTTTTCCATACTAAAACGTTTTAGTACCTTCTCTAAGTAAGTATTCTGACTAAGTCCAATTAGTCTCTTACTTCTTTCTCTTACTATCCTTATTCCCAAAATGTAAGAAGCCTCTCTGAGGTCCTTCATAGCGAAGCACTTCCCAAGCCAGGACTTAACCTCCTGCAGATTCGGGATGTCGTTTCCTATGAGTAATATGTCATCGGCATATAGAACAAGGAAGCTTACTATACTCCCACTGGCTTTGACATATACACAAGATTCGTCTTCGCTTCGTCCAAATCCAAACTCTTTGACTTTCTCATCGAAGCAAAGATTCCATCTGCGAGACGCTTGCTTAAGTCCATAAATGGACTTCTCAAGCTTACACACTCTATTCGGATGCTTCGGATCCAAAAACCCCTCTGGCCGAGCCATGTAAACATCCTCAGCCAACTTTCCGTTAAGGAAAGTGGTCTTGACATCCATTTGCCAAATCTCATAATCATGAAATGCGGCAATTGCTAGCATCACTCTAATAGATTTAATCTTCGCAACTGGCGAGAAGGTCTCATCATAGTCAACTCCGGGAGTTTGAGTAAAGCCCTTCGCGACCAATCGCGCTTTATATGTGTGTACGTTTCCATCCACGTCGGTCTTCTTCTTGAAGATCCATTTGCACCCAACGGTCTTACGTCCGGGCACGTAATCAACCAAATTCCAAACTTGGTTATCATACATGGATTGGATCTCGCTATCCATTGCCTCTTTCCACTTTGCAGAATCCGGGCCTGCCATGGCTTCCTTATAGCTATTAGGTTCATCAAGGTTCACTAGTGTACCATCACTAATATACGTGTCCCCTTCGGTAGTAATATGAAAGCCATAAAACTGGGGATGAACTCTAACTCTATCGGAACGTCTAAGAGGTAAGGATTCGTCAATCGGTTCAACCGGAGTTTCCTCCTCGTGTTGAATGCCAGCAGCAGAGGTTCCTTCATCTATCGACTCTTGAATCTCTTCAAGTTCGATTTGCCTCCCACTGTCTCCTTGGCTCATGAGTTCTCCCTCTCGGAAAACTCCTCTCCTCGCAACGAAGACAACATTGTCCTTCGGTCTATAGAAGAGATATCCAAAGGATGTCTGCGGGTAGCCGATGAAAATACATCGCTCACTTCGAGGTTCAAGCTTGTCGTGAGTATCTCGTCTTACGAAAGCCTCGCAACCCCAAACCTTGATATGTGCCAACGAGGGAGCTTTCCCTATCCACATCTCGTGAGGTGTTTTGGCAACCTTCTTAGTAGGGACTCGGTTAAGGATATGGGCGGCAGTCTCTAAGGCATACCCCCAAAAAGAGATAGGTAGTGAAGCACGACTCATCATAGAGCGAACCATATCCAATAAGGTTCGATTACGCCTTTCTGCCACACCATTCAACTGCGGTGTCCTAGGAGGCGTCAATTGTGAAACTATTCCACACTCCTTGAGATAATCGTGGAATTCAAGACTTAGGTACTCTCCTCCTCGATCGGATCGAAGCATCTTGATTTTCCTGCCCAATTGATTCTCCACTTCATTCTTGAACTCTTTGAACTTTTCAAAGGTGTCTGACTTTTGCTTGATTAAGTAGATATACCCATATCTACTATAGTCATCGGTAAAAGTCACATAGAAGCGGTTCCCATCCTTCGTGGTTGATCTAAACGGTCCACATACATCGGTATGTATTAGGTCCAATAGACCCTCGCCCCTTTCACATGTACTTGTGAAGGGTGACTTAGTCATCTTCCCAAGCAAACAAGACTCGCATGTGTCATCTTCCCTAAGGTCGAATGACTCCAACACTCCATCCTTTTGGAGTTGGGCTATGCGTTTCTTGTTGACATGTCCAAGACGACAATGCCACAAGGATGCTTTATCCATACTAGTGGAAGAATCAATATTCAAAACATCATTTCCTAAGTTATCAACAATCATAATGGTTTCATATATTCCATTACATGGTATAGCTTCAAAGTAAAAGACACCATTTAGATAAGCCAAAATAGAACCATTCTCATTATTAAAAGAAAATCTAAATCCTTGTCTATATAAACCATGAAATGAAATGATGTTTCTAGCCATTTCTAGCGAATAGCAACAATTGTTCAAATCTAAAACCAAACTATTCCTAAGCACTAAAGAATACACTCCAATCTTGGTCACAGGCGACGATCTTCTGTTCCCCATGATTAGATTGATCCTTCCTTGCTCCACATCCCTACTTCTTCTTAGTCCCTGCACATTAGAACAAATGTGATAACCACAACCGGTATCAAGAACCCAAGAAATAGCATGATTAGAATCGTTAGATTTGATTGTGTATATACCTGCGAAAGATGGCTTGATCTTTCCTTCTTTGATTGCTTGCAGGTAATCTGGGCAGCTTCTCTTCCAATGTCCTATCTTGTGGCAGTGGTGGCACTCTGCCTCCTTCGGGTTAGGACAGGGCTTAGCAGGATCAACTTTGGTCCCACTAGAAGAGGCACCATCTCGGGCTTTCACCTTGCGATAGTTCTTCGATGAAGCTTTCCTCTTCTTTCCCTTTCCTTGACCAATAGCCAAGACAGGAGCAGCGGACGGATTGGGAGTAGGTGCAACAGACTTGTCCTTGAAGTTGCTCTCAGCGACCCTCAAGAGACCTTGGAGTTTGCTTAGGGTGACCTCTTCTCTGTTCATGTGGTAGGTCATCCTAAATTGGTTGTACATCGGAGGCAAAGAGTGAAGCACCATGTCGATCGCCAAGTCCTCACCGAAGTCAACATTTAACTTGCGAAGGCGGTCGACATACCTTTGCATCTTTTGCAGGTGCACGGTAAGAGATTCTCCATGACCCATCTTAGCGGAAATCATGTTGGTGAAAATATCATAACACTCTTGTCTCGCGTTTTGGTGGTATCTCTCCAATAAGTCTTGGTGCATCTTGTACGGGTACATGTCCTCGTAGGACTTTTGGAATTCGGAGTTCATGGTGGCGATCATGATGCAATGTACCTTCGTTGCATCTCGCTCATGAGTTTCAAAAGCGGTGATTTCGGCGGGAGTAGCAACTTCGGGGTTGATTTTCTCGAGCTTCTCATCGAGGACATACTCCTTATCCTCATAGCGAGCAATGGTGCGAATGTATCTTATCCATTCGCTAAAGTTCGTTCCATCGAAGGTGACCTTTTGGCAAAGGCTCATCAACGTGAAAGAACTAGTAGCAGCGTTGTTTGCGTTCGACATCTACAATTAGAAAAGGACAAAGATAGATTAGAATAAGAATCCCTAATTATCACCCAATAAGAAAAATTAGGGCTAGGATCCAACAATAACATTTACATACTAGAAAAGGGATGTCGTAATCTAACATGCAAATAAATTGAAGGTAAGTGAATGACGATTCACTAATTCTCCATCACAAAACTTAAACTATTAGTCCTAAGTGTTTTGAGAATTCCTAGGTTCGGATGAGATTAATTGAAACTATTCAATGGCATGTTTAAATCTCGATATGCCCCTCTCGTTTGTGACTGGGATGCCGAGGATCACAAAGCGGGTGTGAATTACCATGCAAATTCACATGGTGCCTTCATTGTAACGATCACCTATTCGATGTGCCGGTAAACCACACACGCTCCATCGAACTATGATAAACAATGAATCACCCTTTGCCACCTTCGCTTAGAACCAATTAGTGTGCCGGTAAACCACACACGCTCCACTAACTTCTTAGCAAGGTGCAAAGTGTAATTTCATGGGATTGCATCAATTCACTTTTCCTAAAGTTACTAGGATTGGGAAATTTTTTAAAATATGTGTAGTTACTTTATATTTCTTATTATACTTTTAATGAGAGGATGAGGTTGCCCTATCCTACCCGTTCGGCTAACGACCCTCCACCAATCAAGCAAGCGGTGGGTGTGAGTGTACACCCATTAAGCGTCATTTTATAGGCCGCAACCTTATACCCACCTTATAGATCGGCTTCGTGAATAAGGCCTACTAACGGTAAGACTAACATTTAGTTATATATATATATATATATATATATATATATATATATATATATATATTATTCTAGTAATATCATATTAGTATAGGGTTGTATTTTAAAACTTTTAAAATCTAGGGTTTGAAATTTAAGTTGTCTAAATTAAAACTTTTAATCACAAATTATAAATTTCAAAACTTGTGGGGTAAGTTTTAAACATTTAAGACATGGAGGATCAAATAACAAATAATTCCAATTAACAATTAATATCCTAATTATCTATATTTGATTTTATTCAAGATTTCTTTGAAAGATAATTACCAAAATAATTAAAATAATTAATTAATTATCATATAAGGAAATCAAATATTTTATTAGTTGATAAATACCTTTAACTAGATCAAGATAATAGTCATATATATCAAAAAATCGGATTTAGATTGATCTATTATGATTAAGGTAAGTTTTCATAAGATAATTATGAAAAAATCCCGAATCTGGCCATTCCTAACGCCTGGACTCACCGAGTCCACCTTGGGACTCGCCGAGTCAGTGACTCAGAAACCTAAAAATCGAATTTTGCAGGTTTGTTTCAGTTAATCAAGCAACAATTTAAAGAAAACCAAGCTAGGCTCTGATACCACTGATGGGTTTTAGCCATAAGAACTTTCCTATGTGCGCATGCAAAACCCTAATGCTCGGATCTAGGCTTTCTAATAAACATGCTTTGAATCCAAGACTTCTAATGACTAATTAGGTTAAATAACAACATTGAAACAGATCTAGAATCATACCTTTGAGTTCCTTGTTGATCTTGAGGTCTTGGAGCTTCTAGAGTCACAAATGTCACTCCTCTAATGGCTTACAAACACCAATAGCAAGAAGAATGATTTAGGAGAGAGGAGAGGGGAGGAATTCGGCCAGGGTTCTCTTACTTTAGGAGAGGTGTCGAATTCCCTATGCCATGGGGTCTATTTATACTTGTAGACTCCTTAAGGGTTACAACTTAAACCCTAATTGGATAACTTAGACTTTAAGTTAATCCATATCCTTTCCTTGATAACCCTTTGGACGATTTTGGCTTATCCTAGCCCTAGAAATCGTCCAATCCTATATCAATAAGGATTTACAGTCTAAAGCTTAACTATCAAACAATTGACAGTTTATACCCCTTTATTTAATTAATCTCTTTAAGTCACCAAATTAATTCTAATTAATTCTATGACTTATATTAATCAAATAACAAATATATTATTCATTATCTTATTCTCATAATATATTAATAATATTTACTCTCTCGTAATAAATCATCCTATCAAGTTGCTATGGTGAAGGCAACCCAAAAGGACCATGCACAACCGGGTCAAATACTTGCCTAATATAGTTGCAGCCTTAGACACTATTCCAACATAAGGTTCATGTCATGTAAAGAATTACCACCCAAAGATAGTATCAAATTAAGAGGTTTTTGTGTATGTCTGTATACACAAATTATCATAACATAAAAATGGACATGATTACATGTGTGGTCCCCTAACGTTTAAGGTTGATTGCACTGTTTATCCAACTATGAACTTTGTTGCAACATTGGCACTTATTTCAAACTATATTTGGTAGGATAGTCCCTTGTCTTAACGTCGTTACTTAGCTTATTTACATCTTTTTCCCAACGTATTTTCCCTTATTTCTTAGGCTACTTTTTTTTTCTTGGGCTACTTAAAGGACCAAAAGTCTAATAAAACCATATTAATATCATCCAATTGCTAACTTAAATATTATCTAAATGTAATCTATATGGTAACATAACTATAATCTAAATGGTAATTAAGGATAATGTATTCTAAAGCTAATAAATAGAAGCAAGATATCTCTAATTTGTATACATAAATAATGATCATAGCAACATCAAACAAATGATGAAACTACAAGCTTCAATAATAAAGGTTGGATGCATATATATTATTCAAAGTAAATCTAAAATTGATTAACTTTTATAGAAACTTAAAAGCTCATTACATTTAATCATTATCCATTCATTACAATAAGCACATAATCATCCATGACATACATCCAACTCATCTCAACTCTAACATCCGCGTGCCAAAATTCAATTGTGAAAATATAATTACTAATCACTACAACCATCGACAACTATCCTAGTTAACCAATATCATCCTTACAAACAATCTCCAACATAAATAAATCAGCTAGCCGTCATCTCAAAATCCTCACAACAACCTTTACCATCAACAACAAGCTTCTATGTTCTATGTTTCCCTACTCCATATTTCCATGTTCCTGGTCATCTAATGCATGCCTTTTTCCACACTACCATTCTCTTTTAGAGTTGGAATTCTCAAAGTCTTGATCAAAATGTCCTCCTTCATACAAAACAATTGTTTGGGATTTGTCAAACCTCTTCAACAACATGTCATCCTTCATACATCACATTGATTAAGGAGATGCCAACTTCATCATTAAATGTACTCCATCTTCATCCGTTGGGGCATCATTGAGGTATTATTCATATTCCACTACTAGGAAATGTCTTGTTTAATGTATGTTTGGTGCAACAAACTAAGACATTGTTAGACTCTGTTATTAAATGACAGTTAGTTAATTAGTTAAAGGGTATTGTTGTAATTTCATATAAAGGTTGTTAGTTCTGTTTGATAGAAACAGTTATTTATGTATCAATGTAAATAGATCAGTTAGATCAATGAAATGAAACAGACTCGAATATCATCTTCTCTTTCATCTTCTTTCTTTCAAAGCTTCTTTAATGGTGAAAGATAACATGGTATCAGACTGAATTCGATCTTCAATTTTTCTGTTATTTCCTTTTAATGGCGGATTCTTCTTTCAATTCCAACATAATCGATGCATCTAGTCCTTTTTTCATCGGATCTTCAGATAATCCGAGCTTTGTTCTTGTCTCCAATGTCTTCAATGGCTTAGGGTTCAATTCCTGGAAGAGATCCATGACCATTGCACTTTCTGCCAAAAATAAACTTAGATTTGTGGATGGTACTCTTGTTCAACCAAGTTCCACTTCTCCTAATCATGCTTCTTGGCATCGTGCAAACTCCATGGTCATCAGCTGGATTTTAAATTCCGTTTCAAATAACATAGCAGATAGTGTTCTTTTCTTCTTTACTGCATCTGAAATATGGAACGAATTACATCAACGATATGAGCAATCTGATGGTGCTGTCATTTATCAGATGCAACAACAGCTATACTCATTGTCACAAGGTGCTGATGATTTTACTTTGTATTTCACTAAATTCACAAAAATTTGGGATGAAATTCGCATGATTCAATCAATTCCTAATTGCACTTATGGAGCTGCTACCACTATCACCAAGTTCTTTGAATATCAACGACTTATTCAACTTCTTATGGGCTTAAAAGAGTCTTATAATATCATCAGGGGCCAGATATTAATGATGAAACCGTTGCCTACTGTTTCAACAGCTTACTTCATGATTGTTCAAGAAGAACGACGAAGAGGAATTAACCTTCCTTCATCCATTACCATTGATTCTCTTGCTATGCAGCTTTCATCTGATTCATCCAATATGTCAAAGAAATTAACTTGTAATCACTGCAAAAAGCCAGGTCACACCAAAGCTCAATGTTACAGGCTTATTGGCTTTCCTGCAAATTTCAAGTTTACTAAAACTAAGAAGGAAGAGCCAAAATCTATTGTTCAGAATGTGGTTTCTACTTCATCTCCAATGATATCTCAGGATCAATATCAACAGTTGCTTCAACTCCTTCAAAACAATTCTGTTACATCTCCATCATCCATAATTCATTCTGGTTCTTCTCTTACTGATGGAGCTATGCAACCTGAAGGTACAACTTTTGATTTTAAACATTTTGCTGCCAATGTTTACAAATCATCAGATTTATTACAACCACATTTATCTTGGATAATAGATTTTGGAGCAATTGATCACATCTGTTCCAATAAATCTCTTTTCTCATCTTTGCCTAAACTTTCACAGACTCAATTCATTGGTCTTCCTAATGGCAATGATACAACTATTTCTTTTGTGGGTAATGTGCCATTACATGAGTCTCTTGTTCTTCAAAATGTTTTATATGTTCCCTCTTTCAAATATAATCTTGTTTCTATTCCCAAGATTACTTCTCAATATCAAACTTTTGCCATCTTTACTGATAATCATTGTCTGCTGCAGGACCCTTCAGTAAAGAATAAAGTTGCTCTTGGATCTTTTGGCAAAAGAAACAATGATCTATATGTTTTTCATCATCATGTAATACAAAAGACTCTTTCATTTTGTTTTTCTGTATTACCTTCTATGAATAATTCTTCTTTCAATGTAATGAATTGTTCATCTTCTAATATGAAATGGCATAGAAGATTTGGTCATCTTCCAATTAACACGTTAAAATTACTCTCTCTTGTTAATACATCTGATACTTCATTGATTGAGTCTTGTGACAATTGTTTCAAATCTAAACAACACAGACACACTTTTCCTAAAAGAATTTCTGTTACTAATAATGCTTTTGATCTTATTCAGTCGACATTTGGGGACCTTATAAACATTTATCTCATGATGGTTTCAAGTACTTTCTTACCATTGTTGATGATCATAGTTGACATACATGGGTTCATATGCTTTCACATAAGAGTTATACTCTTACTTTGATCAAAAATTTTGTTAGTTATGCTCAAAATCAGTTTCACAGAAATGTCAAAATCAGTTTCACAGAAATGTCAAAATCATTAGAACTGATAATGCTTTTGAGCTTGGATCAAGTCATGAAGGAATTACATATTTTCAATCCATGGGCATACTTCATCAAAAGTCAACTCCTCATACCCCTCAACAAAATGGCCTTGTTGAAAGAAAACATAGGCACATTTTAGAAGTTGCAAGATCTTTAAATTTTCAATCTGGTTTGGGTATTGTTTTTTGGAATGAATGTATCAAGACTACTGTTCATCTTATTAATAGAATTCCCACAAAAGTTCTTCACAATGCCACTCCTTATGAAGTCCTAATGGGAAAGAAACCAGATTTGTCACATTTGCGAGTGTTTGGATGTTTGTGCTTTGTTGCTACATCACCTATTGGACGTGATAAATTCATGTCTAGATCTCATCCTTGTGTTCTTATTGGCTACCCTACTGGTCAAAAAGCTTATAAAGTCTTGAATCTAGTTAATAAGCACATTCTTGTTTCAAGAGATGTTATTTTCTTTGAGGATTTATTTCCTCTTCATTCCATGATTAAACCTCCTTTACATTCATCATTTTCTCATATTCTAACTAATTCAATCGATATTCTTGAAAATTCCAATTATACCTCTGACTCTGCTTTTAAACATCCACATACCCATGATCCCATTCATCATCATATTCCCACTCATGATCCCATTTCTCATCCTATTCCCACTCGCAGGTCTACTAGAATACATCAACCACCAATAAGACTTCAAGATTACATATGTAATCATGTTGGTTCTGATCATCTCTGTTGTCATACTCTCACTAATATGTGCATACCAGATGCAACTTTTACTTCATCAATAATAAATACCCTCAATCGTTCTTTTGCTTTTCATTCAACATTACATGTTCCTGAACCATCATTTTATCATCAAGCTAAAGGGAATAAAGATTGGGAAGTAGCAATGCAAAAGGAACTTCAAGCTCTTGTTTCAAACAACACATGGGATATTGTTAAACTTCCTAAAGGTAAGAAACCCATTTCATGTAGATGGGTTTACAAAGTCAAATACAAAGCAGATGGTTCAATTGAAAGGCATAAGTCCCGTTTAGTTGCCAATGGTTTCACTCAACAGGAAGGAATAGATTATCATGATACTTTCTCTCCAGTAGTCAAGTTCAATACTGTAAGATGTATAGTATCATTGGCTGTAAAGAAAGGGTGGACAATTCAACAATTAGATGTTAATAATGCCTTCCTTCATGATGATTTACATGAAGAAGTATACATGAAAATTCCTCCTGGTTTTCAAGTTGACACTCCTCATCTTGTTTGCAGACTTAAAAAGTCGTTGTATGGCTTAAAACAAGCATCCAGGCAATGGTATTCTAAACTTTCTGATGCTCTCAAAGTTCAAGGCTATACACATTCTCATAATGACTATTCTCTTTTTCTAAAGAAAACCAAAGATTCCATAGTGATTGTTGTTGTGTATGTTGATGACATACTTGTTACTGGTGATAATCTTGAAGAAATCACAAAGTTAAAAACTTTTCTTGATGATATGTTCAAAATCAAGGATTTGGCATAAATAAATTTCTTTCTTGGTCTTGAATTCACAAAAGTTACAAATGGGATGATTGTACATCAAAGCAAGTTCATTCGAGAATTGTTAGCTTCATACTCAATCGAAGAAGACACTCCTGTTTCCTCTCCATTACCACATAAAGTTCATCTTCTTCCCAAAATGTCTAATCCTCTCAAAAATCCTACTGAGTACAGACAATTAATTGGAAAATTGAATTTTCTTCTTCATACAAGACCTGACTTAGCTTACTCAGTTCAATATTTGAGTCAATTCAATCAACAGCCATCTCAAGATCATTTTGATGTTGCTATGCATACTTTACACTATCTCAAAGGAACACTTCATCAAGGTTTATTCTTCAATAACACTCAAAATTATAAATTGGAGGCATATTGTGATTCAGATTGGGCAGCTTGTCCTATAACCAGGAGATCTGTTAGTGGTTTCTTCATTATGTTTGGTGATGCACCTATTTCTTGGAAATCCAAGAAACAAATCACTGTTTCATTATCTTCTGCTGAAGCAGAATATAGGTTTATGAGAAGAGTCTGTTCTGAATTAGCTTAGTTGAGTCGATTATTTCATGAACTTGATGTGTTTCACATTAATCCAATTCCATTAAAATGTGACAACCAAGCAGCTATTTACATAGCCACCAATCTAGTCTTTCATGAGAGGACCAAACATATCGAGATCGACTGCCACTTTGTTAGAGAAAAGCTGAAAGAAGGGTTAATTTCGTTGTCCCATGTTAACTATGATGCTTAATTAGCAGATGTTCTAACTAAGTCATTAAATGGAGTTCTTCATCAAAAACCTATTTCCAAGCTGCATTTACAGTCTACAGCTTGCCGGGGGGGGGGGGGGTGTTAGACTCTGTTATTAAATGACAGTTAGTTAGTTAGTTAAAGGGTATTGTTGTAATTTCATATAAAGGTTGTTAGTTCTGTTTGATAGAAACAGTTATTTATGTATCAATGTAAATAGATCAGTTAGATCAATGAAATGAAACAGACTCGAATATCATCTTCTCTTTCATCTTCTTTCTCTCAAAGCTTCTTTAATGGTGAAAGATAACATTAAGATGATGCATTCATCATCTCTAGGGCCATTAGGCCATTGCCTAAATCAACGAGGGACATCAAGAAATAGTGATAAACAGAGATAACTTCATCATACTTGAGTCCCCTATAAATGAAACAACGGTGGGAGAAATGTAGAGACACATTGGCAAAAAGAGGAAAATACCAATTTACTTGAGGGTTCTTGACGAAAGCAAAGTAACTGGTGTTAGGGCAAGGGACTAACCTTGCTAATATAGTTTGAAATATGGACCAATGTTGCAACAAAGTTCATAGTTGGACGAACACCGCAACAAACTTTAGGGAGCAAATATGTAATTTTGTCTAGAAAAAACTAAGATATAGTAGCGATAAACTACTAAATTTTTTATTTAAATAAATATATAATTGATTTATAATTCATCTCAGAATTATTCATATGGACCATCCTCCCGACATGGTAGCCTTATTCTTAAAGTTATTGCCCACGATATTACCAGGAAGCTCACCTTCAATAAATTGGTTGTGACGTCCACGAAAATGTCGCTTTCTATCAGTTTCATGATCACATTATATGAATTTCTACTTAGTTTCCTTTCTTTAAATTTCCTACAAAAGCTAACGGATCCTTATGTTTACTTTCATCATCCATCGACTTCTACTAACAACTTAGAATAAGAAACTAACACAATGATCTTTATGTATCTATTCATATCTCTCATGTTTATGGAATGGTTTATCTTATTACATGACTTGTATTCGCTGTTTGCCCACCCTCTTTTTCAGTTTATCTTTGCTACACCGGCCACCCCTTGCATGGCGGCTCAACCACGTGAAGAAGCCCGTGCCACTGAGCCATGCCATGTGGAGAATGGCCCAGGTAAGAAGAAGGAGTTGGGAGTGAACCCTAAGGTTATGATGGAAAGATTAGGAACGTTTTGGGATCCTGATGATCAAAGGGAAAGTCTTGAGTTAGAAGAGATGGTGAATCTGTTCGTTGGTGATGAACGTGAGCCAAGCTTTGATGAAGTAAAAGAGGCGTTTGGTGTGTATGATAAGAACAACGATGGGTATATAGATGCAAAAGAGCTTCAGAATGTGCTTTCTAATATGGGGTTTTTACACGTATCTGAAAGTGATTGTGAACGGATGATCACTGGATATGATGTTGATAAAGATGGTAAGATTAGCTTTCGGGAATTTTTGAAAGTCGTGGAAGATGGCTTTTGTTAGTCTTGAAATAGCGTATCACTCCGTCACTTGGTATCATTTCTATACCTTTTTTTGAAATAAGTATTTGGTTGTAGTGTGGTTCGTATGTTATGTACATATATCGGCTTTCTATTATTTTTGCGCAATTTGTGTTCAATAGAATTAGATCATCACTAAAGACATTGACTTTCTAATGGCGTTTTCATTACAACTGATCCTTCTAGAACATACATGCTGGTTTAATATCTAAAAGATTGTTTATGTGACTCATTGTATTAAGAGGACCATCTTGGCTTCATAGCAAAATTTTCTCAAAATAGGGTGACATAGCTAGCCAAGTTCATGTTGTTTAAGCACCAATGTTATATCCGATGCTAAATATATTATATAACCATTGGCATTTCACAGCATTAATTAATAAACATTTTTGCAAAAAGTGTAGCTTAAACTAGTTTTTTTTTTTTTTTTGTAAAGAATCAATATCAAATGGATTTCCCATAATATTCTAGATCAATTAGTTTCATTTGCAGTATAGAGATTTTAAGATTTATTGAATATTAATTATATACAGTTTAAAAAAATACTCGTATTTTTACTACGTCATCATGTCGATGATTCCTTTAGAAATTAGAATGATGCTTGAAATGGTAAAGATGCCACTTCACATCCACGACCATGGCCGACTCAAAATAATTAACATAAATAGGCGACATGGAAACAACGATGAACTTTGGTGAGGATAGCATGCCTTTTCTTTTAAACTTTTTATTTGAATAAATTTATAACTCAACATCAAATTTTATTTAAAATATTACAATTAATTTTTTATTACTTACTAGCAGAAAGTACATAGTATCTAACTGTCTATATGACAAAAGCAAATAAATTTTGTTTAAACTAAATATTCTAATAAATATTAAATTGATAACTATATTTTTAAGTTATTTCATAACAAATCAAATATAGTTTTGAATTTCAATAAATAAAAGCATAGTTAACAGTGAACATTCTAGATTTTGTTTAATATTAAGGATATAAATGAACCAAGCAGACAAAAAAACGATTTGTTCATGTTTGTTTAAACAAGCAAAAATACTAACAAAGATGAACAAATAAATAAACTTTTCTTCATCATAATTGTTTATTTGACATATTATTTTGTTCATGTTTATTCATTTATGGTTTTAAAATGCTAAACAAATAAAATACAACAACGTACAGGGAATTCTCATTAGAATGAACATAAACAAAACATAGATAGACATAAATAAACATAAATAAATATAAATAAACAAAAACAAACATAAATGAATAGAAATATTCAAAATCTGATCATCAAAATTTCTAATATGTTGATGTATTTAGTGGTGTCACTTGTGATATTTTTACTAAAAGTAATAAAAGCGAGAATAGTTCTGTCGAATGAGTGATATACCTTGAAAGTGAAGAAAAGCTAGAATCCTACTCTCTCTCTCTCTCTCTCTCTCTCTCTCTCTCTCTCTCTCTCTCTCTCTCTCTCTCTCTCTCTCTCTCTCTCTCTCTCTCTCTCTCTCTCTCTCTCTCTCTCTCTCTCTCTCTCTCTCTCTCTCTCTCTCTCTCTCTCTCTCTCTCTCTCTCTCCATTGACCGTTAAAAAATCATTTTATTTAACCTTTTACCAATATAAATACTATCTCCACATCTTAAAACACAAAAAAAGGACCCTTTAGCGACGAAAAAAACATCGCAATTGATGCCACGTGTCGTCGCTATACCTTTAGCGATGACATGTCGTCGCTATTATATCGTAGCTAACACTCATTTTTTGTCGCAAATAACGTCGTCTCTAATACTTGTCGTCGCTAAATGAGTATTGTCGTCGCTATTGCCGTCGTTTCTATTATCCTTCCGGCCACCGGTCAGAATTTTCCCGGCTACTCTTCCCGGAATCAGTTGTCATCACAATTAGTCATTGTCATCCATAAAGGTGTTGCTGTTAATGGTTTTTTTTTTTTAACAATTTATTTATGTTATTAGTCTGTATATATTATAAAATGCAACTTAAATAAAAGTACATACCTGTAACACCGTAAAAATTAAAACAATTTTTCACAATTTCAAAACACATTTTCCATGCACATTTATTAATAAAATCTCATTGTATCATATCTTTGTTCCACAAACATTTCCCAGGATCGAAATACATAAAATCTCATGTGTGTGTACGAATCATGTCAGCACATTCCCGCGATCATCACTGGTACCTGAAACACATAACACATAACACATAACACTGTAAGCATAAAGCTTAATGAGTTCCCCAAAATACCACTCTAACACATATTAGCCACTCAAGGCTATAGCTCTGCTGACCCTCTGGTCAGTGTGTCTCAGTGGGACCCTCCAGTCCCAACTCTCTATGGGCTCTCTAGCCCTAACTCTATGGACCCACTGGTCCTATCTATGGAAACTCTGAATCATGCATATTACATATCACAATAATACACATAAATAACATACACATACACTGGCACATAACTCAGCAGTATACTAGCACATAACTCTGTTACTACTCTAGGTAAGTATAGTGAGAAGACTCACCTCGGATGTCTCGGTAAATCTCCGACTCGGTGGAAATATGGTCTAGCCTTCGCCTAATCACAGAAAGTAAAATACTCTCATAAATATAACTCTCGAGACTAGACTCAGCCCTCTCTTGACACAAAGACCCCATTGTTGACCAAGCCCTCAAAGTCAACAAAGTCAATGGTCAGACTTTGACCTGACTCGTCGAGTGCACTTGGGTGACTCGGCGAGTCTACGCGTGTCCACTATCCCTCTAGTATCGCATGACACGTCGATTCTTTCCCCTGCTCGATGGGTTACACCTGGCATGAATCGCGGGGCCACCCCGACTCAACTCGCCGAGTCCCAATATGAACTCGGCGAGTTCCACCTTGAACTCCAGTCCTCTAATTCCCTCTGACTCACTAAGTCATTCCCCCAACTCGGCAAGAACTTACTGAGTGAACTATGGGGAAACCCTATACCCTACTCGCCGAGTCTGCTCTTGGTACTCGGCGAGTTCATGCCATGCTCGAGGTCAAATGACCTCCTGAGGTCAGATCCGTTCCTCTAACTCATAGATCTGGCCTCCTTAAGCAATACAAACACATAAAGTTTGGATCTTGATGCCCATGCAAAGACCCAATGGCTCTATTTGAATAAATGGCCTCAATATGCCACCCTAAGCTCATATTACCCAATGACACCCCATAAAGTTCAAGGGGCTTAGGTCTTTGGACGCTCTTTGGATCCAGATCCGCAGCCTCAACACAAGAAGGGACCAATTGCATTAACAATCACACTCTAAATGGGCTAGAAACCCTAACTCTCAAGGATTAACACCCAAAACTGAAGAAGGATCGAATATATACCTCATTATGAAGTTTTTAGGCTCTGAAATCCACATAATAGCGCCTTCTTCAGCTTCCTCTTGCCTTGGTCAACTTCTTCTTGCAAAAACACCCACACAAGGATCAAAAATGACCTCTCCTCCCTCACAAACGCTCTAGATCGCTTAGGGTTTCACTCAGGGGTCTGGTAGCCGCAATTGGTGGCTATAAGCCCTTTAAATAGGCCTCAAACCCCGGAGATTAGGGTTTCATTAAACAGCGTGGACTCGCCGAATCCGGTCATTAACCCGGATGGAAAATCGCGACACTACTCGGCGAGTTTAAGCGTCAACTCGCCGAGTCCCTCCCAAAATCTCCAGAAATAAATGAATAATTAATGTACCTGGAAATCTGGATGTTACAATTCTCCCCCACTAGAATCAGACTTCGCCCTCGAAGTCTCTTTCCATAAATAACTCTGTATACTATTCGCGCATCTCCAACTCCGGCTCCCAGGTCATCTCTAAACCCTTTCGATGTTGCCACTGGACCTGAACCAATGGCACCTCCTTGTTTCTCAAAGTCTTGATCCTTCTATCCCGAATCGCGATCGGCCTCTCAACATAGTTCAAGCTCGCATCCACCTGAATGTCCTCTAATAGAACCACTGCCGACTCATCAACGATGCACTTCCTCAGCTGAGACACGTGGAAGGTATCGTGAATCTGACTCAACTCCGTCGGTAGCTCCAAACAGTATGTTACCCTGCCCACCCTGGCGGTCACCCTGAAAGGACCAATATACCGAGGCCCCAACTTGCCTCTCTTCCTGAATCGGATCACTCTTTTCCAAGGAGATACCTTCAGGAGTACAAAGTCACCAACTTGGAACTCGAGCTCCGAGCGACGCCTGTCTGCGTAGCTTTTTTGACGACTCTTAGCCGTCAGTAACCTCTGCCGGACCTGCTGAATCTGCTCAGTCGTCTGAAGTACTATCTCTATACTACCCATCACACGCTGACCGACCTCACCCTAGCAAATGGGAGTCCGGCACCTCCTCCCATACAACAACTCAAAGGGTGGCATATCGATGCTCGAATGATGGCTGTTGTTATAGGAAAACTCAGCCAAAGGCAAAAATGTGTCCCAACTCCCTCTGAAGTCCAGTACACATGCCCGAAGCATGTCCTCGAGTGTTTGAATCGTCCGCTCGCTCTGCCTGTCGGTCTGTGGGTGGTATGCGGTGCTAAAATGCAGCCTCGTACCCAACTCCTCCTTAAACTTCTTCTAGAACCTGGAAGTGAAACGCACATCTTGATCTGAGACAATCGAGATCGGCACTCCATGCCGTGATACCACCTCTTTCACGTACAACTCTACCAACCTCTCATCGGAAGAGCTTTCGCTGATAGCAAGGAAATGAGTACTCTTCGTCAACCTGTTCACAATCACCCAAATTGCATCGATGCCCCTAGCAGTCCTCGGCAATTTGGTGATAAAATCCATGGTAATATGTTCCCACTTCCACTCGGGAACCTCCAACGGCTGCAACTTACCATGCGGTCTCTGGTGCTTGGCCTTAACCCTGCGACAGGTCAAACACCTCTCAAAGTACCATGCAACATCCCTCTTCATACAGGGCCACCAATACTCTTTCTTCAGGTCCAAATACATCTTAGTGGCCCCGGGATGGATCGAAAACTTCGATCTATGCGCCTCCTCCATCAAGATGGTATGCGTTCCGCCCACGAACGGCACCCAAATCCGACCCTGAAAGGTCATGAGCCCTCGGCTATCGGTGAAGAATTCCGATACCTGCCCGATAACCCGCTCCCTCTTACGCTTCTCTGGTCTTAAGGCCTCAGCCTGGGCCCCTCGAATGGCGTCAAATACTGGGTCATCACTGTCAGCCTCATACAAACATCTCGTATCGGGGCACCCTCCGCCCTACGACTCAGGGCATCGGCTACAACGTTAGCCTTGCCCGGGTGGTACAAGATCTCACAATCATAATCCTTCACCACATCCAACCATCTCCTCTGTTGCATGTTTAGGTTGGGCTGATCCTTTAAATACTTCAGGCTCTTGTGGTCCGTGTATATGGTACACCGAACCCCATACAAATAGTGACGCCAGATCTTGAGGGAGAACACCACTGCCCCCAAGTCCAGATCGTGGGTGGGATACCTCATCTCATGAGGCTTCGGCTGCCTTGATGCGTATGTTATCACATGCCCTCTCTGCATCAGCACTGCTCCCATTCCTGATATCGACGCGTCACAATACACCACAAAATCCTCCATCCCCTCCGGAAGGGCTAACACCGGGGCTTCGCACAGTCTCTAGCGAAGTGTCTCGAAGGAGGCCTGTTGCTCTGGGCCCCATGAAAAAGCAACACCCTTCCGGGTCAACTTGGTGAGTGGCACAACGATCTTGGAGAAATCCCTGATAAATCTCTGGTAGTAGCCTTCCAATCCTAAGAAACTCCTAATCTCGGTGGGGGATCTCGGCACCTCCCAACTCATCGCTGCCTCATTCTTGGCCGGATCGACCAATATCCCATTCTAGTTAACGAGGTGCCCAAGGAATTGGACCTCTCGTAACTAGAAATCACACTTGGAGAATTTGGCGTAAAGCCTCTCCGATCTCAAAACTCCAAGGATCTCCCTCAAATGCTCCTCATGCTGCTCTCTGGATTTCGAATACACCAATATATCATCGATAAACACGATCACCGAGCGGTCCAACATCGGCCTGCACACTCTGTTCATGAGATCCATGAATGCCGTCGGTGCATTGGTGAGCCCGAAAGGAATCACCACGAACTCGTAATGTTCGTAACGAGTCCTGAATGCTGTCTTCTGGATATCCTCATCTCGCACTCTCATCTGGTGATATCCAGACCTCAAGTCAATCTTGGAGAACCAAGATGCTCCCTGCAACTGATCAAACAAATCATCGATCCCTGGCAACGGGTAACGATTCTTGACCGTCAACTTGTTCAACTCCGAGTAATCAATGCACATCTGGTGTGAGCCATCCTTTTTCTTGACAAAGAGGATAGGCGCTCCCCACGGCGAACTGCTCGGCCGAATAAACCCCTTCCCCAGCAGCTCCTGAAACTGCGAGGATAACTCCTGCATCTCTGGAGGTGCAAGGCGATAGGGCGCCTTGGCGATAGGTGCCGCCCCCATAACCAAATCGATACGAAACTCTACGTGCCTCTTAGGAGGCACGCCCGACAACTCCTTCGGGAAAACGTCCGGGAACTCACGCACTATCGGAACCTCATCAATTGTTGTCGGCCTCCCTGAATCAACCCTCATATCCAACACATATGCCACAAACCCACTACAGCCTTGCTGTAGACTCTGTCTCGCTCTAGCGGCCAAACTAAATGCTGACCCAGATCGTGTACCCTCTTCGTACACCGTAAGAGCTCCCCCACTGGGGTCTCGTATGGTCACCAGTTGTCTCTCGTAGTCGATAACCGCTCCAAATTTGCTAAACCAGTCCATGCCCACAATGACACAGACATCTCCCATCGCAATAGGAACTAAATTAATCGGAAACTCAACGCCGAAAATCTCAAGTACACACCCTCGGATCACCTCGGTGCCATACACTACCCTCTCATCAGCTATGGAAACTCTCAGAGGTCGACTCAACGCCTCTCGACTAATACTGATGTGTTGACTGAAAGCCAAAGATACAAAATACCGACTCGCACCCGAGTCAAATAACACCAAAGCAGGTACATAACTCACAAGAAAAGTACCTACGCATAACATAATATAAACACAATATCTCAAACATCAAAATAAATACATGAAATAATACATACCAGCCACGACATCGGGTGCTGCGCGAACCTCCTCCGCGGTCAACTGAAAGGCTCTTCCTTGTGCCTTCGGTGCCTCGGCCTTCACTGGCCGGCTCTCAGTAGCTCTGATAGAAGCAGGGGCAGATCCCTGAGATGCTCCCTGAGCTGTCCCTCGTAACTGTGGACACTCTGCCTTCCAGTGTCCGGTCTGGTTGTAGTGAAAGCATACTGCAAACCCCTTGGGGCAATCCTTGGCCATATGCCCCTCCTTTCCACATTTGTAGCAAGACCCCACTCTGCACACCCCATCATGGCTCTTGCCGTACTTTCCACAAGTGTGGCCCTTCTGAATCCCAGATCTCGAATCAGCGGGCTTGGCCGCCGGCTGAGACTGCGCCGGTCGCCGATCCCTCCCCTGAGACTCAGCCTCCTCCCTAGCCTAGGTCTCCAGCTCTATTTCCCTCTTCCGGACATTTGCCTGAAGCTCAACAAATGTCCGGTACGTCGAGTTCGCCACGAACTCCCGTATATCCCTCCTCAAAATGCTCAGATATCGGCTCATACGTGCCTGCTCGGAGGACACGTGCTCTGGGTAGAACATCGCCCGCTCATGGAACATCGTCGTAATCACTGTGACAGACTCAATACCCTGCTTGAGGGTCAGAAACTCCTGGGCCAAACGCTCCCTCTCCACCTCGGGAACGTACTCATCTCGGAACATAGCAGTGTGTGACATCCCCATTTTCACGGCCAGAAAAGACTGATTTTATTTATGCTTTATAAAAATCAGAGTACTTCTTTTCATAAAAATGTTGCGGAATTTGTTCCCAGAAAAATACGATAAATACGTTATCAAAACATTTTTGAAGAAACGTATTTTATTCATTTCAAAACGTTTGGGATATCATTGTCAATATAGGAACATAAGCTTAAACGGAACTTATATTTATTTACACTAGTGATCTATATCTCTTTAATCTCTCAGTGTAATGTCACTTCATATCCACACCTGTGATATAAATAAACTGAGTGGGTCAGGTTGGGAAACCTGGTGAGTACATAGGGTTTTCAACCCACAATAATATAATTATTATGTTTAAACAATTAAACAATCAACCTAATTACCCATCCCCATTATCTTCTTTATTTATAAGGATCTACCCTAAGAATCAGCTATTCCTCGTTCATTTATTCCTAAGGAGTATCCTAAGGAATAGGTACAAATTCCATTGTTGTAAATGACACATCTATGAAGCACAATCTGCTAGTTCTGTCACTAGGGCGCAACTACCAAAATTGTGACATTCTCTATGGGGCGCATCTGCCGAAATAGTCCTTTAGGCGCATCTGCCGGGGTTATGAGGTTCTCTATTAGGCGCTTATGCCGGTATAGTCCTTTAGGCGCATCAGTCGGGTTTTATTGACAGTATCGTTTTCGAGAGTCCACTCGCAATACTTATCAATGGGTTTTTAGAATACACCGGTGAACACGTCGTTCACAACACCTATAGGTTGCGAGCCTGCTAGTGTTCCAATGGACTGTCTAGAATAGTCCGTGGTTGTCATCCATACTCTGCTGAATGACGGGGCTATCATCTGGGAAAAAGGCTTCTCACATTGTCCACCTCTCATCCTCACCTCACGGTCTATTTCACCTCTCAACTCATCATCCAACTCATATTTCATCTATTACATCTACCCATGTCTTATCCCAACATTTTCGTAGATATAAAATACATATACAGTTTAAATCATTTAAAACGTGTATAAAATCGTTCACCCAGCATAGATAGCAAGTATTCAGATAATATGTACACGTAGCACGTAATTTATATAAAATACTTTATATTTATGTGTAAGCTTAAAGTAACTATGCACTCACCTGAAAGGTGGTGACTCAGTACTCGGACAGTGCTCCGATACTCTCAAAACAATTTCCTTTGATAAAACCTAGTATCAATGCCACTAGGGTTTAGTCTAACGATAACCGCAACAAATTAATAGCTTGACTATTATTACTATTATATAAGCGTTAAATAACACTCAATATAACTCATAATAATAGCCCAAATAATTATTTTAAGGACCTAATAACATTACTTTAATTATTTGAAAGCTATATTAAAAGTTATGTAAACATAGCTCACTTACAGCGGATTTTAAAGAAAACCGGGCTTTGCTCGGAGCAGCGTTTCGAAACCGAAAAACCCTTTTTCTCGGGACTCCGGGAGCCTCGGGGCTTCTTTCGGGTGCTAGGGGGTTTTCCTAGGGTTTAGGAGGGTTTAGGGGAGTTAGAGAGAGAAAGAAACTAGAGAGAGAATGATTTTTGTGTGAAAAAATGAAGCTGCCTCAGCCCCCTTTTATAGCTTGCAAGGCCTCGGTACGCTGGGCGTAACACTTTGTTTGTACAACACGTGTTGCGAAAGGGCAGGGTCATCGTGGCGTAATGTGGACCGAGGGAGAAACAAGAGCGCTGCGCGTTCCGAGCCTCGTACGCGAGGCGCACTCGTACGTTGGGCGTCTGATGTGAACGTTGGGCGTATGCGAGGACTACATGTCATCCATCCGAAGCGAGGCGTGATCAGCAAGCGACGGTCCAGATGCTGCCATGTCATCAACTTCACACCAGATTCGTGATTTTCTACTCTGACTTCTAAAAATCATAACTCTCGCATACGAGCTCCGTTTTGGACGTTCTTTACATACACATGAAGGTGGGAACATACTCTACAACTTTCGTTTAGATTTCGTCGGCTAATTTTGAATCTATTTTAAAAGTTACATTATTAACAGGCCGGGATAGGATTGGTCCGTTAAATTCTCATAACTTCTTCATCCGACGTCCGTTTTAGCCCATCTTTTTCTCGTTACGCTACTCTTAACAAGATCTTCGATTCTCATTTAGGTCGTGTCGGCCAAAAACCATTCAATCTATTATTCGAATTTCGGGCTGTACACTGCCAATCCGAAACTTCGGAAAATCATAACTTTCTCATACGAAGTCATATTTGGGCGTTCTTTTAATGGACGCTCTTAGTTTAACATATTCTACAACTTTTGTTTATATTGCTAAGGCTAAATCTCGATCTATCATAAATTCACTATTTACGCTTCCCGGTGTCGTGCCGGTTCCGTCGCGAAACTTTGACGGGTCATAACTTCTTCGTTATAACTCGGATTTCGGCATTCTTTATATGTACAAAAACCTTGTGACATATTCTACAACTTGGTTAAGATTAATTATTTTAAATAATCTTTTTTCGAAAAGTCATTTTCGACCCCTATTGCCTCTAAATTAACTAGCCCGGATCTGCGGGCGTTACAATTATCTCCCCCTTAGGATGATTACGTCCCGGAATCATCAACGAAACAGGGTTCGTATAATGACTCCATACGTCATCTCTTCATCCTAGGTAATAATTATAACTTCTATAATCCTTCAAGTCTATCTCTTAGACTTATTGACTGTAAGTAGTACTCAATCTTGCACCTGCTCTCTACCTCAGTTTTGACTCCAAATTATGACCTATCATCATGTGATGCACGTTTAGACTCAGGTCTCTTAGTGTCAAATTCTAAAATAGACTATGCCTTCCTTCATGTTCTAATGTGATATAATCACACTACCAACTTCTTTAAAAACGAGCGCGATACTTCTATTGATCGCTTTGATTTCAATCGTTTGGTTTAAGTCGGACGCTACATCAAACTTGGTTCTCTAAACCACGTAACCTACTCATTGTAGTCGGACTTAATGTGATATGACCACTAGGGTCAGGATAACAACAATTTTTCTTAGTTATTACCGGAACGATGGTAACAACACACTTAAAGAAAACAAAATCAATTACTAGCTTCTTGGTAACCTTGTGACTTTCCCTGATCCAAGTGTGAGTCCTGTGCTTCCGGTAGTATAGGCCTCTACTACCTTTTACACCTACTCATACTCGTCCCAAGTATTTTCCCGCAGTTTTCCAAGTCACCATACAAGAAAATCACATAACAGCTTAACACATCAAATATCAAAACGAAGGTTTTTATATTATTCCTTGAAATGTTTACATAGGTGTTCAAGTTCACCCTAGACTATGCCTCTAATAGGCTATATCATACGATACTATGGCTACTACATAACTTGATCTTCGGATATGAAGTCCTCATCCTTGATTCCTCGCGCTGTTTTCTGCTTCGTCGAGGATCATGTGAAATGCTCTCGCCTTTGGCTTTGGCGGCACATTTGGCTTTGTAGCCCCCTCTCTCTTTGGGCAGTCTTGCTTGAAGTGACCTTCGTCGTTACATCCGTAACACACCCTTTTGTTGAATGTACACTCGTTGGCATAATGCCCATGCTTCCCACACTTGAAACAAGTCACCTCCTCATCGCATTTTCCAGTGTGTTTCTTTTTGCACTTTTCGCACCATCTTTCTTCACTTCCTCCTCCTCTTTCGAACTTCTTCGAGAATTTTCTCTTCTCGTTGGACTTTGAAGATCATTCAAATTTCCTTTTCTCTCCCACCTCCACTCTCTCCAGACCTTTCTCACGTATCTAGGTCTCCACATTTTTAGCAGCCCAGATGGCGGCTTTCAGAGTGGTATTTTGCTTGACCATTGGACCAAAGTCCGCTGGTAATCCGAGGGAAAACTTGTTAAACTTGGAGAGTTCTGTCGGGACAAGGTGAGGAACAAACTTCATTTTCTCAGTAAAGCTTGCAACATATTCAGTAACGCTCATTCTTCCCTTCTTCAGATTATGAAATTCGTTGTTGATCTCCAGAAGATCCTGCTCAGAGCAGTATTGCATCTTCAACTGTAGCAGAAAATCTTCCTATGACATCTTGCTTGCTTCACCTTTGTGCATTGAATCAGCCAGTAGCTTCCACCAACTTAGTACTCCAGATTTCAACAGAGGAACCGCGAGAGCGGTCTTTTGCCTGTTGCTACACCCGCAACTCTCAAACATCGTCTCCATCTCAAAGATCCAGTTCATGACTTCCACCGGCGTCGGGCTTCCAGATAGACTCGGTGGTTTGGACGCCATGAAATCCTTGTATTTGCATACACGCCCATCATTTCCTCCATCCTGGTGGTTTTGCCTAACTATCGGTAGGTTGGCTTGACCAACAGTCCCACTGTAGTTTCCCTCCTCAGTCTGCCATTCGTTCAACTCGGGCTGTTCGACCTGTATGGTCGCTTCCTCTCGATTTTGTTGGAGCAAACGTCTGGTTTCCTACATTTGACGATCCAACATCGCCTGGATCATCGCTTGCACTCTGGCCATCGTTATTGGCTCAGCAGCGCCCACCACAACCGGTATTTGCTCAATCACTGGGGGCTGACCTCGGTTCCCATTTGCATTCACATTTCCGCTACGGGTCATTGCCATCTTGATCGATACACCGAATAAGGTGAATCTAGATCTTTATTTAGGATTGTCGTTTAAATCATCCTTATCACCCTGAAACGTTTATATGCTAGTTCTAATATCGTAGTTAAACGCTTAGAATCCTAAACACATAAGGTTTCTAGATCCGGTCAGCAATAGACCATAGGTCCGAACAAATAACAACATATCATGCACAAAGCATTTAGCACATAAAAGCATTTTAGGCACAATCCCTAAAATAATCTAGTGCTCACACCTCATAATCATCGCTTAGCATTCTAAGTTTAAGTCTAGAAATAAATCCATATTCCTAGTCCCCTTAAACTGATGCTTTGATACCAACTGTGACATCCCCATTTTCACGGCCAGAAAAGACCGATATTGTTTATGCTTTATAAAAATCAGAGTACTTCTTTTCATAAAAATGTTGCGGAATTTGTTTCTAGAAAAATACGATAAATACGTTATCAAAACATTTTTGAAGAAACGTATTTTATTCATTTTAAAACGTTTGGGATGTCATTGTCAATACAGGAACATAAGCATAAACGGAACTTACATTTATTTACACTAGTGTAATGTCACTACATATCCACACCTGTGATATAAATAAACTGAGTGGGTCAGGTTGGGAAACCTGGTGAGTACATAGGGTTTTCAACCCACAATAATATAATTATTATGTTTAAACAATTAAACAAACAACCCAATTACCCATACCCATTATCTTCTTTATTCTTAAGGATCTACCCTAAGAATCAACTATTCCTCATTCATTTATTCCTAAGGAGTGTCCTAAGGAATAGGTACAAATTCAATTGTTGTAAATGACACATCTGTCAAGCACAATCTGCTAGTTCTGTCACTAGGGCGCAACTACCAAAATTGTGACATTCTCTATGGGGCGCAGCTGCCGAAATAGTCCTTTAGGCGCATCTGCCGGGGTTATGAGGTTCTCTATTAGGCGCTTATGCCGGTATAGTCCTTTAGGCGCATCTGTCGGGTTTTATTGACAGTATCCTTTTCGAGAGTCCACTCGGAATACTTATCAATGGGTTTTTAGAATACACCGGTGAACACGTCGTTCACAACACCTACAGGTTGCGAGCTTGCTAGTGTTCCACTGGATTGTCTAGAATAGTCCGTGGTTGTCATCCATACTCTGCTGAATGACAGGGCCATCATTTGGGAAAAAGGCTTCTCACATCGTCCACCTCTCACCCTTGCCTCACGGTCTATTTCACCTCTCAACTCATCATCCAACTCATTTTTCATCTATTACATCTACCCATGTCTTATCCCAACATTTTCGTAGATATAAAATACATATACAGTTTAAATCATTTATATAAAATCGTTCACCCAACATAGATAGCAAGTATTCAGATAATATGTAAACATAGCACGTAATTTATATAAAATACTTTATATTTATGTGTAAGCTTAAAGTAACTATGCACTCACCTGAAAGGTGGTGACTCAGTACTCGGAAAACGCTCCGATACTCTCAAAACAATTTCCTTCGATAAAAACTAGTATCAATACCACTAGGGTTTAGTATAACAATAACCGCGACAAATTAATAGCCTGACTATTATTATTATTATATAAGCGTTAAATAACACTCAATATAACTCATAATAATAGCCCAAATAATTTATTTTAGGACCTAATAACATTACTATAATTATTTGAAAGCTATATTAAAAGTTGTGTAAACGTAGCTCACTTACAAAGGATTTTAAAGAAAACCGGGCTTTGCTCAGAGCAGCGTTTCGAAACCGAAAAACCCTTTTTCTCGGGACTCCGGGAGCTTCGGGGCTTCCTTCGGGTGCTAGGGGGTTTTCCTAGGGTTTAGGAGGGTTTAGGGGAGTTAGAGAGAGAACGATTTTTGTGTGAAAAAATGATGCTGCCTCAGCCCCCTTTTATAGCCTGCGAGGCCTCGGTACGCTGGGCGTACCTCGGACCTACGCTGGGCGTAACACTTCGTTCGTACAACACGTGTTGCGAAAGGGCTTGGTCATCGTGGCGTAATGTGGACCGAGGGAGAAACAAGACCGTTGCGCCTTCTGAGCCTCGTAGGCGAGGCGTAATCATACGCTGGGCGTCCGATGTGAACGTTGGGTGTATGCGAGGACTACGTGTCATCCATCCGAAGCGAGGCGTGATCAGCAAGCGACGGTCCAGATGTTGCCACGTCATCAACTTCACACCAGATTCATGATTTTCTACTCTGACTTCTAAAAATCACGACTCTCGCATACGAGCTCCATTTTTGACGTTCTTTATATTCACGTGAAGGTGGGGACGTACTCTACAACTTTCGTTTAGATTCCGTTGGCTAATTTTGACTCTATTTTAAAAGTTACATTATTAACAGGCCGGGATAGGATTGGTCCGTTAAATTCTCATAACTTCTTCATCCGACTTCCGTTTTAGCCCATCTTTTTCTCGTTACGCTACTCTTAACAAGATCTTCGATTCTTGTTTAGGTCGTGTCGGCTAAAAACCGTTCGATCTATTATTCGAATTTCGGGCTGTACATTGCCAATCTGAAACTTCGAAAAATAATAACTTCCTCATACGAAGTTAGATTTGGGCGTTCTTTTTATGGACACTCTTAGTTTAACATATTCTACGAATTTCGTTTAGATTAATAAGGCTAAATCTCGCTCTATCATAAATTCACTATTTACGCTTCCCGGTGCGGTGCCGGTTTCGTCGCGAAACTTCGACGGGTCATAACTTTTTAGTTATAACTCGGATTTCGGCGTTCTTTATATGTACGGAAACCTTGTGACATGTTCTACAACTTGGTTAAAATTATTTATTCTAAATAATATTTTGTCGAAAAGTCGTTTTCGACCCCTATTGCCTCTAAATTAACTAGCCCGGATCTACGGGCGTTACATAGTGAACCTCTCCCAAGTCACTGCAGCACGCTCAGCAGGAGAATAATGCGCCATCACAAACTTCCACCAGCCCTTCGCTCCCAAGCGAAGCTGGTTCAACGCGAACCGGACTCTCTATTGCTTTGGATATGAGCAAGTGAAGAAACATCCCTCGATGTCTGAAATCCACCTCATCGATGCAATCGGGTCCTGGGTCCCATCAAACTCCGGTGGTTTTGTGTTACTGAACTCTCGGAACAGCAACGCATCACCACCCTGCGGTCTAGCCGCAGCTACAACTGCAGTGGCCGCAGTAACAGCAGCATCAGAAAGAGCAGCGTATCTCTCGTCAAATGTCTCTATCATAGTGGTCTTGATAGACCCGAACATATCTATAATCTCAGTGCGGATGGCAGCAGCCACCTCATCATGAATCATCTGGTGGAGCTCCTCGTCGCTCACACCCCCTCACTGGTCCCTGGTCTGTGGCGTGTCCCCACCATGATGGCTCTCTGAAATACAACACAAGATATCAGAGACTCGCTCGGGTGTACACACACTCGATATCCCAATCCTACTTGATCTCTGGTACCCTAAGGATTCTTACTTGTGCTGCGCACTGACCCGACGCCTTCGGTAGTACGAGCCCAATACTACCGACCACACCGCATCAGCATTCATCCCAAGTCCTCCTCCCAGAGTCCCAAATTCCAAGCACTCTACTCTCTTAAATCATATGCTACTCACTAGCTGATCTCTCATAAGCTCCTCGCTGCTATCTAAACACTCTCAAGCAAACCTAGCAGCAAAGCTCCTAGACTAAGGCATCATATATCAGGCAACTCTAGTCCTAATAAGAATACCTAGTCTACTCTATCATGTATAATATAACTCATCATATAACATAACATAATATATCTCGTAACACTTATTACAAGGGTATTTTGGAAAATCACCATTCGGGAGCTGCCTGATCGTACACACGGCTCTGCTTTGTTTTTCTCAAAACTCTTTTTACTCCTTTAGAATGGTTTTGTTATCAAATTTTTTCCCAAATCCTCAGTTTGAGTTCAAATACGCCTGAAGATGCATCCGAATCCCTCAAACTAAGGCTCTGATACCAACTTGTAACACCGTAAAAATTAAAACAATTTTTCATAATTTCAAAACACATTTTCCATGCACATTTTTTAATAAAATCTCATTGTATCATATCTTTGTTCCACAAACACTTCCCAAGATCGAAATACATAAAATCCCATGTGTGTGTACGAATCATGCTGGTGCCTTCTCGCGATCATCACTGGTACCTGAAACACATAACATATAACACTGTAAGCATAAATCTTAGTGAGTTCCCCAAAATACCACTCTAACACATATTAGCCACTCAAGGCTATAGCTCTTCTAACCCTTTGATCAGTGTGTCTCAGTGGGACCCTCCAGTCCCAACTCTCTGTGGGCTCTCTAGCCCTAACTCTATGGACCCACTGGTCCTATCTCTGGAAAATCTGAATCATGCATATTACATATCACAATAACACACATAAATAGCATACAAATACACTGGCACATAACTCAGCAGTATACTAGCACATAACTCTGTTACCGCTCTCGGTAAGTATAGTGAGAAGACTCACCTCGGATGTTTCGGTAAATCTCCGACTCGGTGGAAATATGGTCTAGCCTCTGCCTAATCACATAAAGTAAAATACTCTCATAAATATATCTCTCGAGACTAGACTCAACCCTCTCTTGACACAAAGACCCCATTGTTGACCAAAGCCTCAAAGTCAGCAAAGTCAATGGTCAGACTTTGACCTGACTCGTCGAGTGCACTTGGGTGACTCAGTGAGTCTATGCGTGTCCACTATCCCTCTAGTCTCGCATGACATGTTGATCTTTCCCCTGCTCGACGGGTTATACCTGGCATGAATCGCGAGGCCACCCCGACTCAACTTGCCGAGTCCCAATATGAACTCAACGAGTTCCCCCTTGAACTCCAGTCCTCTAATTCCCTCTGACTCACTGAGTCATTCCCCCAACTCAGCAAGAACTCACTGAGTAAACTATGGGGAAACCCTAACCCTACTCGCCGAGTCTGCTCTTGGTACTAGGCGAGTTCATGCCATGCTCGAGGTCAAATGACCTCCTGAGGTCAGATCCGTTCCTCTAACTCATAGATATGGCCTCCTTAAGCAATATAAACACGTAAAGTTTGGATCTTGATGCCCATGCGAAGACCCAATGGCTCTATTTGAAGAAATGGCCTCAATATGCCAGCCTAAGCTCATATTACCCAATGACACCCCATAAAGATCAAGGGGCTTAGGTCTCTAGACCTCTTTGGATCCAGATCCGCAACCTCAACACAAGAAGGGACCAATTGCACTAACAATCACACTCTAAATGGGCTAGAAACCCTAACTCTCAAGGATTAACACCTAAAACTGAAGAAGGATCAAATATATACCTCAATATGAAGTTCTTAGGCTCTGAAATCCACAGAATAGCGCCTTCTTCAGCTTCCTCTTGCCTTGGTCACCTTCTTCTTGCAAAAACACCCACACAAGGATAAAAAATGGCCTCTCCTCCCCCACAAATGCTCTAGATCGCTTAGGGTTTCACTCAGGGTCTGGTAGCCGCAATTGGTGGCTATAAGCCCCTTTAAATAGGCCTCAAACCCCGAGGATTAGGGTTTCATTAAATAGCGTGGACTCGCCGAGTCCGGTCATTAACCCGGATGGAAAATCGCGACACTACTCGGCGAGTCTAAGCGTCAACTCGACAAGTCCCTCCCAAAATCTCCAAAAATAAATGAATAATTAATGTACCTGGAAATCCGGATGTTACAATACCACATTACATAAAATATATAATAAATCTCAAATAAATATCTAATGTATCATCTATAAACTATCTAATAAATCCAAAATAACATTATTCATAACATAAAACAAGAAATACTATGTGTCTGCATCTTCTTCATCTTTGTTGAATTTGTTTTTAAATGAATGGATAATGTCTCCAATGGCCGTCACAAACGCCGAATTTTGAAGAAAAGCATTCACATCAACATCCTACAATTAAATCACAAGCACATTAGGTCATTAACAATTTAACAAACTATAAAACCATCAAACCACCAAATGAATTAAATCGGTAACAATTTAAAAAAAAAATATTAAACCACCAAATCAATTAAATCTTTAACAATTTAACAAACTACCAAACTACCAAAAATTATTATAAATGCATCAAGTTCTTAACAATATTGCAAAGCTACCAAATTCTTTAAGAATTTAACAAGTACTTGTGTTGGTTATAGTGTTTGTGAATATGACTGTCATTGGGATTGAACACTTGTACCTGCTGTTGAATAAGGTTTAGGCCCAATGCCTCTCACATGCCCCCCTTTGAGTACCCAACACCTTTTCAAATATTGCGATCCAATCAATGGTGTCTGGATCACTATCGGAGTCGGCTATGTGATGAGTCTATTGAACAACCTCAGTAACTAAGGCATTCTGTATTTCACAAAGATTGTCAATATACGTTAAAACTAACAAAAAAAATAATCTACTTCATTTTTTAAGTAATAATAATAACTTACATATTGGTCTTCAACCAAAGGATCAACAAATTCCCCTTTTTTATTCACATTCACACGATGAAATGCTTCAAGTCTATTCAAATTTTGTTTAACATTACAAAATATGTTATACTTGAATAAGCATTAAAAAAATGTTTTATAACTGAATAAACATTATTGTAACTTACGTTCTTAAAACAAGCACTACCGTAATTGCACTTCCCTCCAAGATTCTTAACGACTTGCTTCTTCCGGCATTCTTTGTTTCCAGCAAATCGTTTTTTATGCTTTTCTGTTAAGAAGTGGTCAATAACAACATTCCAATGCTGCATATCCATATCCACAGGGTCTTGATCCCTTGCAGCCTCCACATCACCTTCAAAACCAGTCAAACGAGTTTTTTCAACATTTTTGCGGCCTCTATACCGTGCACATATCCGATTGTTTAGTGACCCCAATAAACTGGAGCCATGGGATCATTTGTAATTGCTCCAAAATCAAACCATGTCTACAAAAAAAATAGAGATATTAAAAATAAATTAAAATTAAACATATTAAATATATAACTTTATAAATAATTTACCGAAAGATACTGGAACATGCCAACCCTTTCTGCTTTAGAAACATCTGTCCATGTGTACTTATTGAAACCAATGTCATGCCACATATAGCTCCCAACCTTCTGAATGAAACATTCGTATACTTCCCCAATCGGCATATGAGTATTTATGTCAAATACTATCTTCAGAGGCCAGTTGTCGTTAGCTGCAAATAACTTGTACATTTTTTTGTTTACCGTCATGCTTCTTCGTTTTGAAGGCACCGCTGCATAAAAAAATATTTGTCAAAATAATTTTTTATATACATACAATATGAAATACAATAAATTAGAATAAATCTTAATTACCATCAATATGATGAACACCAAAACCTCCACCGAACGGATGTGGTAGCTCGTCACCACCGTCACCTCCATGACCCATCACAACAACCATGAGATGGACCAATGCAATCCAAAAAAATGATAACCTGAAAAATTATAACACAATATGAATATATATATATATATATATATATATATATATATATACACACACACACACACATATAATATGATATGATCACAACAAATACAAACCTTATTTTACTAGTCAAATGTAAAAAAAAATTTAATCATTCTCACCCTCATACACTTTAGTATCTGCTGACACATCACTATCATAATAGGAATGCTCCTCATCATAATCAGTCTCACAATCAGACATATTATTGATGATACCCGTTGGTAGACCACCTTCAATATCATCTTCAACCGATTGAGAATTTTGAAAGTACTAGCTAAAGTCGATTGAAAGAGTGAAATTAGAAGAAGAATTACTAAGAACGACATTGGTTGAATCATTGTCGACATTTTCAATGGGATCATGGTTGAAATCGTTCATCGGTTGATCCCAAATTCTTTAATGATTAACTTTTTCAACAACCCACTATTGGTTATCATTTTTGTCACTTCGAGAAGGTTCTTGGATGTAAAATACTTGCTTGGCCTGTTTAGCAAATATGAGTTGATATTCGCTACTTAATTCGCGTTGTGGGTCGATACTGGTGAAATTATTATTAGATTTAACTCTTGCAGTATCGAACCACTTGCAACGAAAAAGTACCGTGAAATATTTATGAGGATAATGCAACTCGATAATCTCTTCTAGCCGAACGTAATATTTTTTCCTATTCTCTCCCTCAGTTAGAACCCCCGAGTTTTGTGTTGATCGTTGGGTGTCATGCATAAGTACCATAAACCTAACACCATTCACTATGCAAGCGGTATAAGTAAAGGCATCCGCATGTGCACCAATTGAAAGAGTTGATAACTCCTTGTTAAAGTCTGGAGATTTTTGTTTTTGCATATTATAGACCTTGTGAAGGAACCATTTAGGGAATTCAGTTTTTTTCACTAATTTCAGGATGTAATGATTTGAATTCACTACATTGATGAAAGAAATATATAGATTATGTAAAAAATGAGACATTAAAAATAGAAAATAAATTAAAAGATAAGAACACTTACGCAATATACTTTCTGACTTCGTCACAACTATCAAGCACAAACCATGGTAGACGTTTTCTCTCCTCTAGATAGAGATTTTTCATTTTCTTTACGCTAGCCGGTCGACACTTAGACTGAAATACCCATAACTTTGTTTATTCTATGACAACATCCTCGTTTCGTTCGAGGCGATTGAATCAAGTCTCCACATCTTCAAGGTACATCGAACAAAATGATAATGCCTCTTCAACAACATAACCCTCAGTTATAGAACCTTCCGGCCTCGCCTTGTTTTTGACATAGTTTTTTTAGTTTTTTCATATACCTTTTGAAGGGATATATCCATCTCATATATACTCGGCCTCCACAAATAGCTTCATCAGGTAAATGAAAAACTAAATGAACCACAATGTCAAAAAACGCAGGAGGATAGATCACTTCTAATTTGCACAATATTTTAATAATGGCTGCTTTTTCTTCTTTCATATCCTTCACCGATAGCATTCTTGAGCAAAGTTGCTTAAAAAACATACAAAACTCTACTATTAGGGTATAAACACCTTTGCCTAAAATCCCTTTAACTCCAATGGGTATCAAATGATGCATAAGAATGTGATAATCATGAGATTTCAGCCCAATAATGTTAATATTGGTTTCATTCACTTTCTTACTGATGTTAGATCCAAACCCATCCGGCATTTTCACATCTCTTATAAACTTACAAAAAAGAATGCGATTAGGTTTTGTGAACGAGTAAGGTGGATAGGGTTTAAGGAACTTGCTGCCACTCTTTTTCAACCATTGAATTT
Source organism: Lactuca serriola (assembly GCF_051521515.1). Taxonomy (NCBI): domain Eukaryota; kingdom Viridiplantae; phylum Streptophyta; class Magnoliopsida; order Asterales; family Asteraceae; genus Lactuca; species Lactuca serriola. The sequence continues at coordinate 198,960,174 of NC_136411.1, forward strand.
TTTGAATGTTCAGTTTTGTCAAGTCTTCCCAAGCATTTGATGTGTCTTTAGACTTATCATTCATCAGAGAAGTACCCAAAAGACTCTCACCCACATTTTTTTTTCAATATGCATAAGATCGAAGTTGTGCTTCAGCTTTAGAGAAGACCAATACTCAAGTTCAAAGAATATGCTTTTTTTTAGACCATTTAACTCGAAATCCTCACGATCTCTCTTGATACCAGGTTGTTGAGCAGCTACTTTACCCGGTGGATGAAACAATAGACGGGCGTGTTGCGGTTGAATTTCTTCCTCACTAAGCTGTCTTGGAGGGCCTCTTGTCTCGTGTTCGCCATTATAGTCCAAACATTTTCTCCATGGATTGTCAGCATCTAAGAACCGGCGATGAACAACATATACGCATTTATTTGATACTCGGTAGGACGGAGTGTCTTCGTTGCAAGTCAGACAAACTTTGTACCCTTTTTTGCTCCAACCGGATAAACTACTACGAGCTGGAAGGTCGTTAATTGTCCATAACAACATCGCTTTCATATTGAAGAATGTATCTGTTGCTGCATCTTTAATACGTACGTCAAAACTCCATAACTGCTTCAACTTATCCACCAACGGCCTAAGGAACACATCCAAGTCTAGGGGTCACAGGAAAGTATCGTAACACCTTATCAACCACCTTCTTACCCTTTGTATTTTCATCAACCCACCGACTCTCATTATAAACTGGACATTTTTGCAAGTTCTAGAAAAGAATGCAACCATTTTTACATACGTGTATCGACTCATAACCCAAGCTGAATTTTAAGTGTCTTTTTAAGTGTCTATTTTGAGTGTTGATCACCTTGATATGCATCAACTTTGCTAAAAAGTCAAGGGACGAAAACAAAACATCTATGATATAATTTTAATTGGACTTCCTCTAACAGCTTTTGAAATCCATCATTGACACCTCTACCGTCTGTATCTGGGTTCCCTTTGTCACAATTAGAATCATTTTCAATCACACCCCCCATAACATCAGTAATAACATTGACCATCTCAGTTCTATGCGGTATGTCTTCGACAACCGAGTGAATTGTATTTTTGCCATGATAGTTCCTTATAATATAATGTGGACTAAAACCATGTTGAAGTATATGAAATTTCATTATGGCTAGTAGTATAAATTTAGTGACATTACATTTGTTACACGGGCATCTGATTTGACCTTTGTTATTGACGTATGGTTTGGATCTCTCGAGAAAAGATTCGAGTACTTGTTGTAACAAGGTAGAGTTTCGGTTTTCAATAGTAGTCCACATTTTATCAACAGACATGTTGCAACTGAAACATAAGTTAGGTTTTAGTGTTTACTCTACAAGAACTAGAATTAATATTGAATATTTATAAGGATAGAGTAACCGCTCAATCATATGGAATAGAAAACCAGACAACGGAAGAGTATTCACAATGGTAGGCTTCTAAACCCACTTTTTGAATACCTTACCTCATATGCAAATGTGTATTACATGATTGACCGTTTAAGAAAAATTCAGCAGTATTTCCCCTTAGCTCCTAAAATAACAATCGAATATTTCTTAAACAATCAATCATGTAATATACATTCACATCCTAAATGAGGTAAGGTATTCAAAAAGCAGTCCGAAAACGGGGACAACCCGAAATTAATTTCTAAATCAATTTCGGGCGGGTATTTCTAGGCTTTTGATGATTTAGAAAGAAGAGACTTAAACTAAAAAAACTTACTTTTTTATTATAGCATTGTACTTTAAATAATCCAATTATTAAATTAGAACTTAGTAGACTTATCATATTAATTTTTTTATTTTTATTTTTTATTATGACATTATACTTTAAACGATAGTATATATTTTTTATTTATATCATCTTTTTTTTCCAATATTTTGATTTTTAATATCAACTTATTTTTGTATTTATTTTTCTAATTTGAGTAAATTATAACTTAGTAAATTTAATGTCTTAATTTTTATTTTTTATTATAACATTGTACTTTAAACATATTATATATGTGTTATCCATATCACTTTTTTTTTTTTCCGTATTATGATTTTAAATATGGGATATATACACTAAAGTCTCAATATTTTCATCGATTTAATAAAAAAAAATCCTAAACTTTATTTTTTTTAACAGTAAAGTCCAAATTACCGGTAGTTTTTGACACATTTATCCTTTTTTCCGGTTAGCCGGTAATTAAGACTTATTTTTGTCAAAAAAACAAAAGTTTAGAACTTTCTTGTCAAATCGTCAATTAGGACATTACTCTAAAAAAAATACAGTTTAGGACATTCTTGTCAAATCGTTGAAAATATTAAGACTTTAGTGTATTTTCGTAACCCAAGAACTTTTAATTATGACTTTTGTTGCAACACCACTGTTTTTCTTACCATCATCATCTTTATCCTGACACAATCACGATAAGGAGAAACATATGCAAAAGAAAGAGCGAGAAATGGTGAAAAGACTTAGTAAAACTTTCTTCTTGCTTCGCCGCCAAATCTTGAACTAAAAAGTGGGGATAGATTATACAAACACAAACAACGCAAGCCTAGTAAAAAAGGTGTGAATAAGGAGAAGGGAAAGAAGGGTAATTTCATTTTTTTTCCGGTTTCTTATTTCTCTATTTTTGGGATTGTAAGAAGTCAACACAACTCTGGTTCTTTCTTTATTTCTTTCTTGATTATCTCCATTTTTTTCAATGTCGATTTGTTGAAATAAAAAAACGATTTAACAAGAAGCAAACGTTAAATATTTCAATAGAATCTAGCTTACTATAGATTTCAATAACTCTTATGCTTAAAGAGTATCATACCATTAAATTTCTAACAAAAAAAATGGACATATACACTAAAGTCCCAATGTTTTCAACGATTTTACAAGAAAGTCTTAAACTTTATTTTTTTGACAGTAAAGTCCTAATTGATGATTTAACAAGAAAAATCCTAAACTTTATTTTTTGACAAAAAAGTCATAATTACCGGCTAATCGGAAAAAAGGGTAAAAGTGTCAAAACCTGTCGATAATTTGGACTTTACTGTCATAAAAATAAAGTTTAGAACTTTTTTGTCAAATCAATGAAATATTTGGACTTTAGTGTATATATCCATCTTAATGTCAACTTAAATTTGTTTTTATTTTTCTATTTTGAGTAAATTATAACTTAGTAGATTTAACGTTTTAATTTTTAATTTTTAATTTTTATTATAACATCGTAATTTAAACGATATTATACATATTTTTATTTATATCATCATTTTTTCCATATTTTGATTTTTAATATCAACTTATTTTGGTTTTTATTTTTCTATTATGACATTATACCTTTCGTATTTATTTTTATTCATATTCTCTTAGTTATTTTGTTTTTTATTATATTATAATACTTTAAAAAGACATTGAAAATTATAACATCCGATCATAATATACGTATACATCTAATATACGCATATTATATCATAACATACAATATACACACATACAAATGCAGTTATACATATTTTTTACATATATTTTTCCATACACACAAATACATTTCATATAGAAATACATATATACATTTCACATACACACCTACATTTTCACACACACACATACATACATTTCACATAGAAATACACTTATATACAAATTTTCACATACACTTTTTCATACATACACATACACATACATTTTTTCATACAAATTCACACACACACACACACATTCACATATACATTTTTACATACATATTCAAAAATTTCATATAGATTTCACATACAAAAATATACACATTTCACATACCAAAATATATACATTTCACATACATTTCATAGACATTAAGAACATAAAAAGAAGAGGAACCTGCTGTTGCAGGAAAATGAGAGCTGTCACAGGAAAATTCGACCAGTCGTCGGAAAATGGTGACAACGGTAATGTCGTTGTGGTGGTTACCACCAAAGGTTATTTAAAAGCACCAAAAATGAAATTGGAGTTAAATATTGGTAATAAAACAAGAGAAAGAGAAAAGCAAAGAGAAAACGCATGTTACCAGAGGTTTATTGTCGCCGGAAAAACTCGGAATTCGCCGAAAATCAACGGAAATCACCGAAAAATGAAGGCCTAGAAGCAATCTATGGTTAGTGGTGGTTTGTGTTGGTGTACTACGCCAGAAAAATGGACCAGAGAACATTGATCGCCGGAGTTTTGTGAGAAGGAAGATAATACGCAAAAACTAGGTCGTCTGGGATGAAGGGGGGGGGGGGTGTCAAAAGGGCATTACCTTTAGTGGCGACACCGAGGCAATAGTGGCGACAAGTTGGAGGGAAAATATGCACCATTCAGTGGTGATTATTAGCCGTACGATCCAATAATACTCGAACGATTATGCCAACACTCACGCAGATCGCCATCAATAGAGACGATACATCGTCGCAATTGGTGTCACTGCTATTACTTCCCATGAGATGAAACCCTAGCCGATGGATCCATATAGCAACTTATGGTCACAATCAAATGGCATGTGGTACAAAAGGATCACCGGTGGAAGCCCTTTAGCGATGACATATATAGCGACGATAGTAACCTTTAGCGGCGACATTATCTAAGTCATAGCCAAAGATACAATTAACGAAACAAAAACGCTCCTAAAGATTTTCCATTTTCTGTTTCAGAAATCCAAAACCCAAACTACCCACAAAATCAACATTATCAATACACTAATATAACAAATTCTTAAAAACCATCACCATAGGGTACCATATTTTTTTAAAAAAAATTCAATCATTTTTCGATAACAGTTACCATGAACTACTTTCCCATAGAAGTTGTTTTGTTTTCATGACTATAACTGACTTTTAATGACACATAATATATTAAAACATGACCATAAACTAGTTTTAGTCACATGTTTTTTCATTTGTCATATCTGTTGTTGACTTTTGGTCCTACGTAATATATTAAACCATGGCCATAAACTACTTTTAGTCATACGTTTTGTTCGTTTGTCATGACTATTATTGACTTTTAGCTACACATCTTTTATTAAAACGTGACCATAAACTACTGTTAGTCACATGTTATTTTTTTATTTCGTTTTTCATGACTACTATTGACTTTTAGTGACACGTAATATATTAACCCATGACCATAAACTAATTTTAGTCATGCATTTTCTCATTTGTCATAGCTATTATTGACTTTTAGTGACACATAACAGATTAAACGATGACTATTATTGACATTCAATCACACTTTTTGTTTTCCATAACTATTGTTGGACAACTTAAAATCATTTATATGCCAAATATTGTTCAACTAAAATCATGTACATTATACTGATAAACAAATTAATTTAATAGATATACATACAAAATTTCTAATACATTAAAAATGTCTATCACTATTACATACAATATATAATAAACGTTTAATAACTTAGTTTAAAACAAAAATACTAAAAACCATTTGCTGGATTACCGAGTGTTAAATTATCTCATAAAACAACCAATTGCTATTTAAGTTGTGTTTGTCTTTGTTGTAAATAAACGTAACATCCCAAAATCCAAAATCCAAAATTTCATTTTTAACTTAATAATTCATAAAATAATTTATTGAAAACATCATTGAGTTATCCCATATCAGAAAAACCATAAGTCATATGTCTCAAAATAAGTCATAACAATGTTAGAGTACAAACCCCAAGAACATCATAGTGCCGAAAATAGTGGTGTGATGCGTTGCAATTATGACGACTACTTTCCCAATGAAGAAGAAGTACCTGAAATCAAAACTGAAAACCGTAAGCACAAAATTTAGTGAGTTCCCCCATCATACCACATAATATACAACACACATAACAGGGTGCTCAACATCCCTAGTTAGGCATACCGGGGTGCGCAACCTACCACTGCCAAACATACCGGGGTATCTGACCTACCCATGATAGGCATATCTGGGTGCTCGACCTACCCTCCGATTTAACATAACCAGTTATGGGGACTATTTCACCCCTACCACTACCACATAATAACATATCATAAACATATTGGTAGGCATATATGGGTATTGTCTACCCCTTCGGTCTCTTTCAACCTGTAACCGGGGACTATTTCACTCCTCCTACCACTATCACATAATATCATAGCATCCTAGCACATAAAGCATAACAGATAATGGCATACCAGCCAATTATCACAAAGACAATCATCTCAACTATAACAACTACTAGTGGGCCGACATTGGTGCCTTCGACCCACTTCTACTGGAAGTTAACTCACCTCGATAACTGATATAACTGCAAAGTCTCCTGCTCTGAAATCAGGCTCTCTCAGACTCCTACATATAAAAATTTCCTTTAATTATCCTTCCATACTCATGACCCCTTAAGGGTCAACTTTGATCAAATTGAAAGTCAAGGTCAACACCCTGGTTAAAGTCAACATCTAGTTGACTCAACTCGCCAAATTGGTCCATCAACTCGTCAAGTTCCATGAATCTTAAAATCTTGAAATCGTGATCCAACTCGTCGAGTTCTTTCATGAACTCGTCGAGTTTCTCCCTATAATAGAGTCGGGACTTTTTCCAATCAACTCGTCGAGTCATCCTTGAACTCGTCGAGTTTTCACCTTTTATAGACTTAGAGTTCTTTGAGCCAACTCGTCGAGTTCCTCTATGGACTCAATGATTTCTTTAGTCTGTTGAGCCATCTTAATGGCTTAAGTCCTTATCCTTCAAATCTAAGCTCCATACTTCCACTACATACTGAAATGTCCTTTTTAAGGGTAAAGTTTTCAACTTTACCCGTCAAAAGTCCTTCTTAATGGGTTTAGCTCAAAACCTAATTCTTTAAGACCTAAAACTTGTCCCAAAAGCCATAATACTTCATACTAAAGCATAACAACTGAGATCTAGTCCCTAGACACCAGATGAATACGTAAAGTCCCTGACTTTCCCTCCATGCGTGGCCTTTTGGAGCTGAAAAGGACAAAATGACACCTTAAAGATTGCATGGGGCTTCAATGGCCATAAAGTTTGCACCTTTATGTCATGAAACCCCTTCTAGACCCTAGATCTGAAAGAAAAGTCACTTGGGACGTCCAAGTCTCAAAAGCTAGCAATCTTGGACCAAAACATGGATAAATCACTCCAAAATAGATCTAAACATTGAATAGACAAGATAGGAGCTTTATATATCTAATGAACCAGAAATGGAGCTCAACTTCTGGATCTACTCTTCTCCTTAATTTCCTTTCTCTTTTTTCAAGTCCCTTCCTCTTCAAAGCTCAAGAAAGCACCAAGAATAGCTCAAAACTGTCAAAAACATATTAGGGTTTTGTGGATAGGGTTTGGGACGATAGAGGCTGCAAATAAGGCTAGCCTTTGGAGGTCAAGGTGTTTAAATAGAGTGCTAAAACCTAAAAATTAAGGTTTTAATCCGGCAGCTCTACTCGTCGAGTTGGAGTCCCTCAACTCATCGAGTAGACTTAAAGTTCCCCGTCTAAATTTTGTTCCTACTCGACGAGTTTGGGGCCTACAGCTCGTCGAGTTCCTATACAAAAATGTATGAATTGATTTAAAATACATACCTGGAATCGGGCGTTACAAATCTCCCCCACTTATTTTAGACTTCTCCCTCGAAGTCTGCTGTGTCCAAAAATAGCTCTAGGTAGTGCTCCCTCATCTCATCCTCCGGCTCCCAAGTCCATTATGAGCCCTTGCGGTGCTACCACTGCACCTTCACCAACTTTATCCACTTGTTCCTTAGATCCTTCATCTTCTTGTCGAGGATGGCTACTGGTTGCTCGATGTAGTTCAGGTTGTCATCCACCTGAATATCCTCTAGAGGCACCATTGCAGAGTCATCTACCGAGCACTTCTGAGCCCTTCCGGGTTAGTGGTACCGTTATCTTCGATAAATCATGTATGAATGCTCGATAATAGCCTGCTAAACCTAGGAAACTCCAAATCTAGGATTGAGACTTCAGAACCTCCCATCTTATCATGACCTCCACCTTGGCCGGGTCGACCAGAATATCGTTCTGGTTGACAAGGTGCCCCAGAAACCGAAAATCGCACAACCAAAACTCGCACTTAGAGAACTTGGCGTACAAGCTGTCCCTACTCAGGGTATCCAACACTTCTCTCAGGTGCTCCCATGCTACTCCCGCGTCTTGGAGTAAACCAAGATGTCATCGATAAAAACCATCACAGACCGATCCAACACCGGTCTGCATACACGGTTCATGAGGTCCATGAACACGGTGGGTGCATTGCTGAACCCGAAGGGCATCACCACGAACTCGTAATGGCCATAGTGAGTCCGAAAAACAGTCTTTTGTACATCCTCATATCTGACTTGCATCTGGTGATAGCCTGAACGCAAATCTATCTTGGAAAACCAAGATGCCCCCTGTAGCGGGTCGAAGAGATCATCAATCCTCTGGAGTGGGTAATAGTTCTTCACCGCTATGTTGTTCAGCTCCCGATAATCTATACACATCCGATACGACCAGTCCTTCTTCTTTACAAATAGGATCGGGGCTCCACAAGGTGAACTAATCGGCCTAATGAATCCCTTGTCTAACAGCTCCTGCAGCTGTGTAGACAACTTTTGCATCTCGGGAGGAGCCAACCGATATGGTGCCTTGGCTATCAGAGCCGCACGAGGGACTAGGTCGATCCTGAACTCTACTTGTCTCTCTAAAGATATCCCACGAAAATCCTCTAGAAAGACGTCCGGGTACTCTCGCACAACTGGCACATCACTCACGGTCGCCTTACTCGCCTCCCGGGTGTCCATAACGTAGCCGACATACCCTACGCAACCCTATTGAAGGCAACACCTAGCCCTCGCTGCTGAGCACAAAGGTGGTCCACGCTGCGGCCTGTCGCGCTAAATCACCAGCTCTCCTTCACTTGGGGTCCTGACACGTAGAAACTACTGCGCACAGTCGATCACCTCCCCATTAGGGCTCAGCCAATCAATGCCGATGATGACCTTGTTCCCACGCAACAGAATGGGAACCAAATCCACAAGGTAACGCTCATCATACATCCTCAAGACACAATCCCTGTAGACCTCTGGTGCCCAGACAAATCGGTCGTCAGCAATCTCGACCTCTAAAGGACAATCCAGCTTTCCTAAAGACTTAGCAAACCTCTTGCTGAGCGGAAGAGATACAAATGATCTGGTAGCCCCTAAGTCAAATAACACACGTACAAGGATACTATTCACATGGAATGATCCTAAACAAAACACATAAACATAGAACATAAATATCATAATCGACATGCAATAACAGTTAGGGAGAAGAAAAACTACCTGTCACCACATTTGGTGCGGCACGCGCCTCCTCAACGGTCAGCTAGAAGGCTCGACTCCTCACCACTGGAGCCTCTGCTTTGCCCTGTCCGCCATCTGTGATCCGTAGGGTCGCTGGAGCTGGTGCCACCGCTAGCGTTGCTGATTTTAATCTCGGACAATTGGCCTTTTTATGGCCCTTCTAATTGCAATGAAAGAAAAATCAGTTCTGATGTCTGAAGGGTGGGGGTAGGGGCAGTACAATCCTTGTCAAAGTGTCCAGTCTTGTTGCACTTGTAGTAGCTCGATCCCCCAGCTCTGTGAACCCCCTTGTGTGGCTTGCTGTACTTCTCGCAGTGGATCTGGCCCTAGTGGACCTTTGACCTCGAGTTGAATCCCTTGGGTTTCTTCCTAGAAACCCCAGTCGCCTGCCCCGTTTCCGCCTTCCTCTTCCTGATGTGCTCTGTATCAATCTCCCTTTACCTCGCCATCGCAATCATGTCATCCAAAGTCGGGCATGTCGAGTAGTTGACATGTTTTCGGATGTCAGCCCTCAACATGTCGTGGTACTGGGTCTTTCTCATCTCTTCATCCCTCGCGTACTGAGGCACCAACATGGCCATCTCCCTGAACTTGGCGGTAATCTCCGCCACCGACTCAGTAGTCTGCCTCATATCCAGAAACTCCTTGGCTAGTTGCTGAAGCTCCATAACCGGCGCAAAATCAACCCTAAACCTGGTCACAAAGTCCGACCAGGTCATAGCCTCAATCTCTAGGGCTCCTAAAGAATCACTAACTGCCTCTCACCAGTCTCTAGCTTTGTCTCTCAAATATCCGTGGCATACTGAACCTTCGACCCCTCATTACAAAAGATCGTCAACTGTGCATACTCGATGTCTGCAATCAATCTCCTGGCCACAATGGGGTCCTTCACCCCATGAAAGTTTGGCGCACCACATCGCATATGTAATGAACTCGTACAATCCATTGTCAATCGGCTCAGGATCTTTACCTGGTCCTGACCCAGACCCCAAAACTCCCGCTCCGTGATGTGTCACCACCATTCTGAAACAAAACACATAATCATCAGGGTTATATATAATCTCGAGAGGTCTCACACACTATACAAGTTCGATGGTTCTATCCTAGACTTCCTTTACTCGAGTACAGATCCTCTTCTTTCAGTAGTACGAGCCTATACTACCTTCCACATATATCCGTACTTTCCACAAGGATTGTCTTGACTTCACCAAGTCCCCTTCACTACTATTTCTCACTGTACTAATCTCATCCTAGGCTTACCTTAGGGAAATCTCCAACCCACTCTCCACCATCAACTGCATAAGAAGTCCCTACTATCTCTCACTAGCTAGCTCCCAAATCTCATTACATATTACTAAGGCCAGATAATTCTTCGAATGAGTGGTCCTGCCCTACAACGATTAGACTCATACAAGAGCTGCGCATAGGGCTAGAACTAACCTTCTGAAATTATTTAGTCCTCGTAATATGTAACTTAACGTATTCATTCACTAGCTAATTTAAGATAACTAGGACTCCTAAAAGCACCAAAGCCAGCAACATTCAAACATTGAGTAACCAAACCCAAGCATCTCCTAATCAGACTATCATATCACTGACTAGTCAGTACTATCATGCAGTTCAGTGAGCACATACAACAGGCACATAAGACATCTTCCTAGATCCTTAGCCCTAATCTAGCATGCAATTATCATACAATAGGAAAATAAGGCATCCTTCCTAGATCCTTAGCTCTAATCTAGCATGCAATTCTCATAATCATATCATATATCATAGAAAACATGTACGGGTATCTTGGGGAAAACTTACTTGAGTTCGGCTGATTGCACGCATCACACTCCTTGTCCTTTCTAAAAACTCTTTGTTTTAGTTTTTGAAATATTATTTTCTTTGTAAAAACTTTCAAACCATTGATTTGAGTTCAGACACCCCCGAGGGTGTGTCTGAATCCCTCAAACCAAGGCTCTGATACCAACTTGTAACATCCCAAAATGCAAAACCAAAAATTTCATTTTTAACTTAATAATTCATAAAACAGATTATTGAAAACATCATTGAGTTATCCCATATCGTAAAAACCATAAGTCATATGTCTCAAAACAAGTCATAATAATGTCAGAGTATAAATCCCAAGCACATCATAGTGCCGAAAATAGTGGTGCGATGTGTTGCAGTCATGGCGGCTGCTTTCCCTTCGAAGAAGAAGTACTTGAAACTAAAACTGAAAACTGTAAGCACAAAGCTTAGTAAGTTCCCTCATCATACCACATACTATATAATAAACATACTGTCAGACATATCTAGGTTCCTGACCTACCATGCTGAGCATACCGGGGTGCTCAACATACCCTGTTAGGCATACCGGGGTGCCCAACCAACCCCTTTCAGACATACCGGGGTGTCCGACTCCGACCTACCCTTGTCAGGCATATCTGGGTGCCCAACCTACGCTCCGGTTTATCTTAACCGGTTATGGGGACTATTTCACCACTACCGCTACCACATAATAACACATCATAAACATACTGCTAGGCATATATGGGTACTGTCTACCGCTTCAGTCTCTTTCACCCGGTAAGTGAGGACTATTTCACCCATCCTACGACTATCACATAATATCAAAGCATCCTAGGACATAAAGCATAACATATAGTGGCATACCAAAAAATTATTACAAAGACAATCATCTCAACTATAACAACTACTAGTAGGCCGACATTGGTGCCTGCGGCCCACTTCTACTGGAAGGTAACTCTTTCGATAATTGGGTATAGCTGCAAAGACTCTTTCTATGAAATCAGTCTTTGTCAAAATTCTACACAAAAACATTTCCTTTAATTATCCTTCCATACTCATGACCCCTTAAGGGTCAACTTTGATCAAAGTCAAAGTCAAGGTCAACACCTTGGTCGAAGTCAACATCTGGTCAAAGTCAACATCTGGCTGACTTAACTCGCCGAGTTGGCTCATCAACTCGTCGAGTTCCATGAATCATAAAATCTTGAAATAACGATCCAACTCGTCGAGTTCTTTCATGAACTCATCAAGTTTGTCCCTATAACAGAGTCAAGACTTTTTCCAATCAACTCGTCGATTCATCCTTGAACTCGTCGAGTTTTCACCTTTTACAGCCTTTGAGTTCTTTCACCCAACTTGTGACAACCGTCAATTGCCGGTCAAGTCAAAGTCAACAAGTCAAACTGGTCGACTCAATTAACCCATGGGTACTATGGCTCACGTTAGGTAATTACTATACAACTCGCTATGCTAATGAGAAATCATCAATTGAAAAGTTCGTATATCTAGATTTCATTAATCTAAAACTGCGTTAAGTAATGAACCAAACCGATAAAACAATGTTGCATACTCATCGGGAGTGTGTAAGATCCTTAAAGATGGATTAACGGGGTTTACGGACCTTGCGTTGCGAAGCCGGACACTCACAAATGTCACACATGAAATCTCTCTCAATCGTTTTCACTCTATCTCTCTCTATCTAGAATCTCTCCCAAATCTCTCCAAGTATGTAAAATCTCTCCCAAATCTCTCTAAGTATGAGAAATCTCTCCAAGTATGTGAAATCTCTGCCAAATCTCTCTAAGTATGAGAAATCTCTCCAATTGTATGAAATCTCTCCCAAATCTCTCTAAGTATGAGAAATCTCTCCAAGTATGTGAAATCTCTCCCAAATCTCTCTAAGTATGAGAAATCTCTCCCAAATCTCTCTAAGTATGAGAAATCTCTCCAAGTGTGTGAAATCTCTCCCAAATCTCTCTAAGTATGAGAAATATCTCCAAGTGTGTGAAATCTCTCCCAAAATCTCTCTCTCAACTTTTTATAATCACTTGGGGCATCCCGACCCTCGAATTAGACGAAGACAGCTCGAAAACGAAAGTCTACGCGAAAAACAGCCTTAAGGAGCCGAACCCTCTTAAGGAGCCGAACCCTCTCAGGAACCGAACTTATCAGAAGCGAAGGTGTCAGAAGCGAACTACCCTATCTCGGACCGAAGGCTCGCATAGACCGAACCCGAAGGTCCCTTCGGACCGAACCTCACCGAGCACCGAACCCTACCTTCGCCTTCACCTCATAAACCTTTCGCTCCATTTCGCCTTCGGCCCAACAGTAGAAGGGACTGAACCTCGGCCCAGTACCGAGAGGTCTCGCAGGAAGCTCTTTTTCACCCGGATTTCGACTAGTTTTGCATTTTAGGCCCGTTTTTAATTATTTTAACGTGGGATTTTCACCCAAAACTTTATTTTAACATATAAGGCCCCATATTTATTAATTAATCACATTTTTGGGGATAAATCTTATCCAAGAAGAGTGGGTGAAGTACAAGAGGTGGAGTGTTGACTTTTCTTTAGTTTATGACACAAGCAACCACCCACACCCACTCCATGACCAGCCACACTCCTTCTACCATACCTATGTCATGTCAAAGTACTTTATCATGATTTCCAGCCATTTCTCATGTTCTTAGAGATGGAACATCCATCCTCTCTCCTCACACTTCATTCATTCTCTCAATTTCCACCAAAAGATCAAACACCTTTCTCTCAACTCTTCTCTCTCAATTTCAAGATTTCCAAGGCATTTTCCAAGGCTTTCCTTCTCCATTTGGTAAGTATCTTCATCATTCCCATGATTATTTCACATCCTCTTACTCAAATCATTGATTTCTTACACAAACTCCATCATCTTTGTGTTAGATCTTCGAACCTTCAAGATATCTTCTTAGTGTTCTTGAGTGGAAAACTACCTTTCTCCATCATCCATCTACTGAAATCATATAAGGTGAGTTCATACCCCTATCTTTTCATGTTTTTCTCAAGTTTTAAGGGGGGAATACAGGTTAAAACACCAAGAACACAATTAAACTCATTTAATAGCCTTCATCAGAAAAGTTCAACTCCGTTCACGAACTGTTTTGGTCAACTTAATCATTTTAGTTTTCAAACTATTTTAGGTGCAGGTAGTTCCAGTGCTTAGATTTAAAATGACTAATTGGACACCTCCACATGATTTTTCTACGATTTATGGTGATTTTTACAAAGCTGTCTACCATTTCAAGAACCAATCCGGACCAGTCTGTGATTATGGACTTTTTCACACATGTTAGAGGTCACTAAAAATCATGGGAAAAAACTAGACACATTTTCTCAACTCTCAGAATTTACGGATTCTGATTTCGGCCTTTGATGATTTTGCTATAAATTTTCTAAAAACAGGAATAGAAATGTTATATTTAGAAAATACTATCAATTAAATTTCACCTTGTAACTTGTTGAGCAAGGTGTGTATCGTTACGTGATTATATGTCATTTTGTCTTGGTATATAAACGTTCATCAGAAAACAAATGGATTTTTACTATAATAAGTATGGTGAAATGATAAATTGTCGTAAACAATGTTCACTTCCATCACCTACAAACATTCGGTAAACTATGACAAGTAAAGTACTAATTGAAACACATGTGGTTGATATTACATATTATTTACCTTAGCTCGAAAGTAGGAAGCTTATATAAGGGTTACTACCAATACAAATGATTATACTTAGTTATGATAAGTATAAGTAAGTCTATTATGCACCACAAATAAGTATGCTAGACTATAATAGATATAGTTAGGTTGCATATACATTACAAATATTATGATAAACTATAATAGGTATAGTTTATGTTACATTTACATTTTGAGCTCATTAAAAGAGGTCTTCATTACATATAAATGGGGTACAAATACAAAGTACCGGGTCTTCACATTAAGCGAGGTACGGCCATATAGTACCAGGTAATACATTAAGCGAGGTGCGGCCATACAATACTAGGTTATACATTAAGCGAGGTGCGGCCATATGGTACCAGGTTATACATTAAGCGAGGTACGACCATACAGTATCGGGTTTATACAAAAAGGGGGTACAAGACAAAGTACTGGTTAATCTTAGCATAGTTATAGGGACCCACATAGGAAGTTAACAAAACTTAAAGTATACGGGATTTTATAAATCAAAAAGGGTTTTTATGTTGATCTAAAACCACTTTTAATAACAATAGCAATGGATTTTACTTGTACACTTTCGGTCTCGGTACTTGAGATCACATAACACAAAACTCACATGCTCATCCAGTCTTGGGTATTAAGACTACATATCGTTTTATAAGGAAAATATTGGATTTTCTTGGTAACATACAACTCATTACAAAGATCGGTTTTCAAACTCTTACTTTCAAAAGCTTATGAACTCACCAACTTAATTTTTGACACTTTTTTCAAAACTACTTGTATTCTTAGGAATTCAGTGAAACAGGAAATCAACAATGTTTTGAGGATGGGACGATAAATCGTCAAACAGTTCATTTTGTCATCATAATGTAATTGATTTGAATCATGTAAACATATACTTTGGTGTAACTTTTTCAATTATATTTATGATGGTTGTATTTACTTTGAGCACTATTATACTCGTTGTTGTGATACTATAAATGAAGTCCTCCACCCCCGGACGTTTCTGTCATCCTTGGTTTGGGGGTGTGACAGATTGGTATCAGAGCATTGTTTATAGTAAACTAAGTATATCGAACCACGTAAGATATACAAACTATAAATGCATTGGGACTAGGGTCTCTGATTTAACATTTTCAAATGACTATACTTTTAGAAATAAATAGTTTCTTGTTAAGAGTATACATGCATGCATACATACAAAGGTCAGCATCATTCTAGAACAAAACAAAAGTAATGATTGTTGAATGGCACAAGTAGGCTTGGGGATGTATGGTCAGTCCTGGGAATGGCATAGCCTGATCAACTATGCTGGTCCGAGGAGTGATTAGCATATGCCCAAGAATGGTTGTGATGTGGCAACAAGTCTAAAAACTTACCAACACTACCACAATGAAATACCGCAAGGGTATTTGGTGTTACTATAAGTACTTATATGAGAAATAAATAGATTTTTATCAATAGGTGAATAATTGCTTAGTAGATACATTAAAATTATATGTACCCAGGACGTCATAGACTTAGAATATGTGGATCTTTGCTTTACTTCATGTTCCTCGTTGGGTTGTGGACTTAGAGTTAGGGTCGCTTATTCGAAGGTCTATCCTGTCCCAAATACATTAACTAGTATGCACTAAACAAGTATTGAAGTACATGATAAATATCGTGTTATAATTATCTAATTAGTACGTCTACTTAGTTATTTCTTATATTCCCTTTTCTCGCGTGGATATCATGGCTGGATTTCCATCCCCACGATGACCCGTACTACCCTAACCACGACAATACTAGATGGCTCGGAGGGGAGCCAGAGAATGATCACCCAATCCCTGTGGATGGTCACCAAGCTGGAGGCTTTGCTGATGGTTCTAACTCCAAACCTGAAGTGGAGAACCTACCCCCAATGGCTCTTGTTTCGAATACAAACCCTCTTCCGACTTTTCAAGGCCCGACGCCTCCTTGGGTAGAGTGCTTGGAAACCTGGAGCAAAGAGAAAGACCAACCTATGTTGTTTAATGGAGACCGAAGCTTCTACACAGCATATAAATACGTAAAGTCCCTGACTTTCCGTCCATGCATGGCCTTTTGGGGCTTAAAAGGCCAAAATGACACCTTAAAGCATGCATGGGGCTTCCATGGCCATAAAGTTTGCACCTTTATGTCATGAAACCCCTTCTAGACCCTAGATCTAAAAGAGTAATCACTTGGGACGTCCAAGTCTCAAAAGCTAGCAATCTTGGACCAAAACATGGATAAATCACTCCAAAACTAGATCTAGACATTGGATAGACAAGATAGGAGCTTTATGCCTCCAATGAACCAGAAATGGAGCTCAAGTTCTGGATCTACTCTTCTCCTTCACTTCCTTGCTCCTTCTTCAAGTCTCTTCCTCTTCAAAACCTCAAGAAAGCACCAGGAATGGCTAAAAACTCTAAAAATTTAGGTTTGGGACGATAGATGCTGCAAATGAGCCTAGCCTTTGGAGGTTAAGGTGTTTAAATAGAGTGCCAAACCATAAAAATTAGGGTTTTAATCTGGCAGCCCTACTCGTTGAGTTGGGGTCCCTCCACTCGTCGAGTAGACTTAAAGTTCTGCATCCAAATTTTTTTCCTACTTGACGATTTTGGGGCCTCGAACTCATCGAGTTCATGTAGAAAAATGAATAAATTGATTTAAAATACATACCGGGAACCGGGCATTACAATTAGTGGCATGTGAGAAGAAATAATAAGAATTAGAAACTACATATTTGTAACAACTTTAAACATGTAACAAAAGTACATTGGTATTATATATATATATATTAGATGTAGTACATGCAAGAATAAGCTATAAATTGGTAAGATTTCTCAAAGTACAATGTTAAAATAGGTAAAACTTGAAAGTATGATACTATAATGACCAATAAATCATCAAATCATCAGGTATAGAATACTTCACATGATTTCTGGTCTTTTTTTCTCTTTCAGCTCCGACCAGGTTTTGTTTGTTTGTTTGAGTTTAATGCAAAACATGTGAAAGTAAGTAGACACGATTTATAAAATTAAACATATAAAAGTAAGCCAACATGATTTATAGCATGCATTTGTTAATGGGGAAGAGGAGTTGTTAATGGAGAAGAACTAACCTTCACAGAGGATTAGGTATAGTGTTAGAGGTATTTCATAAGAGCTGAGGATGTTAGAGTAGAAAGAACGACGACCAAAAAGAAGAAGAAGAAGAAAAAATGACACAATCTAGCATCGACTTGAAAGTCAAGACGATCTTGGAAGTGTGCGACATACCTGGGAACAAGTAGACGAAGTGAGTAGTAGTAGTAGAAGAAGAAGAAGACAATGTTGTTTTCTTTGAGTCGATAGTGAGAGAAATGTGAAATTTGAGAGAATGTCAGCTATGGAGCTGAATTAGATTATAGTTTTCTTGGTCTAAAGTTTTTAGCATAGAGGGAAAATCTGAAATTTTAGTAAAGAGAGAAAATTGAAATCTTTTAGAAGAAATGAAAACATTGAACTCCCTTCAATTATTTTTTTTATTTTTCCATATTTAGCTGTCATCAAAAAACACTTATGGTGACGTGTTCTATTTATCTTTTATTGTTACTATTTTTTATTATTAGATACATATAAAAGTTAAACCGTGATTATAAAATACTTTTAGTTACACGTTTTTTTTTTTTTTTTTTTTTTTTTTTTTTTTTTTTTTTGACATCATAATAAAATACTTACAATCACATGTTCTTCTATATTCAAAATCATTAATGTTAGACATACATATGAAATTAAGCTATCATTATAAGACACTTATAGTTATATGTTTTTTTTAAAATGTCATAATAAAATACTTGCAGTCACAATGATCTACTATGACTATTGGCTAGTATTCGTAACATTTTTATGTAAAACGATGACTAAATGTGTGAAAGTAGTTTGCAATTGTGACATTTTTTGGCTAAAATGTGACTAAAACAATACTGCAATTTGATTAATGACCTTTAGTGACACAATTAACTAACTCTGTGACAACCCTATTTCCAAAAAGTATGGCCATAAGTTATTTTTGTACTAGTTTTAAGGAATATGTCAACGTTTCTAAAGATAAGGAACACGAGAATCAACAAAAGTCAAAAGCATTTTGGGAGCAAATTCAAAATGTAAAGCATTTTGGGAGCAAATTCTAAAACATTTTAATGCCCAAGTGGGAGGTTTGGATCAGGCCATGCACCAAATGAATTCAAAATGTAAAGATCTCCAAAACAATGTAACAGTTTTAACTACATCAACAACCGAAACCAGAACAATACGACTAATGGGAGATCAGACGTTGATGTTTTAAAATAAACACAAATCGAGTATCAACAGCTTAATAAAATGAAAGATTTTCTCCATGAAATAGAATTGTATATTTTGAAATTTCACGTGAAATGGTTGTGCATAAAAAAATCCATTGAAGACTCCTGCCTCCTTTATCAAAACAAGAAAAACTTTTTTCATCCAACTTCTATACAACGTCTTCCAATGCACAATTTGAACCAAGACCCAGAAGTGGTTTATGTTTTTGACTCATTGCCTCGTAGACTATGGAAAGTAAAGAAAACGACCTTGACGTCCTTGCAACTTCCATAAATAATTCGTATCGTCAACGAAATCGCTGACATCCACATTATAAGCAAATCGGAGGGAGAAGAGAGAAAAAATATTGACATGGAAAATTTAGGATCATGTGAGAAACTAAAAAAAAAAGTTGAACTCTTGGAGTGGGAGATAGAGGCGCAAAATATGCAATTTTTTTCTTCATCCACATGAACATTTGACCAAATGTTTGCTATGAACTTGATTAAGGAGAAACAACAAATTGAGGTAAAAAGTGGTTGATAGTTTTATAAATTCATTTTAGGAATTTTAATTATATTGATTGATTTTAAATTGACGTTTTATGTATATTTTTTCGTTTGTACAAGTGTATGTTTTAATCAAAAAAGGTTGTGTTTTATTTCATTTTTATTTTTTTGGTTTTAAATTAGTAATTGTTTAGTTTAAAAAAATAAAGAACTAAGAAAATTGAGTCTGTTCAGAAGGATGATAAAGATGAGTTTCCATGTGTTGCAGGATGTGGGAAATTGAAGTGAGAGTAGATAGAAAAAGTTATGTGGATGTGAAAAATAGGTTGAGAAGTGATGAATCCCAGTTTTCATCATCTACCTTGTTGATCATTTAAATGACAACCTTCCCTAAAGTCTAGTGTTCCGATCCTAAAAGACAACATAACCGGTCATGAGTAGGGATGTTATTCGGGCTGGAGCCAGACCGAACAGACCCAAACCCAAATAACCCAAAAACCGAATAAGGGTAATTGTATGAACCAAAAATTGAACCAAATAAGCAATATGGGTTAAGTTCGGTTCGTGTATAAATTGGTTTGGTTTGGTTCCGACCCGAATAACCCAAAAAACATGTACAAGATGACTAAGGACCTAATATAAATGAAAAGAACCGAATAAACCGTATTCGGATTCTATAACCCAAATAATATTTACATTATGATTGTAAACATTGCATTTTGTATTTTGTATGACTTTTGCAGCTTATGATTTCATTACCAATCTTTTAAAGAATCAAACTTGTTAACTAAAAATAATGCAAAATATACATAATTGTTTTAAAGGTGCAAAAAAAGGTTTGAATTTGTGTAGTAAGAATGTAAAGACGCATTAATTATTCTTGAGATATAATAATATAAAATCCAAACACCAAAATCTAGAGATATAGCTATGATGCAACATACTAAATACTAAACATTAAACACCCACAAATCGATATATAAGTATATAAGTTAAACATTAAACATTCAACACCCATAATAAAATATAATCTTAAGTTTTTAATCATATCCAAAAAATATTTGTCAAACACGAATTAACTACTCGAGAATATTGATTGGTTGTTTTCCCATTCCACCTCCATTGTTTATCGCCTCTTCTAAAGCTTTTGCGACCTCATCGTCTTTTAAAATTTCATCAATGTTATCCACAATTGGCTTTCTTTATTTCTTTACCCAATTTTGGGTGCAAACCAAAGTCTCTACTTCTCAAACGCTTGTTGACGAAAATCAAACTTGAACCGTGGATCTAATATGACCGCAAAATAAAAAAAGTCGTTTAACTTTTCAAGGTCGCCCCAATACTTATCATATTTTTGAATCATGTCTTTCCCGATCAAAAAAAATTGGGGACTTACTGCCATTCCTTAATGTGTTTGTACACATAACATATTTCTCCACAAAAGCAATGTGTCATCGGTTTTGTTGACGTCGATACTATGTTGGTTTTCATCTTGAATTTCTCAAGAAATCCAACCATAACTCTTATTTGGGCCGTGTATTTAGAACCGAATAAGCCCTTATTTGGGTAACCCGAACCTAATAACCTGAGAACCAAAGCCTAATATAGATACCCCATAACTGAGTCAAATTGGTTATATGGGCCTAATTCAGTTCAGTTTTCGGTTTGGTTTAGTTTTTCGGGCCAAATTCTCATACCTAGTGAGGAGCTCTCTAGGGCCAGCCGTGGACGTCCACTCTGATAGTTAAGTTACATGGTACTAACAAAATTGAAGTAAGGGAACAAATGAAGATCATGGTTTATTGCGTACCTCATTCTTCGAGTTTGATCCCTTCTTAGGGCTCAGATCATCGTGAATGATTGCTAAGGCTAGAAGGACCTGCTTCAATCTAATCTTTATTAATGCTCAGTCGACCAAAGGTACCAAAATTGGTACTTAGGAGAAGTCATTTATCATTTCTGATAGATCTTAAGCTATATGGCCAGATATAACGAAATTATACAGATGGATTCATCCTTTGGTCAGATGCACGTAGGCCTTAGCCATGTACTCTTGGAGCACTACTAAAATCTTTCGTGGTCGTTACCTTGGGCTGCATTATTTATAGAAGACAAGTTCGATCCGTCTTTTGGATAGGCATGGCCTTACAGTGACTTCAGTAGTTCGTTAAGAGAGTTAATATAAGGTTGTACCTTTATATTTCTCATTAAGTTCCCCATGTTCGGATCATTTATACAATGATTTGAATTTGGAACGTTAAAGCCGAACTGATCCCTAACACATAGGTTTGAAATCTCCTTAAATGGTGAGAAGATAGTTCTATAAGCCTATACTTCATCATTACCCTATTGCGTCGCAATCGTCACTTCTCATAGACTTCCTTATTTATTCTAATGGAAAACTCGCATTCTTCCCCAACCTTTTATCAGTTAACAAACTTCCTCTCATTTTTCTATTAGATCATCCTGTTCGTTCATACTTCTTTCCAAACTTAGAAATGGCTAAAGATAATCAATGTGTTCAAGTTATGTTAAGTATGCTCACCCAGAAGCTGCTTCATGGTATCATCAAATTGTACCAAACTGATCCCTGTTTTCAACCACAGTTCCCTTCTCCTATGCAAACCATTACCAATCCCCATTTGGGCTTTGTGAGGGTGTACCTTCAAGTTTTTCATTCTGGCTTGAGGCTTCCTGCCTTTGATTTCCTGGGGGTTATTCTTGATCATTAAGGATTGAACATTTCCCAGGTTACCCCTAATGGATTTCCCAAAATCATTAGTCTTGTGATCTCTATAGGGATCTGAACATTCCTCCTACCCTTACTTTGATTTGCCACTTCTATTTGATTATGATGAGCCATGATTGGGGTCCTTCTCCCTTTAAAAAGACATGACCGAAATTTGTGATGGATTGGCTACATCTATCAAAATATGCAACCATGAAGTTTTCTTTTTAGATGCATCCACATTTTGAAGTACACGAATCACAAAGTATATTGGGATTTGTTTCTTTTCTCATTCAACAATTAGGACTGTGCCTATGGGTTCTCGATTGGTTGATAAGTACATCACCAATGGCTCATCTACACTTGGGCTAGCCAACATCAGGTGTGTTCGTATATATATTTTCAGTTTACGAAATGCTTCATCGGCCTCTTCCATCCATCTTATTCTATTTATTCCCATGTGGATTTTCATGGATTGGAAAAATGGTAAGTATTGCTCTGCTGACTTAGCCAAGAACCTCCCTAGAGCTGCCAGCTTACCATTTAGGCTCTATATGTCTTTCATGGATGTTGGTGTTTTCATGTCAAATTTCTCCTACACCTTGTCCGAGTTAGCTTCTATTCTCGACGGGATTACTATGTATCACAAGAACTATCCTTTTTGGGCTCCAAATATACATTTTTGAATTGATATTCATGTCCATCTCTCTTAAATAAACCAACATTTCCTCCACATCCCTTAACAGTTCATGATCCTCCTTACTCTTTATCAGCATATCATCCACATATACTTCCATATTTCTTCCTATTTTCTTCTCAAATACCTAATTGACTAACCTTTGGTAAGTTGTACCGGTGTTTAGTAACCCAAAGGGAATCTTCTAATAGTAGTATGTATCCTTCTCGGTAGGGAAAATGGTCTTGTCTTCGTCTTATATGATAACTTGTACTTGGTGATAGCCCTTATAAGCATCTAAAAAGGAGTTCCACTTGTATCCTCCCAACAAATCGACAATATGTTCTATTTCTGGTATGGATAGCTATATTTAGGGCAAGCATTGTTTAGATTAGTGAAATCCGCACACATTGGCATCGTGTTGTCATGTTTGTTACTAGTACCAGGTTAGGGATCCACTTGGGAAATTATGTGGCTCTTACCACTCCTGCATGGACCAAATCTTGTACCTCTTTGTTAACTATGACATTCCTTTCTTTAGTTATTCTTTGTCTCTTCTGCTTGATCCGGATATGTTTAGAGTTAATGCTCAACCGGTATTTGATGATGGATCTTGGTATTCCTGTCATGTCCCCCGACTTCTTGGAAAATACATCTATATATTTCTTCAACAAGTTAACTAGCTCGGTCCTAAGTTGGTTTGACAACTCAGCACCTACACATATTGTATAGTCTGTGTACTTGGGGTTGAGGATTACTCGTCCTTCTTCGGTTTCTAACCTTGTATCCCCCCATCACCCTTCCAGCTACACTAGATGGCTCCTTTATGATGGAATTAGAGGGATGCTCCTTATGGTGATCGTTCCTTCTTCTGTTGGGAATTTTAACAAGCCATGCGCCGTGGAAGGTACGACTTGGAGTTGTCATATTCCCATGCTTCCCAAGAGCATATTATATGGGGAGGGAGCCTTGATTATGATATTGTCCGCCATTATTGTTTTCTTCAAGCCATTCTCAAAATCAGCTAACATGAGGGGAAATGATATTTTTCCCACTAGCCATACTGGTTGTCCTACGATACCCACTACACATGAGGTGGCTGGCTTGACAAATGTTCGAACTTCGACTGGTAACCATTCTAGATAATGTTCATATATAATGTTACGAAACTTCCAATTTCTACATATACCATATGAATGAAGGTCTTTCCCACAACTCCTTTAATGATAGGTGGCTCGGTTCCCTGATGGTTCAGTGTGATAAATTGTTATTGGTGAACTCGATACTAGACTATCTTGTCTTTTATGGGCATCTTCTTATCTTCACATCTGAGCATGATCGCCTCGGTGTCATATATCACTTCGTGTTTTTTCTTGCCTAATATTTCTCTTTGCTTAGGGTCACTCTCTTTGTCTTTTTCTTTTCGTAAACTCTCACAATCGACAATCATGTGCCCCATATTCTTATGGAAATCATAGAATTGGTTCAGGTCTCGGGGATATCTTCTCTGACCGCTTGGTCTAGGTGTTTTTCCTTGGTTTCTAGTAGAGTGCACTTCATAAGATTCTTACTTGTAATGGGTGACACTATTACTGTCTCTTCTTCTTTTGCTCCTTCTTCTTTGTTAGTCAAACCTTAGGGTTCTTGCTATACGATAGAATACCCCTGATGTGTTGCTATATGGTTTCTGGATGTAGTTTTTTATGGGTTTTATAGGTTACAAAACTATATGCTTGTGGAATTTCACTTAACACTTAAGGGCACATGCAACCTAAAGGATCTATGACATAACACTTTAAATGTAACATAAAATGAACTAAAAACTAACTTGGGCCCTAATTAAACCCTAGTATAATTGAAAAACAAGAATTAGAGTTACATACCTTTGATTTGTTGTTGTAAACAAATCACTTAAATTCCTTTTGGTTGTTGAACTTGGAAAGTTTAGCACGAAAAACATAATGCATCTAATGGCTCATATCCAAACCCTAGAACTAGAAGAAAAGTGAGGAGAGAGGAGGAGAGCAAGAGAAATTTGGATTTCTCTAGGTTAGGAAGTGCACAAAAATAGCTGGCCCAAGGGTCCTATTTATAGTTGTCAGAAAACCCTAGAAACCCTAGATTTGAACATATACGAATAATATTTCAAATCAAGCAATTATCTAGTTTCTTAATTTTTATTTTGAGGCTTATAGAAACCGTAATTGGGTCCTTAAACCAACCATATGATGGAGGTTTCTAGATCCTTTTATTTGTTCAACTATTGAACAATTAAAGCTCAGTCCTTACACCTTTAATTAATTCGAATTAATCCAAAATTAATTCCAGATTAATTCGGATTAATATTTAATCAATTGAAATGGATTTCAAATTAATTTATTAATCATATAAGTTAACAAATCAATTTATTAACAATTGATCTCATATCAATTCATTAATCACATCACAAATTAACAAATCAACTTTCTATTTCCAACGAATATATTAATCATATAATATATTAACATATCATTTATCACAATTTATTAATAAACTAATAAACTTATCCTCTCTCTAGAAATGTCATTCTAACCAAGTTCTACTTATGAGGGCAACCCAAAAAGGATTTTGCTTCTAACTACAAGAATATACCAATTTTCTTATGAGCTTAGACACCTTAATCCAACAGTCTCCCACTTGGATAAGTCTATAACTACAATTGTAAGTATAACCTAGAACCAAAGAGCATGAGGGTGCTTTCCAAAGCCATTGTTGAACTGTAATTCAAATCAAATGTTGACCCTATGATAAGTGATCGGCTATTCCTTCATTCTACAAGATATCTTATGAACATAGTCATGGAATAGATGATCAAACTCATGTTTATTTATTTATTTCACAATTTCCCAATTTGTTATCAAATTCAAACTAGAAAACTGAACAGATCAATTCAGTTTGGACAAGGTCTGGTTCTTATAGATCAACTAAAATCACCGAGGAGCCTAAAGATATTGCTTTTTTCCATTTAGGGAAAGAGGAACGAATGACTTTTGACTATTTAACTGTAACCATTACTCATCAAATCATACACGATGATACATTTTATAACATCATGTTACTAATGTGTTTACGCAGCACCAATACACAAATGACTTGCAAATTACGACTTATGTATCTCCGTTTGACGAATAGTAGATACTATCGTCTTAGAATTACTTGTATTTGAATTAATGAAGTAATCTCTAAGAGTGGTTTTATCTAATACTTAAAGATACCTATTTAAAAGTACTCATGAATATTGTAGCAATCCCATGCAATCTCTAATCTCTATGGACAATCTACAATCGATTCATGATAGTCTTAATTCACAAGTTACTTCCAAAAGTATGAATGACTGTTGAATTTGGAATAATATTTAAATTATTCTGGAAGTAAAACATGCAAAGTGAACCACAATAATAAATTAATTAACTATGGTATCGTACCCATTGAATATAAATAAATCCCTATTATTTAATCACCATAAAAATTATGAATTTATTCATTGCATATTGTTTCAAGTAATCAGCTAACTACTTGAATTAAATAACATCAGTCATACCATGTTATAAACATGCATTCTATGCCTCTCGATGGTCCTTCCATTGTGAACAGATCAACTGGACGTTACTCCAATGATGCTTAGTTCATAATTCCAAATTCTTATCGTTATCTTAGATGTAGTGTAATTTCAACTTTACATGCATTCACTTTCTATGATGTCGAGGTTCTAAAATCACAAAGACTGAGCCTTCGATATTACGAAATGTTCCACTAGAACTTGTTACTAGAAACAATTCCATGGTTATGAAGTCTTAAATTCAAGATACACTCCTTGAACACTTTATTTGCATTAAAATTTCCAACTCACATATAGATTTTTCAATCATTCCCCATTATGGAAAGATTTCCACATTCCTCAATGACCATCAATTCAACCATCCCCCATTATGGAAAGATTTCCAACTCACAATTCAAAATATGAAGAGGGATGCCATAATGATATTGTGACTTTAAGGATGCAATTGACACAACCAATATCCATATTGATCTTTATCAGATCTTTAAAATCTATCAACGAATTTATTTCCTCATAATCATTTTCATGAATTAGAGCTAAACCTTTGCCACTTAGATTTCAAGGTGCATACGTTCCTATCCATTGAATCTATTATTTCCAACCTATAGACATAAGACAAGGTTTTGGAGAAAAAAAAATTTTAAATTAGCTTTCCTTCATGGACTGAACTTAGCTATTTAACTTCTTTTCTTCTATCAACTCAAGGGCCTAACAGTGCTTCCATGTTGTTAGTAGCTCACCCATATTAATCAATGTACTTTTACTAACCAACGTTTTTTTGTTTTTTACACATAAATGAAGAACATAGAACTCATATGCATTACCAACTCAACTAGAAGTGCCTAGAAATAAGAATATGTCAATTAAACACAATAGGTTATCAACCTCAAGTCGCGTGCCAGTAATAACTAAAAAGATCATTGTCGGTTGACTCTTGCAAAAGCAAGATATAACTACTAGAAAAACAGCCTTTTACGACGCTCATTGCGCGTCGTAAAAGGCTCAGATGACGCGCAAATGCGCGTCAAGGAAGGCCCTGTCATAAACAGAGACGACGTGCATTTACGACGCTCATTTACGACGCGCAATTACGACACGCATTCACGACACGCAATGCATATCAAGGTAGGCCTTGTCATAAAGGAAGACGATACGCATTTGCGTGTCGTAACCTTACGACGTGCATGTTAATGACGCGCAATGTGTATCAAGAAAGCCCTTGTCGAGAAAGGAAATGTCATAAATGAAGATGACACACATTTTTGCGTATCATAATTTTAAATGTTTAAAAAAATATTATTTATAGATTTACTAATTTTCAAATTAAATAATACATTAAAAATCTCATAATACAAAATAAAATACCATAAATAACAAAGATAATTCATTTCACTAATATCTCAAATACAAATCATTATTCCAATAGTGAGTAAATACAAATCATTATGCCCAATGGTCCGATGACAAAGCCCACAAGGTTAGCCACCTACCAAATAGATATGAGGGCAAAATCGTCATTTTCACATTCTTTTAAACTAAACCAACATATCCATAGACATTGGTCCCCTTGGAAGTGTTTTTATTTCAGGAACATATATTAGGGTAGTTTTATGCAACACAAACCATGAGACACACGATTGTGATAGCACCAACAACTGCACTAAGCTCACGCAAAATAAACTCCTTAAATACGTTATCAGCCTGCAAAACCACAACTCAAATTTCAGGGAATTTGAATCTCAAACTATTTATTTTTGTTATATGTATGTATAATGAGGGTATTTTGGTCTTTGAACAAAAAAACAAAAAACAAATTCCTTCGATCGATGATACTGTTTTTCTTCAGATATCATTTCGTGTCAAA
Source organism: Lactuca serriola (assembly GCF_051521515.1). Lineage (NCBI taxonomy): Eukaryota > Viridiplantae > Streptophyta > Magnoliopsida > Asterales > Asteraceae > Lactuca > Lactuca serriola. The sequence continues at coordinate 198,988,725 of NC_136411.1, forward strand.
CGAACAACCTTAACGATGATGATGAAATCGACATCGACACCGAATTTATCTGTGGTTCTTCTTTTGCACTGAGAGAAAACAAGAAATCAAAAAAGATATCTGAGATGACTGAAACTAATACAGAGAGTTATGAAAGCTATAAAAAATTAAGGTCTAAGAAATCCGTTCACCATTTTGGACATGCAAAAGAGAAAAAAGTGATCTGGAATTGTCAT